>NC_084951.1:25222704-25538538 GCF_949316205.1 Platichthys flesus | reverse complement strand
TTGGTCTCAAGGCAGAAAGTGCCTATGCAGTGTTGCACCTCTCTGCAGCGACTGCTCGTTCACCTTCGCCTTCCCTCCGAGACCTGCGCCAGTTTCCAGGCAAATGACACAATTTGATATGCCGTGGGGGGGGGGGGGGTTCATGTGGATAATGTTTCCATGTGATCATCTCATCGCTGCTGCAGCAAAAAGAGAGAGACGATTTTCTTGTTATGATTATTTTTTTTTGTTTTTTTTTACTCATTACGTCTGACAATAACTGGAATATCGGGAGAGTTTATTGCGAGCGGGCTAAAACTCATTATTTTCTGCTAGACGTCCCAAGTACAAAAGAAATTATGTTATGGTATTTTGTCCAGGTCCCTACAGATGTAATGATTTACAGAGGGAGAATAGGAAGGAGCCTTTATGGCCCGGCTTGTTCATTTATGTGGATTTAGAGGATGAGAATGCAAGGCGAGCTTACAGTTAATACAGTAGCTCCACGGGCCTGCTATTGATTACACCGAGGTGCTGTGGTGTATGTTCTCTGGTTTATGGTAAAACGCTCTGGCCCCTCATGTGCTTTGTGTTATTGTAATGATTCCCAGCGTAGTTTATATCTTTGTAATTTATATCATGTGTAGTTTCATCAAGAGCACGTCATCTCTCTTCTCTCCCCCCTCCTCGCACACTCGAGAAGATTTAAGCGAGGACATCCATCTTGTAGTTGTTGACCTACATGTACAGTCAGTCAGGGAGCGAACACGTTGGCCAGATGGTCGCAGAGTCTTTAAAAACAATCACCGGCGGATCAGGTTAACTCAACCTGAGATGCTCTTGAACCAGGTCGCCTCAGAAAAAATTAACAAAAGGGAAAAAACGCCTGTGCTCTGATTTCAGGCTCACGTGCTCCAACAGATGTAAGGAAGCAAATCAACACGTTGGGAGTTAAGTCACATGGTATAGCAAACGAGCGGCCGGTAATAAATGAATATGACATTTCCCTTCAATACGTGAGCGCCCGGGAAAAACACAGAGAAAACATTAATCTTAAGTTATCCGCGCTGTACCTGATTTGCTTCTTATCAAATCCGTAATGAGCTTCAATTAAGATTTATTATGCAAATTAACCCTCAGCTGCTGCTGAGTGCAGGAGCAGGAGCTATGACAATATTGTGCTAATGGCGTGATCTGTAACAATTACAAAAGGTAAACTGCCTCCACGGTGCTCGGGCCTGGCAAGGGGGTGGGGGGGTGGGGGGGCAGCTGGCCACTTGGAGATTTGTTCATCAAGTCTCAGTTTTCAAGTCCTGACAGTAGAAATTATATTAAATTAAAAAAAATAAAGGATTTTACTGAGAATAGTGGATTTTTCCCCAAATAAAGCATTAAAAAAGTCTGTGTGAAAACCTAATGGTAATTTCCTCACACACCAGCCGGTCTGTAATAACCCACCTTCGCTGAGTCGGCCTCCGTCTCCCGATCACCCGTCTTACCGCACACAGGGAGGTTACGACCGGGGAGGAGCTGCCGGACACTTCCCTCCGGCTCGGTGTGAAGTTGTGAACCTTGCACCTCCTGTAGCTCCATCCAGCGCGAGGCTGACGGCTCCCCGACAGCTTTACGGCTCGCCTGCTTTATGGAAGTCAGGCGGCGCAATTCCACAGGAACCTAATTTGATGAATCAAGTGGATTCCGTTGACCTCGCTGCCCTCTGACCTCTCCCGTCTTCTCCACCCGGGTCGGACGGAGGTTCACTCGCTCTGCGGCCGAGTCTTAACCATGCGTCTGTTATTCAGGGAGAAACTGTTAGTTTGTTTAAAAAAGATAATTAAATTGGGTTAAAGCAAAATTATGCATTTTCCAAGTTCCATATATTTTGAGGCTCGGCCATAGAGAGAACATGTAAGAGTGACACAGAGCAGACCAGATTAAAGATGCTGGAAAACCTCAAATTAATAACCTCTTCACTCTCGTCTATAATATAACATGTATATTTAAAATAAACCAACATTACAATTGAATTTCACATATTTCTTCAAAGAGCCACATGGAGCTTCCCTTACAAACGATACCCTACAATAGTTATACAGTACTTGTAGTAAATTATTTGGCTAATTGTCGTGTGTATTGTTAATTCTTTCACTGCTGTTAAATATCAAACTCTTCTCTCAGGGATTCGGGGGAATAGACATTTTTCCAGATTTCCAATAAGCGGAGATTCAAACCCTGAACGGCTCATTTGGTCTTTTTTTTACTTTGTGAGTTTTAATGTCAAAATGAAAATGAAGTGACGCGAGTTAAGAGGTTGTTGTTGTTGTGCGTCCTCGACAAACACGTGTGCGTTAGAAATATAATTTAGATTTTTTACTATGAAATTATTTTATTATAATATTAAACCGCCACCAAAGAAAAGAAAATCCAATAAATTTGAATTAAAATGTAATAAAAACATTTTCTCAATAAATATTTTCGCTCAACATTAACAAATATGTAGTCGACTATGGGAAAAATGTAATCTAATCAAATATATATATAAATACAACATCAAAACAGTAATCCTCCTGTCACGTTGTTAAAAAACATACAATAATAAATACAAACAGATTTGTTTTAGGGATTACAATTTGACATCAGGATAATTTCTATAGGTACTGAAGAAAAGACTAATTAGAAGAGGTTAGCACCAGATGTATGTTTCTGTGTGAGGAACAGAAACTCTTCCTTTAATTGCCCAGCGTTTCCTTTAACCCTTTATTCCTGCCGGTGAGCGACCTCGCCGACGGCACGGCGTCCTGATTGGACGTCTGCTCCTCTGGGGGGGGGGGGGGGGGGGGGGCGTCTGCCTGTGTGTGTGTCGATGCTCTGTGCCCAGCCGCTCTGTTGGAACAGCTTAATTGATGCTCATTAAGCAGCGGTGACAGCTTAGGTGTCCGTGATGAATGTCGAATAATTCTGTTGTCCTTACAACTTGATTAAGAAGAAGAAGAAGAAGAAGAAGAAGAAGAAGAAGAAGAAGAAGAGGAAGAAGAAGAAGAAGAACACAACATGTCAGCGGTGTGGCCCGCGGCTCGGCCTGTTTGCACTTAACCGGCTCCTCAAACCGATCGGCCCTTAGCACCCCCCCCCCCCCCCCCAAAAAAACAAACAACTTTCCAAGAAGTTTCATAAATTCACGAAGCGGATTCAAAATAACTCTGGGAGCGTCACACCTTGCAATAAAACTCCATTTATAAAACAGAAAGTGAATTATGTCATGTTGTCTTTGTGTTGATTCAGCCACACTCTGGCATTCGCCTGCGATAATAAAGTCAATGGATTTCAGGGCGGATGAAAAATGTTATTTCAGTTTTTAGAAATTAGAGGCCGTTGGAACTGGTTGAGAATTGACTGTCTCTGTAATGAGTGCATGACGAATGGTGTAATTTAGAGAAAGAAACGAAATGCCGGGGAAACCAAAAAATATTATTCTGCAGTGTTTTATTCGCCCATGATATTCCCATGAAGATCAACTCATTTCACTAATACCTCATCAAATCTCCTCATAATAATATTTTCTCTTGACGTGGTCTCAGAAGCATTCGTTCTCACCGAGGAGATCAGGTGATCGGAACATGTGACTGACTCTCACCTATTTTGGGGGATTTTTTGTTTGTTTAGTTTCAAAATAAAAATCTGTATCACTTGCAGATTTAAAGGCCTTGTGGCTTCAGAGTAAAGCGACGCTCCTTTGGATCCATTTCGGGGAGAACATGAAAGACTGGTGGGGCGGGGGGGAGGGGGGGGGGGGGTTCCCGCAGAGGGTGGATTTACAACTTTATCCTCACATGATTAATATTACACAGAGAGGTCCTTTTACAGGAAGCGGGCGTGTCTAATTATGGTCTGACTGCGTCTGACTGGGAGCAAACATGATGCCGAAAAGGCCTCCGGCGGTGTGTGTGTGTGTGTGTGGGGGGGGGGACTGCACCCGATGGTCACAGTGATGTCATCTTCACCCAGATTTCTCCGTGACTCCGAGGCCGCGACTGGTTGAGCGTGAAGCGAGACTCTTCGGGTTTTCAGCGACCGGACAGAAACCTCCGGGCTTCAGCCTTAGCGGTGAAAACGTGTATTCCCTTCTCCTTGTCTTCTCAAGGGTGCACGTCTCTCCCTCGCGTGATGACACCCGTGACCTCACTGACGATGGCTGCTCTGTGTCCACACTCGTTGCTCTGTTGAGAGCAGATGCAGATTCATCCCCCCCCACAGACTCGGCGTCCTCCCACGTTTGCCGGCTCATCGTATATCTCGGGGGCCGAGACATTCAAGGGGTTGCTCGCCAGGCCGGCCGTAAGTCATCCTGTCCATCACCAACGAGACGCCCCCCCCCCCCCCCCCCCCCCCCCCCGCGCTGCTCGATTTTCAGCTGTTACTTGTAAAGCAGAACAGCACGGGTGAGATTAACTGAGTGACAGGAGGCCTCTAAAAGCAAACTGTAATGGTACAATATGTTACAGTCATATTTTATGGCCTTTTTCCTGCGTGAGGCCAAGTGTGTGTGTGTGTGTGTGTGTGTGTGTGTGTGTGGATCAGCTGGAGAATGTAATGGGCCCTGCACAGCACCTCAGGGACAACAGAAAGTAACGGTGTTGTGTTACCGCCGTTTTTCATTGGCTGATAATCACCGTGCAGGTGAGGACGTCACAGGAAGTGGAGGCTGGAGCACGTCAGGATATTCTATTCTTATTTGTTTGTCGAGTGTTCTTTTTGAAGGATGCACTTTTGTCTCAAAGTGTGTGTGTCTGTGTGTGTGTGTGTGTGTGTGTGTGTGTCTGCCAAGTCGCCGAAAAGTCATTGATATAGAACTAAACTGTCAAAATAAGTCGTGTTCAATCCCAAACCGTTTAAGTTGTCAAGGACACATTTTCCTCCCTCCCATATCCTGGCAAACATTGAGTCAGCAGTTGTCTGTTGTATTTGTTCCAGTGCTGGTATCTGGTGCTCCCACACCCCCCCAGGCCATTCTCAAGTTGTAGAAAGTGGTCATTTTCTCTGTGTCAGTGGGAGGTCAGTGTTGTGGCAGTCAGCAGAGCTCTTCACTCTGGTGAAACCGAGTCTATCGGGAACCCTGGAGACATTTAGTCCGACGTGCTCCGTCTTCCTCCCTGCACTCGGTCCGCTGCAGGAAAAGCTTTAAGCCTTTGGTCGGATTACTTTCAGATCTCCAGACTTTTATTCTAGAGGGTTTAAGCTGCTCTGGGTGAACTTGACGTAGAGGAACCCTGTTGGATCTGCATTCCCTTCCCTCGTTGTGTGGTCATTCGTCCTTCTCCTGAAAGCAGCTCCCCCGGTATTCAGCTCCTCTTCAGTCTGGATATCCACCTTTTCATCGGCTGTGTGAGAGACTGACACGTCCTCTGTGAGCTGTGTGTCCCTGGGAGCTGTCGCCGGGGGGGGGGGGGGGGGCCTCTCATCCCTAAACTGCAACAGAGGTCACGCACGGATCATTTCGCTTTTGCCAAAGGTCGTGACTCTAACCGAGGGTGACCCCCCGCACAGGACAAGGGTGCGGCGGCCGGTCGGTGATGGATCTGGAAATATAACACAAATGTAATCTGCCCCGTCATCTCTATCGCAGAGCGTCTGCTTGTTTTCACTCGTGTGTGAAAGCAGATGACAGGCAGAGATGAGATTGGAGGGATTGACAGTAGTTGAATTATACAAGATTTATTGGAAATCGTGGAAACAAACGGAAACATCTCAGTTGTTGTGGGTTCGGATCAGAGCTGCTCTGTTGAAGCTCAGGTCGAGCTGAGATCATCTGGGAACTACACAATAAATTACACAATCATTTTTAGGAGATTCTAAGATCATCTGGCAGAATTGTTAATCAACATTTTCACAAGAGGGTTTCAAAGAACCTAAACATTTATTTGTGTCGAGTTAAAAAAGGAACGATTTGTTACGCGACTCATAATAGACACATAATAGTGCAACGTTATTTAGAGGCGACATCTGGGTCGTTGTGATAATGACACGCGTCAGACAATTAAAGCCGACAATTAAATATGTTTATGTAAATTTAGATTATGATGCATGTTTCCAGCTCTTAGTCAGATCTGTAGCTGCTGAGCTGCTGTTCACTCGCTCCACTTTCTCTCCCGTCGTTTGATTCGGAGAAACACAACTGAAAAAGACAGAAGACAAAAGCACCAGATGTTTACATAATTGTGAAGGAACTACATTTCCCATAAACCACTGGGAATTATCACTTTCCCCCGACGTCCGGCTGCTTCTTCCTGAAAATAACCTTGTTGTTATTCGGTTTAGTTTGTATATAGTGTTTCTTTTAGTGTGTGGTGTAATAATCGATTATGGAATATGTCCCATGGTAGCCGACCTGATTTTTGGGGGTTGTGGTAAATATTCCACGGTAACGGCTTTTCACCTAAGGATTGTGAGTAGTGTAGTTCTTCTCCTTGACATCAAGAATAAAACATATAAAACACAAAGTTGTGGCTTCTAAAGGAGAAAATATCATCATTAGACTTTCTCGTGGCTCGTGGTGTGTCTACCTGGGATGGTTAAATTATTACGGCTGATAATTATGATTATTGCTTCTGGATCTACACAGAGCTGAGCTCTGTTGCACGGACGGAATGGAAAAGCTGCAGCTCAGCCTTGATTGTCCGGCGATTATCAAGATTAATACATTTGAAGTGCCCAGAAGTTATGTTCTTTATTGTCCGCTAGCATTAGCTGGAGGTCGACAGCTTTCTCGCTAATGAGCTGCAACGTGCACGGCTGGAAAAATGACATCAGCCGAAGACTTTGAGTCAAAAGACTTAATGATTGAAAAACTGTAAACGTGCAGACGCTGGTTCACGTGCACATTAACCCGAACAGTCAGTGCTCTTAGTTTGTAGTTGGCCTGTTAACTATTAAATCTAAAAGCTAACGACTCCTATTCTGCCCTTTATTTTACGAGGGGGGGGGGGGGGGGGCATTAGGCACAGGGAGTTGGTAGGTAGACGAACTTGTAGGTTTTTTAGGGGGGTCACCTCACAGTGGATCGCTCCGGCTCAAACCCTAAACACCAAATTATTCCTACTCTCACTGCAGGTCTCTAACAAACAGCGTAATGGGAGGGGGGGGGGGGGGGGGTCTGACCTTGCACGCCTCAAACTCGTTAATGATACCAGTTATCCCAATGCACTTCCAGTGTGGTAATAAGCCCTTCCTCTCGTGGAATGTGGTTTGTCCCTTTTCCCCTTTGAGTGCCACTGGTCCGTTTAGCACCTTGAACAGCTTCCCCTGTGAAGCCTGCGATAATCCCCGACCAGGAATTCCTCACCCCCCCCTCGGTGAGTCAGTGGTTGATGTGGTGGATCCGTTGCACCCGACTTCCAGGGGGGGGGGTTTTGTGAGTCTGGCCTGGCAGGTTGTCGTCACATGCCACAGCGACGCACACAGCACCTCCTGCTGCCACAGGCCTGTGAGCAGAGTGTGATAACAGGAATCAAACCTTCATTCTGAGACCTGTGATGGAGGAGATGTGAGCAGGGCCGTGACTAACTTCCTGTGTTCTGGTTTATTTGGATCCTTTCAGATTGTCTTGCCAAATGGACACTTCTCACATCTTTAGACATTTTTTATTTGTTTTCATGTGTGCCAGTGTTTGTGTGTTTGTGTGTGTGTGTGTGTCCGTCTTGTTGTGTGGCGACCCCCTCGTGCCCTGGCAGCGACCCAGCTGAGCAGTTCCGGTTCTGTCCAGACGAATCCTTCAGGGACCTCATCAGCCCCTGAATTTCCTTCCCCTCACGCCTGAGGGCATCCATATTCATTTCCTCCTCTGATTTGGGGAAAATTATGAAAGGCTGGCTTCTTTCCAATCTCCTATTTCCTGCCAAGGTTGTCTGCATTTCAATGCAACGTAAATCTGCAAAGGACCTGCAGGGCCCCCCCCCACTCGGACCTGACCAGCTCCGTGTTGTTAGTATCACAACGTGTCACAATAGAGACAGAGGGGCCTGTGTTGAGCAGGAGTGTGTGTGCACTACACTTAAAACTGACTCATTGTTAAATGACTTAAGTTTGGTATTGTGTGTGTATTGACTCGGTGCAGAAGGCCTCGTGTGTCTCTCCACAGACGTCTGCTTCTCATAAGAGGAATAACTCATGTCAGGTTATGAAGGCTCGATGATATCACGGAGGTAGCTGCACTGGTTTTGAAATAAACCTGTGATTAAACTGGTGGGAGGGTATTTACTCTTATACCGGAGACGGGAAATGAATGTTAATGAAAATAACAGTCACATAGAGTAATAACCCCGGCTCTGTAATTATTGGTATGCTTTGATGATGCACACATGCGCCTGTTTAACTAAACCTCAGGTAGGCTGCTGGCTCGGCTGCAGGGTCCCGCCCTCTGCTCGGCACGCCGGCGCTCAGGGCGGGGCCACCCGGCAGGGGGGGGCCTCGTAGTTGCTCCGACAACCCTAAACACACACATGTACACAAAGCGAAGGCCCCAGTGCGAGAGAGGATCATCTCCACCTCGGGCTGGTGTCGCTGGAATGCACTCCTGCCCCACAGGCGTGCACATCCCACACCGATCATTACTGATGACGCACACGAGCACGGAGGTTTTTCACACCTACGACACGTCTACGTCGCACAAAGACACACAATACCAAGTGAGATTCTGATATGTCTAATTTAAGAGATCGCGGGCGACAAAGCTCGGATTTGTGCCAAACATGGGAAATTCGAGCGAGAGTAAAATAATGAGAAGAGAAACAGTGATATGATTAAAGCTGCGTGGATGATTCTCAGTCTTGATTCTCACTCACACTGAGACGTGGTGATCTGGGCGACTGTGGATCACACACTTGCCGTCTGGTGACAGCTCCCTGACAAAGGGCTTTTGATAGCATTATTTCACACCAGTGGATTTATGGAGCTCAGAAGTTGGTCTGCATTGTTAGGCTCTGAATCTGGGCCACATATGATAACGGCATTATCCCTCTCCGTACAGTAAGCGTGTTGATACTCATGCGACTGTCTGTCATCCGAGGCCTGCAAGACGCTAAAGAGCTGGAGGCCGTGGGCGTCTGAGAGACCTTCTTCTCTGGATCAGCTCGTGAAGTGAGCTGCACACACACAGAGAGAGAGAGAGAGAGAGAGTGTGTGTGGGCACGTTGAACGCCCTTCTCCAGCTGACCGGGCGGCGCAGAGTAGTTTGTTGACGGCAGCTTGTGTCTCTCACCGCGAGGGCAGGTCAGATTCTACCGGGGCCGGGGCGTCACCCCCGTGTGTTTATGTAACGCAACATCCTCTCTGAAAAAGAATATAACTCATGTAACTGCAGAGGCTGAGATTTGAATAACAAACAGTAGAGAGCAGAACCTTAAACTCAATCAAGCTGCTCCGGATTTCACACACTCGGAAATATCAGTCCCCAAAGATGGGCCTGACTTATTTCGTCAAGGTCCATGTTGAATAATTCCTTATTTCACAATTTTAAAAGCAGAGAAATTTAAAAAATGATATTGTGAAACTCCGTCTGGTGGCTTTTTGCGTCATCGTGCTGAGAAACAAACAAACCGGGGGTGAACACATAACCTCCTGAAGCGCCGGTGATCCCGACACGACACCACGCAGGTTATAGTGTCGTGTCCAGGAAGTCGACCCCTGACGTTATTTTAAAATAAATTAAATTTGTACCTGGGGCCGAGAACAGGTCGAGTTGCGTTGAGCTCATCCGCGGAGAAGCTTCGGTGTCGGGCCATCTGGAAAGTCCAGGTTCTAAAGAGGGTGAGGAGAACTCGAGCTCTGCTGAGGGACACAGTCCGGCTAATTGTAAACAGCTGCAGGTGATATCACCCCTCAGACTACAGACGGGAGGAGGTCAGGAGTCCCACAGAGGAGCTGAGGATTTACTGTAACACTAGAATCCTCTCTGACCCACTGAGGGAAATATTAAATGTCTGTTTGGACAATAAACGAGAGCAATTTACCCGCTCTCAGAGTGATGAATGATTTTTTCATGCATTTGCACTTTAACAGTCCTGCAGGAAAAGTACCAAACAGCCCAGAAGAATCTAAAGACCAAATTCCACCAACTTGTTTTGCACAACTACAAACATCTAACAATGTTTAAAAGCAGTTCGGAGTGAGACTGACACTCGTTCTGAGCCTGTCAGCGAAATCTCATCATGTACTTTATTGTTTTTATCTCATTAATGAGTTTTTTTCCTCTAATTTCATTTCGAAACTGAAAATGTTTGTCTGTGTTTGTCAGCGCTGAATCACGCCTGGTCGTTGAGGTCGGTTTCCAAAGGAGATGAAAGTTAATCGTTGCTTATTTCTCAAGACAAACAGTTGAATCTGTTTATTCAGGGGAATAGAAATCCTGGGAGTTTTTTTTTTCTTGCACAAACTGTGAATCAGGGGAGTTTTTGAAAAGTAAATAGGAGTGGATGTCTATTGTTCTTCCTGTTGCACGTTGCCACAGTAGACAGGAAGTTCACAGACTTATATATAAGCAAAATTATTATATAAGCATTTTTTTTAAAAACATATATATTGTTTTATTGTTCAAATTATCAATTTTCTAGATCATAATAATTTATCCTAAACAGCCGGTAAATACTTACAAACTAGAAAATAATTGTTGGAAAATGAATCAAAGTAAATTTCGTGCTGTGATTTAAATATCTAAAATGTTTCTAATGGAATAATCCACCACAGAATAATTTATCAATATATCATCGTAAATTAAATCACTCTAAATTGAACAGATTCAGTTCAAATTTGACTTTTTCCACTTTTGAAAATTGTGACAATTGTGCTACTTTTTAATTGTGTGTGAAACATATTCCATTGTTTAATACATGTTTATTATAGAATTTGCTTTTTCCTCGACTTTCTAAGAACACATTAAATAACCAAGAAGAACCAGTGATGGGAATAATCCCTCCCAGCAGCTCAGTCTGGTTTGAGTAAATCTCCTCGGTTGGTATTTGCGGTGACTTGTCCGGCACATTTCCGATTGCGCTCGTGCCCCTGCTTGTCCTGCAGCCGCGCCGCCTCCAGCCATGTTCCGGTGAGACTGGGCACCATCTTGAGTCCTGAGCGGCAGCGGCAGCAGCACAACCAGCTGCCTGTAGTCAGGGGAGGAGGGAGAGAGAGAGAGAGAGAGAGAGAGAGAGAGAGAGGAGCTGCTCCGGCCTATCTCAGATTTGGGCCTGTGAGTTATTGACCCTCTTTGATAAACCCCTCCGGATGACGCCGGCGTAATTCACCCTAAAAGTTTGCACTGTCACCGGGATGAGCTAACTGTCTCGCTGAATATATGGCTGCAATTTTCGAAATAGGTTTATAGCAATTCTGGGGGAGAGGAGGGCGAGATAGTGATATTACCGACTTTATCACTGCAGCTGAGCAGCGTGGAGCCTCTGCTCTGTATCTCTCTCCTCCTCCTCCTCCGCCGATAGAGCGCCGGTAGAGCGATCACACAGCACACAGACACTGTAGGTGAGGAAAGAGGAGTCCTAATGGAGGACGGGGAAATGATCTGTCATTATTACAGTAACGCTGTATTATCCACTCTTATCATAATCGTGTGTGTTTCCTCTCTCTCTCTCTCTTCTGTCGCCTCCCTACTCAGTGTTTGTGTCTTTGTTTGTCCTCCTGCTGATTTGTAATTTCATGAGAACATGTCTCACTTCCCTGTTTTCCCCTTCTGGAATAACACAACCTGTGGTCCCATGTGTAATTTAAGGAAATTATGCCCGAAAGTGTGTCGAAAAAAAGTGTGTCTTGAATCGCGTTGTGATTTGATAACAGGAGACGTGTGAAGCAACAGTCCCAGTAATGAGTCATCCTGACCGGGAGCCGCGCCTCTCGTCCCATCAAACTTTTCTCTCTGTGTGTATTTGTTTATCAGTTGAATCATCATTGAACCTTCAGTTTTTGTCTTTTTCCTTCGGGAATCTGAACCCATCACAATCTACGATATACACAAACCAGTACAGTGCATCCCATAAATTGATTCTGACCCAGTCCCTGGAACAAAAGGAACACTGTTGCATGGCCACTCCCTCTTTGGCTCTCGCTGAATACTCCCTTTAATCGTGTGATGGGTGGTGGCCGGGCGGCCAGCAATAAAAGAAAAAAGAGAAGTGCCTTATTTAGCAGGTTGAGGGGGGGTGGGGGGGGGGTGGGCAGGGCGAGGACGGGCTTGTGTGACTGACACCCATCAATCACCCAGTGAGGGGAAGCTAATGAAGCAGGCTGTGGTTTATTAAAGGGTTAGCACAGAAAAAGATTACTGCAGGGTCTCGTCTTCCCAGAGGCCCCGGCAAGGAGGATACATGCGCCTCTAATGGTTCAGAGGGGGGGGGGGGGGGGCAGCCGTAGAGCAATCAAGGTGTTTACCCTAAGCTGGCTCCCATTATGTGAACTGGGTGTGAACACGCAGGTTTTAAAAAAGGGGAAAAGGATCCGCTGAAGCTTCGGGGTCCAGAGAACAATCTCCTGGAGACAACATGTAAACAAACCGCTCTGTTTCATTAGAATAAGAAGATCGTGGTGGATTTGGCTTTTTGGCAAAACTCAGTCCTAATTTGAGGTAAAACGTCTGTAAAAACAAGCGTGAAACCAAAGGCACTCTCTCTCTCTCTCTCTCTCTCTCTCTCTCTCTCTCTCTCTCTCTCTCTCTCTCTCTCTCTCTCTCAGATAGTTTGAGAGAGAAATGAGGAGCAAGGGAGTGAAAAATGCAAAGCAGATGTTTTTCTCACCGTTTTTTCTTTAATGGCAGCGAGACATTACCGATGCCATTACCGGACCTTTTACGGCTTCTTTTAATCCCCCGGCCTGCCGGAGGAGAGAAGCCCCTCGTGGTGCCGAGCAGCCTCTTTACTTCACAACGACAATCTGAACCCATTCCAACTCACTTCCCTAATCTGCCACGGGGTTCTACACGGCTTCCTCCGTAATTACTCCCCCCCCCCCCCGAAATCAAAGGTAAAGAGGCATTAAAATGCTCCTCTTAGGTAAACATGTCCTGCCCCCCCCCCCCCACACACACACACAAACACACAAGTGCCTTTTGTAACAAATGCGGCCAAAATTGTGCATTTCTTATTCTTTTCCTCGCCGCGACTTATTGTGCTCATCTCAGTCTTGATAATGAGATCCCCAAAAAAAAAAGGGTTTCTCGTTCCCATGAGCAGATTCAGATCTGCCGTCTGCTCGCTGCATCAGACCCGACCTGTGGAAGCTCAGAGGAGCCGTTACTGGGGTCTGCTGAGGGGCTGGGAACGAGGAGGAGATGAACTACACAGTCCAGCCGACAGTATATCAGCGGAATCGCAGCCGCATGGCGTGTGTGTGAACGCTCCACTCATAAATATCTCTCCCCAACCCCCCCCACTCCCCTTCACCTCGCCGCCACCGCACCCCCCCCCCCCCCCCACGCCACCCTAAAGGGGCCTCTCTGATGGTGATGGCGAAAGGATGTCGCTGTCTGGGTGATTGAGTGCTGCTGTCCCGCCCTGGGCACATCCCCGCGCTCCCAGCCCGAGTGGGAGGCCCACCGCTGAGCGCCGGCCTGGAGGGACGAGCCTGGAGGCGAGCAGCCGCCTCAGCAGCAGGATGTGACTCTGAGCCCAGAGCAGCAGCTCAGAGACCGACGCTCTGCCGCCGCTCTGCAGAGTAAACACAGTAGAAAAGCTTTGAATTTGCTTTTTGTTTTAAACACATTCATTCATTTAATATCCGTGTGTGCGCTGGACTTATCTGAACTTGAACCCCCGTCTCTCGGAGTCATTGTCATTTCCTCTCACTCAGGAATCTGAATAATCAAGGCGCGGTAATTAGCCTCACGTGCTGCATTGTAATTGGGGGCAGACGGAGGTTGCCCACTCTATATATTCCTCTCTTTTTTTTTTTATTCCCGTTTGATAATTGCAGACTTTACCGTGCCCTCCGTTTTAATTCTCTGATCCTCACCGCTCGCTCCCGTAGAAGCTGCTGCTGCTGTTATTCTAATTCTTTGACTCTTTTCATCGCTCATCAGGAGCTCCGGCGGTTTAAAAAAAAAAAGAGAGAGGGCCGAGAGTTCACTTTGGAAAAGCCACTGTCTATTCCCTTTTTGGGTTTCAGCGCCGTCAGCCTTCCCACTGCCTCCAGCCGCCATGAGAGGCCTGACACTGTCCAGGTCCGCCCTACTTGGCAAGGGGGAGAGCTGCAGAGAAAGGCAGAGTTTATTTCCTGTTCTTGTGAATCATATATCAGTACAATTCCCCTCTGTGCTGTTTGGCAACGGCGGAATGACGGGTGTCATTTATCATGCGGACTGAAAGAGGCTGTGGGAAAAGGGATTTGAATTCTTCTGGAAGTGTGTGGACTCTCCTTAGTGGTGAATCATTAAACGGAGGAGTTTTTCTGCAGGGATATGAGTAACTCCTCGCGCTGGTACTTTGTTCCCCAATTTCCCTGCGTTGGCTCGATCATTAAAGACTCAAAAAATAAGATTTACTGGTTCTATATGAATCGTGAAGGGAAATGCTATTTAACGTGTAATTTGGGGATTTGGTCCTGCTGAACCCATTAAGTCGCGGCTCAGTCTCCGGGTTTGAAGCCGGCTCCCTCGGTCATGCTTTGCAAGAATTAGATTTAAGCTAATTTGAATCTACAAATTTGATTAGCATTGCATTTGTCAGCTTCTTGTTGTCCTGCTAAGTGATGACATTCTCATCTCGGTTCCGCTCTCGGCTCTGGTGACTGCTGTCGGAAGATTTGTGCTTTATAAACATTTTGTGCTTCTTTTGTGTTTTGTTTTTTTAAATTTTATTTCCCCACTTCCACTCGTCAGGGACGTTTCATACCGGTTCCCACACTGTGAGCCGGGTGATCAAAGAGGACGACTGGTGATGGGCTGTCACCGGCTGTTCGGTTCCACCGGCAGAAATCAACGTGTCAAGCTTTAACTTATCCACAGAGAAACATACTGCTAACCCCTGCTGCTCTAATTGAGTGTAACTCCCACAAACCTGTGAACACACATGCAAAACTGAGGGGATCATAAATCAGGCGACTGCAGACAGACGCTTCCCCCCCCGCCTGCATCCCACTGCCTCCCACCCCCACCACCCATCCACCCCCCTAGAGGAACTACTGGTTTCCATGAGCTGGCTGGAAACCAACACTCTCTTTATATCTTTCCGTGCCCGTCGTCCCATCTTTGTTTCTGTTTTGTTTTTATTGAAAGTTTGTTGAAGTCCTCGTGAAATGAACGTGTCAATAAGGTATCGCGGGGGGGGGTGGCGTGTTCCAGCTGTCAGCATCTGTTAGCTGTCTCTCATGTGCAGATCACAAAGTTAAATGTGCTGTCAGCAAGTCCTCGGCTAGAAATAGACGTGTTGAGGTTAGCCTGAGAAGCAACGCCCCCCCCCCCCCCCCCCCCCCCTGCCCAGGACAACATACATTCGTCAAACAAGGCGAGCGTAAAGGTGTAACGAGGCACATTCTCGGGTTTCAAGGTGTGATCCGGAGCCGCCTCCTCTGTCGGTCTTTCATCTGAAAGTCTAAACTGATCTTGTTTGGTGATATTCAGCTTTTTCCGGCGGCTGCAGCAGTTTGCTGCTTTTCTCCTGTTTCCTGAAACTTCCTCGTTGATGCGTGACCTCTTCCCAGAGGCCCTCGGCCCCGGGCCGGTCTCTTGACATGTTAGCCTGCCACCGCCTTCCAAAGAACAGTGTAGATGCCCCTGAGGTAAATGAAAACATTTGGTTCTTGCCAGACCTGTTCACGTCTCAGCTGGGCCACATGAGCTGGCAGGTGACACGTGTACCGGGGAGAATCGGAGACCGCAGCGGTGGCCTACTTCTTTTCTCCCACACAGGCCACGCAGGCCACAGCCCAGAAACACAGACGAGTGTGTTCCCGGCTCAGAACACTCCCGGGTGCGACTGACAAAGAGCGACCTGCATCCAGGTGAAACTCAGGCTGCAGCTTTTCGCCTGTTTTTATGTCCCGGGATCCATTTCATCCACCGGCAGGATGCGACCGCAGTGTTTTCCCATGCTGTGGCCTTGGGGGGGAGGGGGAGGGGGGGTGGCTCTCACCTCGAACAGCACCGTGAAACAAAAGAAAATAAAATCAGTATGTTATTAACCTGATTCAGCTCCTTTACAGTCACATGTCTTTCCTCTTCCGTCTTAGTGACCTTGCATCGAGCCGCAGCGATCCAACACCCTAACTCCGTCCTCCTCAGTCCGTCCAAAACCAAAGACGCTCCCACGTCGACCTCAAACGTCCGTCGTGAGGCCGGAGCATTACGAGCGCCTGCACGCGATGTGGCGACGGTAGCGATGATGCTAGCAGCAGCAGGGGGGGGTCGCCCTGGCCGGAGGAGCAGCGGCAGCTCTCCTGCTGTTACAGCTGCTCCAGGAGGACGGGAGCTGACCCGGTCTCGGCTGCCGGAGAGAGGACACACTCCTCCTGGCAAAAGTAAATAAAAACCGTGCAATTAATTCAACTGCACACTGGAGCAGTCGGACCCCCCCCCCCCCCCCCCCATAAGAGAATCAACATATAAGGGAAAGAGCAGAAAACATTAAAGCTGATTTATCGGTTGGCCAACAAGAATCTGCCGCTATGAGCCTTTCACAGACGAATCCATATCAGCTTTTGTTTTAGCCGATACATAAAAACTATTTAACCTTCACATAAATAAATATATATATATAAATATCTATATCATCTTAGTTGTATTGATGTTATCTTGTTTTTCATATTTGGCTCCATGTTGGCTCCAGTTCTCGTTACCATTGAGTTCCAGTGTGTTTTGGACGATTCTTGTGGGTCAGTAGTGAATTTCAGGGTCTGTGTGTTGCTGATCACCCCCCCCCCCCCCCCCGCCCTTTTGTTCGGGTCAATTTCCGAACCAGTCTTGACGCTGCGTCCTCATCTCACATCAACATCCGCAAATTACCAGACTGTTCACATTCAGGTCTCATGGGGAAGGATGATTGCAATTAAAAGCACGGGGCAAATGTTAATTAAGTTAACTACTTGAAACTGGAAACAGCAACTGCTTTAAATGTTTTTTTACTTTTAACCTCGCTCTTCTTTCTCTCTTCCATTTATGTCCGCCGCCTGGTGCAAATTACAGTAATAATGATTTCAGAGACGCAATCAGAGTTTAGATTTTTTATTTTTTTGAAGCGCTGATGGATTAAAAACACTGGACATTTTTAAATAAAGACTAATCTGCTGCTGGTGAGGACATTCCCACGTGGAGCTTCTCTTCCACGTGAAGCTGAGGACGAGCTCTGGGATGTTCTTCTCTGACTGGAGCTCGGCTGTGGAGAACACTGCAGTTCACAGGGTTATTAAATCAGAGGGAATAACAGGCCAACTTCTGGCCGCTCTGGTGATTGATGAGCCGAGCTTTATTTGCTGAGGCAGAGTGTTTGTTCCTGTGTAATTGTCTAGCAGATGGCTAAGCTAACTGTTCTTAAATGCCTTCGGACCTGCAGGGGTCCTGGGTCCTGGCATTTTCCCTCCTAATGACATTTTGCCTGCAAACATCTCGTGCTCTTTTATTTTGTTTTGTCTCCACGTCTGATGTCTAATGTTCAGGATCTGATCGGCTCTGTGAGGCACTTAGTTCAAATCATTTCCTCCGTATGACTCTGTTTTTAATTTGCTCAACGTAGGTGTTCTGAAGTCGCTCTGTTGGTAAACTCTGCAGAAATGAGCCCACTTGAATTTGAAGGGAGATGAGAGAGGGAGCGGGGGGGAGGCAGAGCTGCTCTGTACCTGCGAGGAGTCAGATTGGAGGAGAAAATGGATCTAGGTGGCGGCGGGAGTCATCAATCACAGCCCCTCAAGGGGAGCTGCAGCTAAAGCTGCTCTGAAGTGCTATCTGTCAGCTGCTGGGATCCAGCCCGGGGACCGAGTGGGGCCGTATCGCCGCCCATCAGCTCCGCACACAACTGCCATGTAAACACGTGCAGGTGCTGCTGTCAAACGCACCCTCGTCCCAGTTCACCAGGGTTCTGCATATTTCCAGCTAAAGGTCAGGTTGGCGTTCTGAGGACGCCTCGTCCTCTTCCTCCTTTTTTTTTATTATCTTAAGTAAAAAAAATCCACGGATGCTGCACTTCCTCTAATAGGTTTTTGATTGCGTTGTGTTGTTTATTGTGATTTAAAAGTGAGTGCGCTGCTTCTGCCGCGTCCCTCCCTTCGCAATCCTGAACAAAGCCACCGAGCGCTTCCCCCCCGCCGCCGCCGAGCCGCGTCTGTCAATACCTCTCAAGATGGATAGTTGCTCTGCATGCTTATTGATTCAGCACAGGCCAGAGATATAAGTATCATTTGTCATTTCTGGAATTATTTTGAGTCCTAGTTAAAACCCAGAGTGGTGGTGGTGCGGGGAGGGGGGTTGGCCATGCCTTGGGGGGGTTGGGAGGTTGGGGGGGCTCAGTTGTCTGAGCTTTGATGAATGACTGCACGGGTTTTTGGTTTTTACTGCGAGCGCCGGGGCCCTTTAGCTGCTATTTGCTTTCACCACGGTCCAAGAAAAACAATGCGATGGGTCCAAGGCCCGAGCGGCATCGTCCTGTCGTGTAGGGCGGCGCGGCGAGCAGGGTGGTCCGGGCAGAGCAGCCGGCAGGAGGGTGGGCCTGGGACACGCTGGGACCCGGTGGCTCTCAAGCCGTCCTGCTGCTCCGACGGCCCCGAAAACACATGCTATGAATTTGAATATTAACCATTCATTTTTTTGTGGTGTGGAAGCGGAGGGGTGTTGTTTAGTAACAGTAGCTCCAGTGAACCCCCCCCCCCTCCCCCCCTGTGACTTTGATTATGTCCTGGCTCGGGCAGCGGGCCAGGGGCAGAGCTGGCTTCATTACTGTATGGATCATCTTTTAAGACCATTTAAGATCAACGAGAGGCGACTGCAGGAAGTTCATTAGCATCAAACCCTTTGATTCATTCAGCTCGACGCCCACTCACCAGCAGACGGCAGCTGATCTCTCTCTCTTTTCTTTCTGTTGAAAAACCCAAAAGAAAAATTGTTCAATTCTTTTGTTTTATGACTTGAAAGTTGAGTCCTTTGCTGGAGTTGCTGGGCGAGGAGGGAAAAGTGTGTAACGGGGGGGAACATGTGTAACAGCGACCAAAGGGAGGAGAGGAACCTCAGACACGTGAATGACAAGTAATTATTTCCCTTGTCCGTCAAACGGTGTTTTGATGCAAGGATGCGATCAAACATGATATGAACAACTTCAAGCCTTCAAGTGAAAATGATTCTCAAATCGTGCAAAGCCTGAGTGTGAGCTTTTTGTGTTGTGCTGCGACATGAATCATTCATACACACACACACACACACACACACAGACACACACATTGGGCAGGACAGCCTCACCAATATCACTGCTACATCTTTTCAATGCTAGATGACCATTGTGCGATGGTTTCCATTGTAGCGTGCCAACATGTCTCCTCACAGCAGGACGGGGACGGAGAGCGGCAGAGAGCGACAGCTTTGTGCCGCTCTCCCTCGCGCACAGTGGCCCGACCGCCTGCCCCCTGTCTCCCTGCTGGGCCGTCAGACAGCACGGAGCACCGGGGTTGTTGCCGGCTGCTCTCTCCTCCTCCTCCTCCCTCCTCCTCCTCCTCCTCCTCCTCCGCGAGCGACACAGAGCATCCAGATCCCGAACACACAGGCTCGTCTCGTCTAGAGCGGTTTCTCCGTCGCTCTGCGGTTTCTAACACAAGCCCCGTAAAGTAGGTTATAATAAAATATGAAGTTTGAATAATTAAAAAGCAGCCGCGGCGACGCTCTGTAGTTTTAAGTCTTCTTTCAGACGTGTCTCAGGAAAGAGGGTATTTGCATCAGTAGGGCAGCTTCTCCATTTTGTTTGGCAGAGCTGCAGGAGGACAGACAACAGAGGCCCCGCGTAATCTCTTTGGAGAACTAGTGCATGAATTGATATATCCTCCTCTCTCCCCATCGCCCCCCCCCCCCCCCCGCCCGCTAATGTCTTTCCTAGAACTTGAACAAACAGCCTGTGCGTGTAGGACGTATAGAAGACAGATGTTTAGGATTACTTTCACCTCATTGCTCTATTGTGTGCACTTTACAGGGAGCTCAGCTGATGTGGAATGCCACTCATTCAGGCGCCGTGCTCCTACCGGGCTGCTCCTGTTTATCAAAGTGCCATCTGCACTCAGGACGGAGCACAGCACCGGTTTATAACAGCCCGTTAGGAAGATGGATCTCTGTGGCGCTCGGGAGAAGTCGGGGTTTAAACCCAAACACACAACCGAAGACGATCGGCGTCCATGTTGGTTTTTAGCCTTTACGGAAACAAAGCTAACTGCTCTCTCGCTATCCCGACACCCCCCCCGTCCCGTCCCAGTTTCTGTGTTTACAGATGTAGAAACAAGATGGCCAGAGCCGTATTGATATTGTTGAGGGGTGACATTATCTCCTGGCAGAGCACTTATCTAATGTGGCTGCTGTGGGAAGCTGGAGGAAGTGACTATGGGACAGGGGCCGGGGATACTGCATCTTTAATTACCATTGATATCGCAGTGGAGAAGAGGGGGAGCGTAGCCGGCAGGGGAGGGCGGGAGGGGGGGGGGGGGGGTGATGGCGGCAGCGGCGGCGGCGGCGGCGTGGGAGTGAAGAGGCGGGGGGGGGGGAGTCGAGAGAGGGAGAAGACCCGTGTTCACTTTTTAATTAAGGCTCCGTAGTGTAACTCGTCAATGTACATTATTGGAAGAATGAACGTCAATGCCATTGCTTTTTCTCCCCCTCCTTTATCTCTGTCAATGATTCAAAGACATGATTTATGGTTCGTCTCCGTCTTTCAGGATCATCCATCAAGCGCCGGCTCTGCCGCAGCGCCACCCGTTGTAAATCATTCTGAAAGCCTGTCACTCATTTCCATTAACCGTTCCTCTGTCGCTCTGCTCTCCACCTCCCTCAACCTCCCTTCTTTTCTTTTTTTTTTTCTCTTTCTGTCTCCCCACCACCAACCCCTCCTCTTCCTCCACTCCTCCTCCTCCTCCTCCTCCTCCCCCCCCCCTCTACTACCTACAGCCACGCAGGGTATCAGTTCCGTGCCGCTGCCTCGCCCGCCTACCTTCTTTTCAATAAATTAACCACTTTCTCCCGTGCAGTGAGTGAAGAGGGCTCGGCACCTCCTCCTCCTCCTCCTCCTCCTCCATTACAGCTCAACACCTTAGAAATGTCACGCCGCTGACTCGCGGGGCTAAATGAGGAAATGGCGCAAAGAAAATATTTTTGTTGCACTGACTTTTCCATGTGGCAATATTTGCCCAGCGAGGAGACGTCGGTGGGGGGGGCGTATTAATGAACGTATATATATCCCACACAGGGTTTTATTATGTTTCTCTTATTGATGGTGACTCGAGGATAATTTGGCAAAGCGTGAGCGCACACGTTCGATACCTGAGCCGAGAGGCGACTGTGTTCACGTTGTTTCTTCTTCTTTTTACGCGTTCATTCCCGTGAAGCTGCCGAATTCTGAGTTTAACACTTGATGTAAACGATATCATGTCGGTGATTATAATGTGCAGCAGCAGTAAGTGGCCAGTGCTGCTGGTTTTCTGTGGATTCCACCACTGGTTTACTTCACACACTCCCAACAATGACTGCAATGTCTTTAACCAGTTTCCTTTTCTTATTGAAACAGGTTTTTATGAACAGAAATAATTGGCTCAATGGAGGCGACTGTCAATCTCCTACAATGGTTAGTGTGCCTGCAACCGGTGGGAGCTCGATTCACCGGCTCCTTTTTTTTTTTTCTCATTCTAATCAACATCTCGATATCAACACAGAGGAATACCCACAAACAGCAGAAAGCCTGTTTCCACCGGGAAACTTTCAACTATCCGGTGCCAACACACTTCACGATTTGGGGCGGCCATTGTTCTCGGAGCGGGGCTGTCAAAGTGACAACGCACTAAAATCCAGAAGTTTGCACTTTTCAGAAAGCAGCGGGCCCTAATCATTTCTGCGGAGGACACTTGACAACAAATTTGCCATTAAAATGAATCTGAATAGGAGGGAGTGGGGGGGCTGGGGGGGGGGGGGGGGTTTGAAGCATCTCTGCCTCCCTTGCTGTAGCTCGTCTTGTCCCAGGGAGCTCCCCCCCCCCCTCCCCATGCTTGCCATGAAGCAGCCTTTGGTCCCACTAGAAACTGACAGTACCACGCTTCAGCTGCAGATTCACTCTGTAGCCTCATTGTATTTAATGAAGGGGAAAAAGTGGCAATCTTCTATTAATGAACTTGGAATGTGAAAATAAAATAAAGAAGGAGAAAATGCCTCCCTTTGCTGAAAACTGCATAAAACTGCTTGTAGAAGAAAAAGCTCTGAGTGGAACCCGTCCAGGCTCTGATGAAAGATCCATCCGGGGACAGAGCGAGCGGGGGGGGGGGGGGGGTGAGATGCAGATTGTTTTAATAATAATACACTGAGTCTCCTCCAGCTGCAGAGTCGCAGGTCGTCCAGGCCCGACCTCGACTGGGAGGGTCAGTGTGACGGGTTCATCCAGAGTTTAGAGAAGCAGGGACGGAGCCGGGGGAGGAACAGATCTCACAGTTACAGATTCAGAAAACTAAATATAAGTTATTGTATTAAGTTATAGGTGATTAACAATATAAACAGGTGGTAAGTCCAATATTGACTAGATTACTTTTTAAAGAAGTTGTGGATTAGTTCAGCTGCTGATGTAAACGTCTGGGAACTAGTAAACAACAACAACATTTTGTGCAAAATCCAAACTTTACTTTATTGCTGTTCACGTGTTTTTGTCCCATTTCATGCAGAGAAAGTAAAACTTCCCTTTTCGGTCTCTTTCTTTTCATAGGTTTAGTTTTAGTGCTAATTTTCATAGATTGATTTTTCAAGTTTCCAAAGAATATGTTGAATTAATCCAAATGCTTCACTCAGTGACGAGACAACCCAGTGTAGCAGAATAGAGTACAATTTAATTGCAGGTATAGTCTGTAGAGAAGTACATTTTAAAAGTAGCCTCTCTTTTATTGCTCCGCCTCATTGTCGGTGCAGGAATCTGTTCTGCCTCCGTTAAGCCGAGGTGTTAAAGTGTACGAGGCAGAGCTGGTGAGACGGGTCAGGACGCCACCGCCGCCGCACTCCACGCCTCCGACTCTGGAACGACTTCCTGCTCGTTAAAGACACACACCTTGGTTTGTTTGGTTCGGTGAAAGCAAAGGTGGAACGACCAGGATGAGAAGGAATGAGGAAGACTTCCCACTGGCGGCTTTTTATAGATATATCACGATGAAAAATAACAATAAGGACGTTTAATATTAAAGACGATTCAATCCTGGATGTTGCTCCTCTCAGGCTGAATGAAACAGAGTCGCCCGGCAGAGCAGGTGTTCATAGAGCATCAGACGACGATGGGGGTGGAATTGAAAAGTGCTTTATTCAGTCGGGCTGGTCGGGACCGAAAAACCAAACAGTACGTTGGGAGGAGGCCATCGTACCTTTCACTCACTATCTCATAAACCAGGAACAAAGGGCCCGTGTGTTCGAGGCCGTGGTCCTTTAAACGATGGCCCACTTTCCTCCGTGCTGACACGCAAACATTCCTGACTGACATTCAATCAGGGAAATTTGAACCGAAGCAAGATGGTCTTTTATTAGCACCGCCCTGTTTGCTCGACTGGTCAGCTCCAATATGCGCAGCGCCTTGAGTGGCGTGCTGTGAGATGATGGCTTCTCCCCCTGATAAGGGTGAATGAGGGGTAAACTGCTATTCTGCAGAAAGGAACCATCAGACCTCATCATGTCGCTCCTGGAGAGCGGTGTCACGGGCTCTTCAGAAACCAAGTGACAGAGCGGCGCTGCCCCCCCCGCTCCCTCCCTCCTCTCATAGCCAGTGGAAAATACTCCGGCTTCTGCTCCACCGACTGGAACTCGGTATCAGTCGGGGCAGAAAAGATCATCACATATAATCTGACAAATATACACTGAGGCTTTTAAGCCTCTCCAGTTGTAACGTTATCCTCGGCGCTCGCCAAACGGTTTATATTTACCTTTGCTTGTTAGCGGAAGAGGACGAATAGAAGACACTCGCGCTGTGTGCAGTGTCTTTACAATGTTTATACACAACAGCCCATTACAGCCTGTTCAGGAGACGGACGTTTAAAGGGATGCTTCACTAAAAACTACAAATTATTTACCTCAGATCTGAGATTTCTGCCTTCAAATCAATGTGATGAGTTTGTACAAAATGTGACATTTACTTAACTAGTGCAGTTAGCACAACTTAACATGTGTTAGGTTGTTTAGACTGTGGTGATGCAGCGTTCTGCCTTAAACTGTACAAGTGACCTGCAGCTCCACCCAACAAGACCAGAGTTGGGTGAAGCTCGTCTCCACCACCACTGCTGCTCATTGTTCATTGAACTCTTAACAATACACAGAACAAGTGTGAAGCCGATAAGATGAACAGTTCTCGAGATACGTGAGACACAGACAGACAGACAGAGATTCATCACTTTATTAAAAAGCTAAATGGCTCCTGTGACCGAACTTTTTTTACTTATTTTTCTTTTATTCTCATTTCTATTGATATTTATATCAGGCAACGTCTCCATTACTTAATATACTCTTAATAATTGTATTTCACTTCTAATACACATTATACTAGTATTTATATTTTCTCTTAAATCCTTTAGACCTAATACTCTTGTTTTATTCACTGTATTATTTTATGTTCTGGAGCTGGCATAAGAATAAGAATTTCTTTCAGGATTTATAAGATCTCATCTTAATATTTCCCCTAAAAACGTGTAAACTAGCATAATATGGAACGTTGAGTAAAAGTACCTTGGACTTGCACTACAGTAGTTAAGTAAATTTACTTTCCAGTCTCTTCCTGTCTATATGTGTTTATGTTATTCCATTATTCATCAGGATCTTTTTACAGTTATTCTCTCCATATATATATATATAATTATATATTATATACAAATATCCAGCTGCCTGTGGTGCTGGTTCGGTAAAGGTCTGTGAGACAGGCTGGGGGGGGCGTTGTGTGTATAATTGTCTCTGCCGGTGCTGATGAGTGTGTGTGTGTGGGGGGGGGGGGGCCTTCGGTGAGATGCAACACCAGGTGACTGCACGTGCCGCGGCGGCTGTGCCACGTTCAAAGTGATGACTTAGGTGCTGGAGTGCAGATTGCAATGCTCTCCCACCGCTCACTTCCAATTAGGCAGCGGGCCGACTGAGGCGTCTCGGAGCAGAAGCTTCTCGTAGGCATCAGAAGGAGCAGCAGCCATCGCTGGGTGACACCACCGAGGGGAAGGGGGCTCCTGGAGCTCGGCAGGGCCGTCAGATGTGGCTCAGTAGATATCACGATTAGCCTCCCTGCAACACACAAGGACAGTTTTAGAAATCCACACATTTGTCTCGTTGGAATTGAGAAAACACCACAAAACCCAAACAGTCACCGAGGCCTCGACCTCCCTCCACATGTCCCCCCCCCCCCCCCACCGTGTGTATCAGGGTGTTGGTTGTGCGTTTGCAAAGTTCCCCGTGTTTTGACGTAACAGAATGTGGGGTTGTGAAAACATTTGTGATTAATTGCCATAATTATTGTGATCATTTTTGCCCAAATGAACAGCCAGATGGCAGGAGATGGTGTCATATTTGTGATCCTATCGTATTAATCTGGCTCTGGGTCCGTCTGAGCACATTGTGCCGCGTTCACAATCTGTCCTCCACTTTGTTCCTTTCCCCTTTTCTTCAGAGCTGCAAGTTTTTATCTGATTATATTAGTCTATTAAATATTAAAGTTGAGGGTGTTTGAAAGCAAGGCATTTATCTGCATGAATAGCCTGTGTTTAGTGAAGTAAGTAATGCGCTTTAAGTAACATCTCCGTCATGCATACAAAAATTAACGTGAGTGTTTCCGTCTCATGGTTTTGAGGCCGGAGCCTCACAAAGATCCGGTGAAACCACTTTGTGTGTGTGTGTGTGTGTGTGGGGGGGGGGGGGGGGGGGGGGTTCACGGCTGCTGCCAATCCAACTTCTCCTCATCCGATCTGGGTCTTTCAACCTTTTCATCTTGACTGTAACATAAGAACTATTTTTTCTAAGTCGTCTAGCAGCAGAAGTGTTGAAATGAAACTAACGGGTCAGATCAGAACTAATGACACAAAAGTCCTGTTTTTAAAAACCCAGTCAGAATCTATTTGGTTCTGTGATATCAATTAACCTCCAGACGAATTCGTCAAAGGGAGCAGACTGAGCTTGATTGTTCTCTCTCTGCTCCGCGGTGTCCTTGGGCTTTCGGAGAGACTCCTGTTTCCTGACAGGGAACAATGAGGAGAGAGGTGTTTACAGATCTTTACAGATGCCTCCGGGCCTCGGAATTAGCTCCTCACCGCTCCTCATGTGATCCGGGGCTCGGAATTAGCTTCAGATGTGTCATCAGCTCTATCATCGGGATGTCTGACAACGCGTCGGTTTGATCTTGACGTGCACGGCTCAGCGAGTCAGTCAGATATCACTGTCAGACGCTAGACCTGGTGGCGTGTGCGTCTCGGTTCTAATGATAGAATCTTGCATCACGGTGACTTTCACAAACACGGCGTCCTGCTTCAGACACAAAGGAGCTTCAGGAGAGAGTTCTGTACACCAAGTTCTTTTTTGACTGACGTCTCACACCTATTTATAACAACAGATGAACACGGTTATTAAACGTGTTGGTTTCTCTTTCTTTCTTTTTTTTTTTAATGTACAGACACAATTAAGTGGGAACATTGCTCACATGTGAGTGAAGGCAGATGACAGTTGCCGAGGCAGCCTGGGGATTGCTCAGTGATCCTGACCCTCGTTGTTAGCGCCCATCCAGCCGGCCTCCTTTTACCCCCCCCCCCCCCCCACATCCCCTCAACCCACCCATCCCCTTTTTCTTTCCTTTCTTTATACGGCATAAATCCGGGAGATGAAAATGTCACGGAGCAGGTTCATTTTGCAAAGAGGTTTTGATTGCCGTGCGCGTGTAATTGATTGTTCCAAGGACAGGGGGAAATCTAGAAATGTCATAACAGTCCTGCTTAGGTTGGTCCCACTGCCAGGCAATCAATGGGAAGTAAAAAGAGATATTGATTTGCGAGCAGCAAAAACTGTAGCTTGAGACAACCGGAGAGCGCCGGGGAAAGTGGCACAGACGTGCAGACCTGTCACTGGCACCTATGAATTACCCAATCTCCTCTGAAGATAGTGTTACCGCGGATGCTCACCGGAGTCCTGCGCCGGAGTATTGCAGCTGTCCATTAGCCAAAGCTCCTCAGGCCGCTAAGTCTCCGGGGCTTGTCAGATTAATGAAGGAAACGTTGACCTTCCGACGGATAAACGCCGATGTTCTCACCATCACAAAAGTTTCTGCTGGCATGTTGATATTGGAAACAGAATGCCCTTCTGCGGCTGGCACGCAGGTTTCTGACATGATTGACACATCCTGAATAGACTCCCTTCATACGAGGGGGAGGGGGGGAGGGATCCAGCTCCATGTAGACGTTACCGCTGAAAGTTGAGTTGTAAATACAGTGAGGTCCAAAACCCAGAGACCCCCCCCCCCCTTTCATTTTTTTATTTCTTTTTGAGCGTTGTCATGTCAGCACCGATCCAGTCGGGCAGCATGAGTACAGCAGTAAATGTAATGTTCTGTTTCCCATGTGGTTTTGCTAGTTTCCCTGTGATGTAATGAAAAAAATCCTTTTGGCTCAGGACCCGGCCGCGGCTTCTGTAAATCCAGGCCTCGCTTTGCCAAGAGTCTGCTCCGACGGATAAAGGTTATAAACACTTCAGCTGTCTGATTTATGATGGACACCTCAGGTTTTTTGACCTTTTGCATATCTCTGTCTGAAGATATAAATTTGTAGTGACACAGATTGGAGGCTTTACAGCGGTTTATGACATGCTAAATCTCAGGCGAGGCATGCCAGCCTCTTGTTCTGTGAGGCCCGTTAGCCGGGGAGAGGCCTCATGTGGACAACACATCCAGAGCAGGCGTTTCCTGTGCAAAGCAAATCGCTGCTCCTCACTTTTTTATTTTTGCACAAATTCCTTTTACGTTTCTAGCCGTTTGTTTTTCTTTGCACGTTATTCTGAATTCTTCCCCCTTTTCATTAAATCCGGATCTTGTGTCTGATCTTGTATTTTAAAAAGCTAATGCAGCTTGATGTGGCAGCAGTTCTGTGGTTGACCAAGAGTCGGCGGAGCAGAGTTTTCAAACCCACTCCGGCTGAGACGAGCGGGTATCTCGGAGCGATCCCTGCCAGGAGGTTAATTGCTGCCTCTGGAAGTCGGCGACTCGGGGCATCTGATAGAGCGGCACAGAACAGCAGGAAGGGCAGCTGCTTATCTCCGTCAGTCCCAGCCTCAAATACCAAGATAAGACACAAACATTCACACGGATTTAACTACGTGTGTAATGTAAGTGGTTCTTTTCCAGGAAAAACTGAGCTCGGACATTATTCTCCAAGTGTTTACTCCACAGGCCGTGTTATTGGGGGCATTTTAAGGAACATAAAAAATGCAGGAAATAGCAATTACGTGATGGTTTTGTCCCTTTTTCTATCGAAGCACCACTGGACTGGAAAAAACGCTCATCTCTCCACTCTGGTGCTGGTTCTCACCGGCCCCTCACTTCCAGCGTTGACTTTGAAGAGAGTGGACATCAACTGGGAGCTTGTCACCGCCATTGGTGCTCTCCTCTCGCTGTGAATACTATATATACGACTATAAATAAAACATACCTCTGTGCTCTTGACAACTCTCTCCCTGACCATCAAGGGTGTTGCGGAGGCCATCACTGATCTCCGTCGGCCAATCAAAACATCTCTCTTGCGGTGGATCAAGGTCGCGGCGCACCGGGGCGTGTGTGTGTACCGGCTCTCGTTCACGAGGCCCCTCTCTCCATGTTTGTTTTGAAAGTCCGAGTCCCATCTCCATCTCCGTCCATTAGCTGGCAAGCAGTTCACCTCCAGGGCTTCTCTGGAGGCACTTTTGAAATATTGATAATAAAAAAAAAAAGAGTCTTATTTTCAGAGAGCAAAGAGGGGGGGAAGACATTCTACGGGACGCCCAGTGTGGGACTCCTGAGTGCTCGGCCCCAGCCCTCTCGTGGAGTGCCCTCTATTCAGAAAAAGAAATATTAACCACATGAAATGCATAAGTGCCTGGACAGGGCTGTTATGTCCTATTCATATTTAACTCGGAGCACATCTGCCACGTCTCTCCCAAAATGCACATCTCCCAGCGCGGCTGCGAGGCGGAAACTATCTGAGATCTGTGACAACGCTGACAAGCTGCATTTACTGCGGGACGTCTTGATAAGACGCGAGGACATCGGCTGTGATAGTGTTGACGTGGGTTTCCGGGTGGATAGATCTAAAATAATCTGAAATAGTTATTGTCAGAAAAGGACGTTTTAATCTTCTGTGGCGGTGTGTTCATGTGATGTCCAACATGGCCCCCCCCCCCCCCTTTCCCCCCCGGTGCTGAGTCAGAGTCTCCCCTAATTGGATGATGGGAAATGTGTCAATTAGAAATACTGTTGTTTAATTATCTGTTAATTGAAGCAATAATGTTTGTGCTCTATGAGTTGGGAGAAGGAACAGGTGAATAATGGAAGAAGTAATTGCTGTTTATGAGACTGTCAGAGGGAAATGTAATGACGTGACGGATGCCAGAAATCTTTTGAAATTTTGTATAATTGTCTGGTTTTAACTCTGATAATTGAATCAGCTGTTCCACGAGCGCGATCGACATCTTCATCAGTTTTCACATTTGCACATTTTTATTTATATTCCGCCGTCAACGCAATCAGCTTCCTGATGCTGAATTACTGAATATTGAAACTTGTGTGATAGCGGATAAATGTCTCGTGAAGTTATGTTTTCTCATATTTTTCAGTCAATGCATTTTCAGTTTATCGCGGGACATTAGAATATCTGCGTTAGTGGGAAACGATTCCCCACGTGTAGCTTCAGGGGGGGGGCAGAGGAGAAGTTATCCAGAACACAAGGCCGAACACTTTCACTGCAGTTTTGTGACAACCATAATCACCATGGAATAGGTCATTTGCAATAACACTTAACGGGGCCCGAGAAGAATCAATTTCCTTTTGTCACTCAGTGGCCAATGATTGTTGTAAACATCTCGACTTGAGGCCAGGAAAACCTCGGACGCAGCACTAAGTCAATGGCCTGTCGTGAATTACATGGAGCTGTTGCACCAGCAGCGGTCTTTTAGTAAAGACATTAGGTCCAGTGATACTCTCCCACCTCCCAAGGCAACAGAGCAGCTGTCATTATGTTGTCTTAAATGGCTTCTCGCAAAAAAAAAAATAAAAAAATGACTGTGTGATGCTGCGGGACATCTAAATATTGTAAATTAAATCACACAGTCATTAAAACTGTTGTTATACATCACATTTCAACGTCGTTAATTTATGTCTCCTCTTTTTTCCAGTGTACATGCCTGATGAAGACGCAGCTCTCCAAGATGCCACCGCTGAGGAAGACGGAGAGAACGACACTCAAACCGAGGAGGAGTGCTCGGAGAAGACCAGCCCCAAAGTGTCTGAGGACCGAGAGCTCGACAACAAGAGCACGAACACGTACAGCAACCAGAACTCTCCCATTAGTGTCCTTTCCAATCAGGAGGCAGAGCTGGAGTCGCGCCTCAGCGACACCAGCGACAGACTCTCAGACTTCAAAACCTCCTCGCCACCGGAGAGCCAGAGGGAGGTCGAGAGCCGCGGCTCCAAACACAAGGAGGAGAATGGCAGCAGCTTGGAGAAAATGAGGGCGGCCTATGCAAACTTTCTGTCCGACTCCTACTGGACGGGGATCGGGATGGACTTGAAAACGCCCCAAAACACCAGCAAAGCCAACTGCGACAGCACCAACGGCAGCACCAAGAGCGAGTTCGACTGGCACCAGGACGCGCTCTCCAAGACCCTGCAGCACACGCTCACGCCAAAGCCCGTGTCAAAACCCAACCTCTTCAGCTCCGTCCACCTGTACAGGCAAACCACCAAACCCTGTGGCTCGGTGTTCACGGGCGCCAGCCGGTTCCGCTGTAAGGATTGTAGCGCGGCCTACGACACGGTGGTGGAGCTGACGGTCCACATGAATAAGAGCGGACACTACCAGGACAACAACCACGGCAAACAGAGCAACTCTTCTGCCTCGTCTTCGAAATCGAGGAAACGAAATCTGCACGATATGGAAGGGAAGGAGGACGCACAGAAGGTTCTGAAGTGCATGTTCTGTGGCCACTCGTTTGACTCACTCCAGGACTTGAGCGTCCACATGATTAAAACTAAACATTATCAAAAAGTGCCTTTGAAAGAGCCGATCCCAGTAATACATAAATTGTTGCCACCAGCAAAGAAAAGGGCCTTCGACTCAGTGAGACCTTGCTCCCCTGACTCCACCACTGGTTTGTCCGGATACACCGAGGCACAGCGGGCCGCCACCATCGCCAACGCCCACAACAACCGCTACGGCTATCAGAACGGAGCGAGTTACACATGGCAGTTTGAAACGTGCAAGTCTCAGATTCTCAAGTGCATGGAGTGCGGCAGCTCCCACGACACCCTCCAGCAGCTCACCACGCACATGATGGTCACCGGACACTTCATCAAAGTCACAAATTCAGCCTCTAAAAAGGGCAAACAGTTAGCACTCGACCCCCTGGCCATAGAGAAGATCCAGGGCCTAGCCGAGCCGGCTGCCTGTGACAACGAGGGAGAGAAGGTGTCCCCGAAAACCGCCTCCCCCGGGGGGAGCGAGAGGGATAGCCAGGGGGAAGGAACATCAGACAAAATGGAGGACACCGAAGCTAAAGATGACAAGCAAGAGGGTGAGGATCAAAAGGCGAACAACGGAGATTTTAAGTACCCTTATCTCCGTGAGGAAGATCTCGAACAGGAGTCGAGCGGTGGAGGGGGGGACATTCTTAAATCTTTAGCCAACACCGTGGCCTCTGCCATTAATAAGGCTCAAACGGGGACGCCGAGCTGGAGCGCCTACCCGAGCATTCACGCCGCCTATCAGCTCTCTGGCATCATCAAAAGCGCCCCTCTCTCTGCCTCCCCCCCCACTCAGCTAAAGCAGACATTTAACCACAAGCTGAGGCCGATCGCCCCAAAGGGGAAGTCGTACCCCGGTGCTGCGGGAGTCGAGGCTCCCCAGGGACAGCATCAAAATGTGGACATCAAAAAAGAAAAGGTTGGCATTAGCGATGGCAAAGAAAGTCAGAATATCAAGTTTGATCTGGCGGAGAATGATGACAGCGATTGTCAGGATGACTCCTCTTCCTCTTCAAAGCTCGATGCCGACTGTGTGAATGAAGAGAGTGAAGCGATCAAAGGGAAGTTCAGCCCAGATTTCTCCGACAGAGGCAAGACACCGAGTCCCTCTGCCTGCAATGGACGCAGCGCTGCTTCAGAGCCGCTCAGTGACTCTCTGGATCTGCTCGGCATAAACCCCCTCAGTGCGCTGCAGTCCGTTCTGAACAATCACCTGGGCAAAGCAAACAAGCCCAATAACTCCAGACTAGATAAACTCTCTGCTCACACTAAGTCTATTTTTGCCGACATTAACCGAAGCAGCGAGAAACAGGCTTCAATGCTCAGAAGTCCTATAAGAAATAGACCAGATAACAGTTTTCTCTTTGTCGGTGACGATCAACCGATCGACCTGACGAAATCCAAACTCAGCATGCCGAGCTCGGCGCTGCTACAGCCCTCCGCCCCGATGCCACAGAAATATGCTCTGTCTGACATCGCCGACATGGTGAAAGTTCTTCCGAAAGCCACAACGCCGAAACCCTCCGTCCCCTCGAGGATCCCGACCATGAAGCTGGAGTCGGACGTCAGGCGCTTTGAGGACGTCTCCTCCGACGTGTACTCCATCCACAAGCGTAAAGGCCGACAGTCGAACTGGAACCCCCGCCACCTCCTCATCCTGCAGGCCCAGTTTGCCTCCAGCCTCTTCCAGACCTCCGAAGGGAAGTACCTGCTCTCGGACCTCGGCCCCCAGGAGCGGATGCACATCTCCAAGTTCACCGGATTGTCCATGACCACGATAAGCCACTGGTTAGCGAATGTCAAATACCAACTGCGCAAAACCGGAGGGACCAAGTTCCTGAAGAACATGGACACGGGCCACCCCATCTTCTACTGCAATGACTGCGCCTCCCAGTTCAGGTCACCGGGCGGGTTCATCTCCCACTTGGAGTCGCACCTCGGGTTCCTAATCAAAGACATGTGCAAAATGCCCGTGGAGCACCAGACGAAGGTGGACGAGCCAGAACTGTCCAAGGTCCTCGGGGTCCGGGCCACGGAGGCTCAGGTCACGGACGAGGACGTCGACTCAAAGTTCAAATGTAAGCTCTGCTGTCGGACATTCGCCAGCAACCACGCCGTCAAACTCCACTTGAGCAAAACTCACAGCAAGTCCCCCGACAACCATTCACAATATGTGGAGATGGACCGGGAGTAGTTATCTTTTCCTTTTCTCCTTCATATTATCATCACTGCTTTTCGTTTGCTTCCCCTTTTTTTCTTATTTCCACACACGGGTCAGATATTTCAGCCATTCTCCAATTAGCGTTGTGTAGTGTGAATCATTGTTAAAACATTTCATGGAGTACAGCGAACACACACTGGGTAGAAGTCGTATAAGGAAACACTAAGAGATACTTTTGCACCCTGCTCAAATGCATCACCAGTAATGAAACGTATTACTGCTTGAAGAAACTGAATTGCTGATGTTTGCATGCGATAGCCCCCCCGGCTATGACTACTATTTATTTGTATGATATGTCAAGTTTCAATTGTATTTCAACAACAAAATAATGAGCTAATTGTACTTTACAAACTCCTGCATCCACGTGCAGCTGTCCCGACACACACACACGACAACACACATGCAGACCTGTACAGTGTATTGCTATGTAAAGATGTTTTGTGTTGCAATGATAGAAGAGAAGAAGAAGAAGAAGAAGAAGAAGAAGAAGAAGAAGAAGAAGAAGTAGAAGAAGAAGAAGAAGAAGAAGAAGAAGAAAAAAAAGAAGCACTTTAATAAATGTTTAATCACCAGTTTAGACTCGGATTCTGTACATGACTCAAAAGATGAACTAGGCCGTTTGGAAACAAGCATATTTCACATGTAAATATATTTTAGAAGAAAAAATTAAAAAACAGTGCGTTTCATGCAACAAGGATAACAGCAAGACAGATGATACCTGTGATACCTGCACCTTTTTTACTTATTCAAATAAAGAGTTAACATTTGATAACAGCTTTTGTTCTTCTTTCTTTTCTTTTAAAATCCTTTTCAAGTTGTTTCTCTGTGGGTTTGTGAAGTTGGAAGCTTGAATATGATAATAAAAACTAATAAGATAAATATGATTTGAACACTGACGGACAAAATACATGTGCAACTAGAAGTATTATTATTAGTAGTATTAGTTATACATGCTTAATACTTGCTTTATATCCTTTATGTCCCTTTAGGCGAATGCCTTGTCTGGTTTTTACTTCTAAGCACTAAATAAAGTTTATTATTTCTATTAAGCTATTATTATGTAGATCATTACCTAATAGTTTTCCTGGGAAAGTTCTCACAAACCTTCCAAATAAAAATATTCCATCAATTTCCAATTAATGCGGCAATTTTTTATTTATATTCAACATATGTGGTGAACTCAAGTTTAAATTCCGTTTTTTCTCCTGCAATTAAAACCATATTACAAAGGTCTTTCCACGAAGCTCATCAGGAAAAAGTCATAAACCGAAGCATTAACCACTAATCTAATATTTAAAATCACAATATCTTTTTGTGTAGGAGACAAAGGACAATAACCTGGGTCTGTACAGTACACTGCATCCTCCCCTTCGCCCGCACGACTTTTAGATACACCTCCAAGATATATCTTCTTGTCAGCCTTTATTGCTTTCCCGCGAACGCCGCTGCTGTTGCTGCAAGATGGTATCATAACAATTAAACATATTTCCTCCAGCTCTATTATTTCAAGGCTATTAAAAATAATTGCCTTCTAAATTCATAAACATTTTATGCAATTCATCTCTTTTCAAGCAATCAAGTCCTCAATTACCTCCACCCATCAAACCTCTGGGTTTATAACGGGCGACTGACATTTGATGGTAAATGGGAGAAAGCACACGCGGTGATTTGAATGCTGTGACACCGACTTGCCCCCTATTGTTGGGAACGAGCAGGCAATCACGTTGTTCATCAGATGACTCTTAATGCAGTTAAAGTATTCAGCCATAATTTCTGCCTGCATTTATAATTACTGTCAAAGACCACACACCTCAGTGAGCAGATTAAAGCTGTAAATTATTTAGTGCCTCTCTCCGCCGATGGATCTCTGATTTGTCTGTAGGGCCATTATGTTGTAGAGCAGCAACTTGTTCTAAATTGGAGCGAGCGTTGTTCTCTCGGCTGCAGCAGGATGCTTTTGCAAGGGAGGGGGGGGGGCAACTAGGCTCACTACAACGATTCTTATCATTTTTATGAAGCATTTATTTTTGTTTTCCCGGCTCATTTTCCTACATGTGCAGAGACAAATCATTATTCAGAGCAGATATAGGCTACAAGTAGGTTTTGAGGATTCAGCAGGACCCAGTCGAGCTCCGCCAGAGGCTAACCAGAGAAAAATGCCTTCATCAGTGCGATCATAGAAGGAAATTAGTTGCCTCTGACTGTAATATGCACTAATAAGTCAAATTCAATGTGGGAATTATTGTTAGTACACAAAAATCTTACGTAGCTGTGCAATTTCTGCAAGGTTAATAAGACTGGAGTCGCCATTTTTAGGTGCAGGGAACATTGGAGGAGTTGAAAATCGAGCTGCTACCAAATATAAACACGCAAGTTATTAAACACTGATAAACTTCAGGTAACACGTCTCAGGTAATGAATGGAAATTAACCCATAATTCTTTTGATGCTTTATATTAATCTGTTTTGGATGTTTGCATATTAACACAGCTAATCGCAGCGTATATCCAACACGTCACGGCTAATTACAGATCACACACTCTGCAATTACACACACACACACACACACACACACACAAACACACAGACACACACAGATAATCTCGGTTTATAAACTGATTGATTCTGATAAAATATTGTGCACAGGAACGCGGTCATACATGAGCACACACACACTTTGCAGTGTTCTGTATTAACCAGGGCAGTGGGCAGATGACTCAGTGATGAAGCCTGACTGCTTCCACGGCCCCCCCCCCCCCCCTTAATGAAAGTGGAAGAGTACATGAAACGAATATGAGGAGATGCAGTTTAGAACGAGAGCAGTCACGTCCTCAGACCTGAATGCAGTGAAGCCTGAAGCTCTCACACAGACCTTCACCACAGTCCGGCTGCAGAATGAGTCTGGAATGAATGAAAAGCCTCAGAAACGACTCTGCAGACATCTTGTTCATCCAGTTACAGTTTGTTAAAAAGAGGTTTAGCTTGGTTGAAGAATCAGATTATGCACATAAGTACACTCGCATCGCAGACGCAGTGAAAACCCGGCCTTAACGAAATCGACGCCGGCTCGCATTTGCAACTCCTTTGTCAATCTGTCGTTAAACATGCTATCAAATAATGATAAGAGCGCGCTCGCTGCCCGCCCTGCCTGACGCTGATCTGCCGTAATGAGGCAAATGTGCATCAGAATGTTCCTGCTTGGGTTCACACAAAACATTTACACTGTGCCTTTCGCCCCTGTGCCCGACGAGCGAGGATTCTCTGCATCATCTGGCCTGTAAACTGGAGGAGGAGGAGGAGGAGGAGGAGGAGGAGGAGGAGGAGGAGGAAGGGGAGGGGGGGTATTCATCACACAGCATGACGAGCTCATGTGTTTAATGAAGGGCTTTAGAACTTATAGCTATAATGACCCACATCCTCACTCCCTTTTCTCCCATTTACTCCGTCCAGTGTCCTCAGGTTATAACGTCCCTTTGAGAAATATCCCAGAAAAAAAAAGAGAGAGACGCTCGTCCTCTGCACACACACAGACACACACACACAGACACACACACACAGACACACACAACAGGGACATTTCTCTGTCCCATTGTGCTGCTGTGGATAAACTGACATGATATTATTCTCAAACGTGAAGGGAGCAAAGACGTGGTGGAAAATGGCCGATCTGAATCCTGCACCTATTTGGCTTTTCTTGATAATGAGCTGTTGAAATCTGCTTTCTAATGAATTCTGCCTCCTGAGATCGTGGGCGCTACAAGACAATGAAGAATGCATGTATGTCTGCACCCCCAACATACATCATATCTTCCAAATAGCCCATAGTCCTAATGGTGTTGCTTCAAATATGCTAATTAAGCAAAAAATAAGTGATGAATGGAATACATTTGATCAATCAAGGAGGCCTAAGCCCCCGGTGCTGCATATTCATTGTACATCATGAATATGAAACCAAAGTCATTTATCAAATATCAGTTGCACATTTGTATCTTATTAATCATACATGCTGAAACTTCTGTCTTGTCAAAAAAGCTGAAGGTTGATGAAGCACTCGCAGGAAAAGGATTAAACTCGGGGAACTCGGGGCAGCGCTTCACTTATAATGCATGAGGTGTTCTCAAAACTTCCAGAATCTTAAACAGTCCGAGGATCCTGATGACGAGGAGACGAGGAGACGAGGAGACGAGGAGATGAGGAGACGAGGAGACGAGTCCCGACGCTTTGCATGTTTGGCCTTTGGGATTTCCACTGGTTATGATCGCTCAAAAATTAAAGATATTCACCAGTGCCTTGCTTGGAAAAGGGCTTTTGATTGATTGGATATCTTTTGAGGTTTTAAGGATAGTGTAATTCGAAGTATTAATGTAAATAAATGTATTTTTATTTACAATTTAACGTCTTGGAAAAAAATTTACATTAAATTTAAGACATATAGGCAGTAAAATATCATAAATATACTACAACAACGTGATTAGAAGATAAACTGATGGTTATATTTGTCAAAAACTATACAAATACATCCCAGCTGGTCGTACAGCTATATTCTGCTGTTTGTTTAAATCTTATTAGAGTAAAACATGTTATTTTATTGGTCAATTTAAATCACATGTCACATTTTCTTAGTAATAGGGAAAAACCTTTCAGCAGAAAAACAAATGAATAATCGATTAATTGCAAATTGAGTGAATAGCAGATGAATGAAATAAATGGAATCTGCTTCTAATTCATCTGATATATAAGTTCTTCTTCTTCTTCTTCTTCTTTCTGTAACGACACCATTAGCCGCGGCGGAACCTCAGTGTAACAACGTGTGGAGGTTTTCATCACCGTCATATATTGGATGAGAGAACTAACACTTGATTGCCAGCAGTTCATCAGTGCATCCTTCATATTTGTCACCCGGCCGCCTGCAGGCAGCGTGCTAGCTCAAATTGAAGCTGACATCTTCCAAATATGAAAGCAACAAATCACAGGTTTTTATTGGGCCTAATCCTCAGCCTCGCCCCCTGCAGACGTCAGCACAATCACGGACGCTGCTCTAATTCCTGCCGTCTGGCTGTTCTCGTGTCTCCAGAGCATCTCCGGACCCGCTCAGCAAATGGCCTGAGACGGGGGGGGGGGGGGTGACACCTGTGCTTATTAGGAGGCTTTTACGTGTCGGTTCGAACACGTGTAGCTCCGTGTAGCAGGAACAAGCTTTTTGTTTAATCCTCTGATGAGCTGTAAATACAGATTGTGTCTGAGAACTTGCTGCAACATGTTGGATCAGCTGACAGATGAGAAGCAGATGTTTGATTCACTCCATGGTTCCGTTGTTTCACTTTTATTTCTTTATTATCTTGAAGCAGAGACGTGAAGGAAACTGAAAAAAGCTGACTAATGAAAAATGGGGTATATGATCGATAATTAAACTTAAGTGTTCATTACTTATTGGGGAAAAAACATGTTCCTGTCAATTTTAAACCATCTTCCTGTTTTGATTTGTCCAAGGATCTGGAAATCAATGTGTGTGGTCTTTTCTAGCGGCTCCTGCTTTTCATCCAGATACATTTCCATCACGTGTTAGAAACAACATGAACATGTCCGCTCACTCGTTGTGTTATCATTTGGATATTCTTCATATTTTAATAGAGGGACTGACCCTAAAGGTTCCCAAAAATGGGCGGAGCCTCTGGCTCTTTAAAATATTTGGGTTAGGGTGGCTTTAAAAGTTCCTCAAAGATAAACTGAACTAAAGAGCCGCTGCAGAGAGGAACAAGATAACAACTGACTGCAGCTTCCTGCAGGTTGGGCTCCAGGAGATGTATTGTCAGTGTCATTTCCAGCTTGACACCGGCCACAGTCAGAATCAGAGGGGGGGGGGGGGGGGACTCGGCACATGTGACTCCATCAAAACAGACCCCCAATGAAACCGGATCCAGATTTTAGTTTGGATCTGCACCAAATCTCCCTCCACTAAACGTGCTTTGTTTTTAAAATCAAGATCTGTGAATCGTTATCTGCAAATCATCAGAAATATTTAAAAGAAAAACATCCTGTGTCCATCCCGTGTCCATCCCGTGTCCATCCCGTGTCCATCCCGTGTTCTGGTTCTGCACCACAATCCATTCGGTTCTTCCCTGACCCGTTTTCTTCTTTCTGGATGATCACAGAACCTGGTAAGCAAATCAGTCTGGAAAGAACGTGACATGAGATTGTGGTGCAGATCTAAATCGGGGGGATTTTTTAAACATATTCCCTGATGGCTCAAAGAATAATTAATAGATCTTGAAATCAGCAAATATGTCGTAACAACCAAAACGAAGATCTTAAAGTTACCAAGAGGCTCCAGGGAGCTGAGGACCCTGAAGTCATCCATGGCTAACATAAAGATAAAGATTAGAGCAGCTTCAATAAATAACGATAATGTTCCACAGCAACACAAACGAGTGAAACAATGAGTGAGCGCTGCAGCTGCCTGGCCTCGTCCTGGCTGGGTTTTAAAGAACGTGGCCCTCGGCAGAGCGGCTCGCTCGACTCGTTGGATTCTGCAGGAAACTCGATGGCGAGTGATGAAACCCACAGCTGCGTTCTCAGATCCTCACAATCACACAGATGAGGCCGAGGAGGAGCTGCGCAACATCTGTTTGCTCATTTACGTGTCAGACACGAAACATCCGACGTGACTGATCTCACTTTGACAAAAACTCGGGGAAAGACGATGCGTCTCGCCGCCGCCGCTCTCTGGCGCTGAGAATTACACTGATTGGTCCGAGGGGAAATTACATTTGAAAATAAAGTGCTGCTGATTGCCCCAGATGGGGACATTCTGGGGGACAGCATCATTACTATTACTTTGTTTTACTAATGCAGAGATTCTGACGCTGGATTTTTCTTGCAAATTATAGAAAATGAACCATTTGGATTATTTCATTTGTTGACTTTCGGCTGCGAACATCTAAATCCTCCAGTTTCCACATCACAGCACAGTCGAGGTTTCACAATTAGAAAAACACAAGGAGAGAAACCTGGAAGGAATTTGTGTGTCAGCGCTGTGCAAAGTCGTCTTCCTCTAAACTAACAAATAACCAACAACTGGATCGGACTGGGAGAATGGTTGGAACCAGTGAATCAACGTGGATGTTTTCCTTTTTGTCAGCAGAAGCTTCTCCTTCCTCTTCTCCATCACACCTTCCTATTTTTAGATCACTTCCTGATTCGCAGCCTCGTTCAACCCTGAAGCCAGAAAACACTTATTACCTTGAGGTTATGTTATGTAGGTTATGAGTTAAAGGTTTTATTGCCTAGCAGGTTTATTTTTTGCTGCGGTGTGTTTGTGAAAATTATAAAAATATGCACCAGGGGAGGGAGGGTAAGTAAACACCAGAGACTGGATCGTGCAAAGTGCAGTTAGTGTGTTATTTGCCACTGGAAGTTTTAAAGTCGTGTTGTTTGTTAATTAGCAGGATAAAACAAAAACTACTAAACAGATGTTTCACTAACTTTAAGGAGGGATGGAGAAATTATGTTTTCACTTTCTTGAACATTGCAGTTTACAGTCATTCAAGAGGCTTCTATAGAAACTGACTTGTTTCTGCCCCCAGTAGAGTCGCCCTCTCCTGGTCATTGGTGAGAATACAGTTTCCAGGCTCTTCCCCCATTGGCTTCACTTTCCCGCCCCCGGAGTCCACGTCCATTTTCCCTCACAGTTCCCGCTGTGACAACCACACGTGACCCAACGAGCCCTTCCCTGACCCACGAGCAAGTTTTCACAACCTTCTCGGCTTTGCACGTGCACGGCGCCCGAGCTGCTGGACCTAATGTGCCGGGCTAACGCTAACCAGATGCAGCCACAGTAGCACAGACATGGAGCAGAGCAGAGCACCTGACAGAGCTGTGTTATTTTAACAACTGAATGTTCTCATTTCCACGTGTCCATCAGTCAGCTGGAGTGGATCGTGGCCAGGAAGGGGGGAGGGGGGGGAGGGAAAGGGTTGATGGATGGACGGGGGGTGGGGGGTATCGGGGGGGTTTGCGTACAGAGCTCTCAACCTTTTGCCCTCCGCTGCTGTCATCTGGTGCCCCACAGCAGGCCAGAGGTTGTTGGCGTTTTGCTCACTTGTAATCCGTCTCACTGTCTGGCTGCCGGCGCCCGGGTCACCTGTCACTCAGCTTGACGGGAATCAGCGTTGACGCCGGCAGATTTAAGCGATTTCTCTCCGTCCGTAAACACACAGCCGGGCGTCTGTGGGCTGCTAGCGCAACTCAAACAACAACAAAGAGAAGAAAGAACACACACGTCGCTCATCACACAGCCGGAGAAAAACCACTGAATCTGATCTGATCGCACATAAGATCGTGTGTAGACGCTTCTTGTGATGTAACTACAATTAAATATGGGATGACAATCAAGTTGTGTTAATGTGACTTGTCGTGCTGCACACTTTTCACGTCACACACACATGGACACGGTTTGCAGAGCCCAGGGTCCGGCAGTAAAAACGACATGAGGTGGATTCAGCACGAGGTTTAAAACACATCACAGAGAAGATATTATGCAATTTAATTCTAGATATTTCATAAACACAAAGTTGTTAAACCTCTTATTTTTGATTTCAAGTATTAACCGTAGCTGCTTTCAGACTTGAACTGGACTTCGATAAATGTCTTCGGGGTTTTAAACCAGAACGCGGATGTCAGAGGAAGTTGCTGTGGACAAAATCTGGAGTTTCTGTAATAAAGATTTCTAGTAAAATAAAAACAAATGAGATTTATTATGACAAGTGTCTCCCTCGACAATTAGCTGGTTTCAAAAAGCTTGACCCGTCTCCCTTCATCGGTTCCACTGGGAAAGCACTGACGTGATCATTCAGATTTCATAATAATCCGGTTGTTTGAGACCCAGTTCACTTGTATTGGATTTGGGTGAACTTTCATTTTTGGGTGAACCATCCCTTTAACCTTTACTGCATCAGACCCGGTGAGTTTTGTCACCGTGGCCTGAGCCGCTCTGTCACCGGGAAACTGTCAGAATGGATTAAATCATTTCACCGGGATTTGATTTGACGTCTGAAATCTAAAACAAAATCTTTGTTTCATCTTAAACAAAGACTTTTTAATCGCATGATGCTAAATCAACACACCTGTCACACACGCAGCAGATATTCAGATGTGAACATGATGTGTTTAGTGTAACGAGGGTTTGATGTTTTTATTGACATTTTTAAGAGTAAAAGCATAAAAGACAAGTTGAAGACAGTGGAAATATTTTGCGTTGTGTGAAGCTTCACTGTCTTTGTTTCCTTTTAAGGCCGATTGATGACATGAGATATTACTGAAGCTGAGCCAAATTTAAAAATTAACGGAACAGAACCCGCATAAAACAATGTGAATATGTAGAAAACATGCACAAATTATATGTTCACAAAATATACAAGGTTTTAAAATATATTTATAGGAATCTGGTTAAGTATAAAATAATTATTAATTCATGATTTACAGAGAAGAAGTGAGATTAAGTACGTTTGTACTTCTTCTCACTCTTTTTATCGAATATGTAGATTATTACGTTTTAGATTTTTCTTTCCTCAAAACAGTAAATATTACTGTTTTATGTTTATTTATTCACTTTGTTCGCATAATTTCTTTTTTTTTTTTATTTAAATTTTATAAATAAATAAAGATGAATGAATGAATGAATGAAGCTCCACCCAGAAAGACCCCGGCCATACTGGGATTTGAACCAGGAACCTTCTTGCTGAGAGATGCTAACGACTATCCTCACTTTAAAAGAAACAAACAGGTTTTGAGAATATGTTTCATGTATGAACAAAAGCCTCACATTCATAATTCCTTTGTCTGCATTAAAGAAATGAACAGCAGCTCTGTGATCAGTGGGAGGACAGACGACTCTGGTGCAGCAGACGTACAGGAAACATCGCAGCTGTCCCCGGTTTAATAGTTCTGTGAAATAAAAGAAGTCGTCAGATACAGAAACACTGAGGGCGATTGTTTCCCTTCATCCTCATGCCGAGCACGCACCGGAAATCACAGACGCTAAATTCATCTAATGATGCAAACGTAAGCAACAGTGATGTCCCGGCGCCGCAGAGCCACTTGTCACCGCGGTCAGGATTCAGACGTGGACATGTGCAGTCTTAAAAACCCGGGCCAGTGTGCAGACAGGGAAATCAATACAGCGTTTTGTTATCTATCTCTATCTTACAACTTAAAAGAGAGGGATTGTATGTCAGAGAGTGAGCCCAGGCAGACTTAGGCAGAGATCTATCATTGTAGAGCGTCAGCGGCCTTCTCCTGTGTAAATCATGTGTCACATGGGCGGCGAGTTCATTCTCCGGCCACGGAATACATTTAGGCCTCGGACACGGACTTCCATTTCTCACTTTTGATGGAGTGCTTCCCTGCAGTGCTGCCGCTGTAAGTAGATTATTCCCTCGCACGGCCGCTCGCTCTCCTTGTTGTGTTATTGTCGCTCTGCAGCCGGATCAAACTTCACGTGCTCAAACAGGTGATTGATACGTTTTAATTACTCCACTTCCTCGGAGGAGTGCGGCCGTCGGAGCTGCCGAGGTTTTAATGTGACAAACGCTCGACAGCCGAGGAAAATGACACACCTGTGGAGAAGTCACAGAGGTGCTGGGTTTCATTCTCCCACCTGAGCACATGTCAGGGGCGCGGGGGGGGGGGGGGGGGTCGGACCCCATAAAGCAAGACTCAAACCATCGGTCACGGGACCCTCATCCTTGTGGATGTCTTCAGACAATCTCTCATAGGGGGGGAGCCTCAGAAAGATATGAAGCATCACAATCTGTAACACAGCCGAGATAGAGGGTTCTGCAGGAGATGCTCTATGTGCTCAAGTGCCTGATGGAAAAAAGGGAGAATCTTGTTATCTAAAAATATAATATCAAAGCAGGGTTTGATTCCCGTTATACATAAAAAACGCTAAAGACGTAAAAAAGAAAGTGGATGAGCAGCTTGAGCGTCACCTCTCCAACCCTCTGGTGGTCGGCACAGAGGAGAGAAGCCAATCTGGTGGTGTCTCTTCTTCAGGTGCTGTAGATCCTCCGTTACGGTGCGAGGACAGAGCAGCAGGTAGTCACTCACTCCAGACATCTATATTACATCTGTGAGATGGGCTCTTCCGGAGACAATCATTCCTCCGATTCACTTTCGGCACACCAGAATCATCTTACGCCATGAAAGTATGTGAGCGCTGAAATTGTCAGGCAGCTCCCACTTCCAGCTTTCATCATCTCTTCCCAAAGCAGTTTCGATTTAATTTAAGTGTGCCGGGGAGTGCTTTCATTTTGTTTTAATGAAGTTTTAAAAGTTGGCTGATCTGTAACGTAAGCCGCCGCCGCTGCCGCCGCCACCGCATCCAACTTTCTCTCGCCCGTCATCTGTTCTCCGTGCAATTGCCACGCGGAATACAATGTGATGACCTGTCAGCCATTACACCGTGTGTGGGATACTCCCGAGTTCACAGAGAAGTTAATCACCGGTGCAGAGGAATAAGTCCGTCCTGCAGTTTGCTCTGCGATGATGAAGAGCGGCTCTCACGTCGATGAAGAGCAGCCCTCACGTCGATGAAGAGCAGCCCTCACGTCGAGCTGGAAAACAACAGCAGTTTCATTTCCTGTTGAAAGAAACGAGTTAGAAGTTAACTTCACTTCTGGAGCCGGACATTCAACAAAGGTCTCTGTAAAAAACCTTTTATACTGTAAATAAAGATGGACGACACATCTCCACTTCCTCCCACTGTAAAGAAAATGAAGCCAAAATATCTCGGGTGCCGCCATCTTGGACATTTCATGTAATTTGAAGTCTGAGACTTTAGTGATCGTGGTTTGGAGCCACAAGAAAAACTCAGCTGTCAATCACGACACCACCAGGTTGATGGCCAAACTGGATGTAATGGATTTACGAGCGTTTATCCCATAGACGGACAAAGCCAAAACTCCTTGATCGCCCCCTGGTGGCTGCCTACAGTATAGGTCATAAACCCCACTTCCTCCATATTAGCAAATGTCAAAGTTCAGGTTAAATAGGTTTTTTCCAATGATGGTTTCTGATGTAGTTTTTTGAAAATAGAATCTATATCGTCTGTCCAATAATTTCAAAACGATAACAGTGATGAAGCTAGAACAGAAGATTCAAACTGTGCAGAGTTAATATCAACATCACGTCCATTAATAACTCCACCGGGCACAGTGCGTCTCTTCGACTCTTTAAATCCTCACATCACTGAAAGTGACCCGAGATGATGTGAAACAAAGAAGTGGTAAATGCCGTCATCTGCACAAAGACAATGAGACGCTGCGTCTGATGTCGTGGCATTACGTCGAAGAGGATTTAAACAAAGAATTGAACCGGAGACAATATCTGCTTTGGAAATGGAGACGGGTTCTTAGCTGCCACATCAAAAACGGAGCAAAAAAAAAGAGCCATAGCATTTGAAAGCCTAAAGGCTTAAACTAATACAAAAAGTCTAATCAGACTAGCAATCCCTGATGTTAATGAAGGTGTCACACATCGCACAAAGAAAGTTGTGCCTGGCAATCTTCCATTTTTCGGCTGCCTACACCAGTGACATTTCATCTCACATTCAAAGAGCGCTGAGGCCCCTTAATGAAATGCATAATTAACATATTCTAATTGTGCTGAGCACAGTGATGGTTTTGACAGAGCTCACTTTCCATGTCTAATTCAATGCTAATTTAATCTGTTCTTTTCCCGCCGACATGACCTTTCTTGATTGAGTTTCACCGCAAAGAATTTTTTGATGGATTGATTTATCAACCTCTTGGAATGCAACAAAAGTGCCGGTTTGAGACGGACGGGGACGAGGAGGACGAGACAAAATCAGGTGAGTGTGGAGAAAAAAACAATTTGATATTTAAAAATTAAAAACGGAGCCAGGCGAGCCGTATGGAACCCACGTCCAACGATATAACCGTGGCATTCCTGCACAAAACACCGCGTTCTGAATCCAGCAGGTCTAATGGCGTCATGTCTTAGTCACAAGCAGAACATTGCTTAAGCCATTCAGCTGGCGAACCTTTAACACGCGGATTAGCAGGAATCTAAAGGCGTCTTTATGACGGAAAGAGCAAAAAGATACCGGCACTATTCACGGATCCTTTTAATCTGAGTATTTACCAAAGGTTGATGCTGAGTAGGCAGCTAAGAGTATCTCTTCCCACTCAGCTGTTGAATTCTTATTTTTCTCACAAAAAAGAGAAAATGATATTCTCCAGTGCCACAGCCTATAGGAGCCTTTGTTTAGCTTTGAAAATCGTACAAAATTCGTATTTAGCAAATGAAAATACTTGTTTAAAACACACAAATGTCAGATAATCCTTTTTTTTTATACTCTTGCATGATTCTAAATGGAAAATAGAAATGACAGGAACTCGCTCCAGTGTCGGATTCTATGTCCCAGTATGAAGCAAAAATCCAAGGTGGTGAAATTAGGGGAGAGAGCCGGGGCTGAGGAGGAATGTGGAGCTGTCAGTCAGTCAGTCAGTGGGAAGGGGGATTATGCAGAGCTCAGAGCAGTAATTGAACACCGTCGGGCCCGCCCTCATTTACATCTCTCCCTCTCCGCCGGCTTTGATTGGCAGCTGTACATGAAATGCCACATCAGTTGAAAGTATGTTGTGAGCTGGCACTAACAATCCCGTGGCTCCGGGGAGACCTGCCATATTGTAATTTGGTTATCAGGCATGAAGGAAATAATTCTAAGTGCCAGGAAATGTGAGGCAGAATAAATGCTCCGTTGCTGCAAGTTGCCCAAGGTGACAGTTCTTATTTAATGTACAAGCGCGTCCTGCTGCCTGTGGATTTGGCAGCAGACAAGGGGACGGGGAGACGGAGAACTGGGACGGGGGGACGGAGAACTGGGACGGGGAGACGGAGAACTGGGACGGGGAGACGGAGAACTGGGACGTGGAGACGGAGAACTGGGACGTGGAGACGGAGAACTGGGACGGAGACGACGGGTAAAAACCTGCAGAGAGGGAAAAGGAAAAAACTGCAGATAATCAATTAAAGAAATAATCTTTGTGCATAATTTTTGGGGTCAGCTTTACAATCCAAACAAAAAGCATCAGGGAAACACATTTGTATTCAAACCCTATTCATGGGATTTGCAGACAAAAGGCATAAGCACAGAAGTAATGCAGATCTGTGCGTGCCGTTGCATCATTTTGGTTGACATGCAGAGGAAATGGGTCCTGAACGCCGCCACTTCTCTTAAGTGGCTCGGGCCTTATTTGTTTTGATGCACTGCTTTTTGCATGGGGAGTCTTCTCTCTGGAGATGGAGCTGTCACATTGTAAGAAAGAAGCCCCCGACGCTGGCAGCAGCCCCCGGGCAAAATGAAAACAAGTAAGTGGCATAGATAAATCATGCCAGCCAACCTCTTGTTGATGAATCAGATAAGACCAGAGCATCTCAGGAACACTGGGCTTAATGGAGGTCCCAGTGGCAGCTGTGGGTGGGTTTTAAAATGACTGTGGAGTGTTCCTTTTGTTTACTCGCAATTAGAACGCATCTAGGATGAGATGGTTAGAAACATAGATGGATAGATAGATAGATAGATAGATAGATAGATAGATAGATAGATAGATAGATAGATAGATAGATAGATAGATAGATAGATAGATAGATAGATAGATAGATAGATAGATAGATAGATAGATGGATTGATAAATAGATAGATAGTTTGATTAAATATATATATATTTGGATTATGGTGTTGATACCTGCACGACCAATCAGGAGTCAGTTTTCATCTGTCAATCATTTCATTTCAAATCAAAAAAAGGAATTAAAACCAAACTCAACAGAAAAACGTAAACATTCATCCGTGTGAGAAGAATAACCTCAAACGTCAGAAACAATGTTAAGAAAATATTTAGTTTTTGAGTACTTTGATTTGGCCGATGTCTCATCCACCATTATCAGGGATACGTGGTTATTACAGCCAGCCACCAGGGGGCGATCAAGGCATTTTGTCTTCCGTCTTTATATAAGCTCTCTGGGATAATCGTTAGTAAATCCATTGTTGCCAATTATGAGACAACGCCTGGAAGTCCAACGTGGTAAAAATAAAGAAGAGGAATAAATAAATTAGCCGTTCACGCAGGATTCATGTTCCCGTCGCTGGAGCTGATGAAAACCCGAATCTGCTGCAGAGTCATGTGACCCGGGAGTGGACGCTGATCGTATCACATGCAGACACGAGACAGATGTTCGTGGGTTTTTAACCAGAGGTTTTTTTTACCCTTTGTCGGAATGTGAGCTGATATTAAAGCAGCTAGAGGCTCAGATTGATTATTAGTCTTTCGGTGAGGTTGAGTTTTTCCTGGATGAGTAGTAAAGTGCAGGATAAATCTCGGCTGATGTTGCACAGCTGTTTGTTCTTTACTTCCCTGTTCCTGTTCTCACACTTTAAGGTAGAAGAGTGTGGAGCTGAAGTTCAAAGCAAAATTACCAGAAGAGCTTTTTAACATTTCCATCAGCAGCTTCCTCGTTTGTTTCCCACACACTTAATACCAACTTGAAATTCATCCTGTCTCCCCCCCCCCCCACGTCACATTAATACTCTGCTAATTGTCCTTCCTAATTATGTTGTTGAACAAGTGTTTGTGCAGAGTGAAGCGTGATGTGGTCGGTGCGGGCCGTGGTCGAGGTGGAGAACAGAGCTCTGACACCAGAGGCCTCAGGTTCCCAGGATGTGGTTTGGATTCAGCAACAAAAACACTTTAATTAATGTCGGGGAAAGACGGCAGCTTTGGTTCACTGTTACTTGTAAACACAAATTTTGTTGTGCAAGCAGGTTTAACTAGGAACTGTTAAACCAAGACCACGACCTTTCCTTGACCTCGGCTGTTTCTCCATATCCAGGAAAGTTCTGTGCATGGACATGAAAGTTGATCTTCTCAAGTTTCATTGTACGAACTTCATAAAGAAGCGACCCTGAGTTGTGCTGCATCATCATCGACATCACTATGGACCAATTAGAACTCACCAATCAACAATTAGAACTCACCAATCAACAATAATTTGCAACTGAACACAAAATACATTGAAACCAGGCAGAGAGACATTTTTAAATATGCAACATGAACAAATGCAGATGATTGACACGTCCTCAAAGGACCAGGAATCCTGCAAGACAACAAAAACAAAAACAAAAAGAAACAACAACAAGATTATGGAACAAACATTTTGTTTTGTTTATACATGTTCTGTATTAAGAACATGTATAGATAGATAGATAGATATACATAGACAGATAGATAGACAGATAGATAGATAGACAGATAGATAGATAGATAGATAGATAGATAGATAGATAGATAGATAGATAGATAGATAGATAGATAGATAGATAGATAGATAGATAGATCGATCGATAGATAGATAGATAGATAGATAGATAGATAGATAGATAGATAGATAGATAGATAGATAGATAGATGGATAGATAGATAGATAGATAGATAGATAGATAGATAGATAGATAGATAAACCGATATACAGATATACAGATAGATAGATAGATAGATAGATAGATAGATACATCGATATACAGATAGATAGATAGATAGATAGATAGATAGATCGATAGATAGATAGATAGATAGATAAACCGATATACAGATATACAGATAGATAGATAGATAGATAGATAGATAGATACATCGATACATCGATATACAGATAGATAGATAGATAGATATACAGATAGTTAGTTAGATAGATAGATGATAGATAGATATACAGATAGATAGATGGATAGATAGATATACAGATAGATAGATGGATAGATAGATATACAGATAGATAGATGGATAGATACCATTAAAAATAGTCCCCCTCTCTCTTGCCACAGGACTAATTATTCATGGACCAATGGGGTAAAGAGCAGTCGGCCTGTGCCACCATCCCTCATGTGACTGACTGAGAGACGTGATGGCTGACATCCCCTGGCATCGGGCGGATCATTTGTCCACAGGAACAGGGGCCGCTCGGTTCCAAATGCCATGGTGTGGGGTGCCCAGACAATGGGCTCGATGCCGGGCTATTATCCCCTGTGTCAGCAGGGATTGGCCTCTCATTTGAAGAGGTCCACTCGTCTGCATCCATGCCACTTTGAGGAGCATCATTAGGTGGGCCTGTCAATTTCCCAACCAGGAGTTATCTGGATGCTATAAATACGGTGCACCCCGGCTCCTTATGTTTGCCGTCATGCCGTCCGTCCGGCTGTCTGCAGCCTGAGGTCCGCCCGCTGCCAAACAACCTGCTGCCATTTGTTTTTAATCAGAAACAACACGAGAGCTGCGTCCGCGGCCTAATGACGCCACATTCTTGTTTTTATGTGTTTGTGGAAAATTCAGCATCTCACATAACCGTCGCTGCCGGGAGACATATTTATCTCTCTTTCTTTCGGACCCTCCCTCGCTCTCTTAATTTTACTGCGCAGCCTGACAGGCGCCACGTTGTCAGGCTGATATACATCAGTTTAAATAACGCTCGTGCTGATCGCGTGCCAAACTCACGATGCATTTCAAGCAGGTAAACACGGCCGAGTGCATATAGTGAACTTCACGTCACGGCCGCTTCCTACTGTACCTGATCAAACGGGCCTGTGAAGGGGCGAGACAGGCTCAGACCATCATTAGTCCGCGGTGAGGTTGCAGACGACTAGTAGCTTTCTCAGCTCATGGCCAAATTGGCTGGATGTCAGTCTGTCTGTGGCTTGTGAGGTGTTAAGAAGCCTAATGATGTCTGGTCTTGGCTGCTCCATTGTTTGGATGTTGATCTTGCTCTGCAGGTGAGGGAGGCGGCTGAGCTGTAAAACAAACACAGGATTCTGTGGATGCACCTCAGAGAATAAACATATACACATAGAAATACACAAAGCACCCAGACGCACTGGAAAGCATCAGAAGCTACCAGTCATGTTAACATCAATTCATCTCTTAATTATTATCACCATATGTACAGAATAATATTTTAATGTCAGATATTTAATGTAGCTGATTATTCAAATAATGAGTGTGTAAGAGTCGTCGTGTTTTTAATACTGCATATAAATATATTTCAAGTTTTACAGATATAGCAGATTTAAAACAGTTTTAAAGAAACCACAGTTGACCAAAGTGTTCAAACTTATTTAAAAAATATTCATAAAAAACTGAGCTTTAATAGAAAATATAGAAAATATAAATATACATGTGTGTTTTAAGGATTTCTTAATTCAATCATTCGCTCTTATTCCACCTCATTCTCCACTAACAGTGTATTTAATAGTATTACAGGCATTAAATAAATAACCCAGCATACCAGACTTTGCCGATTAACGAATGATTCATTAGAGTCGAATAAGATTTTAATACCAATGTTAGTTTTTATATTTCCGGACAGCAGATGTTTTCCACATCTGTAATTGATCACATTTCTACTTGCACAGCTAATAACAGGGCGCGTGTCCCTTGATTTTAATCTTTTAACCCTGGATCTCCACGGACATTATATTCACAGAGCAGGTGGAGTGTCTGACTCGGGCACTTCACACGTGAACCTCCTCCAGAGAAAAGGAGGATCTGTGGACTCTGGTTCACGTCTGAAAACAGCTTTAGTTTAGCAGTTCACCTTCAGAGCCTCCTCATTGGTCAGAGGACGAGGAAGTGAGATGTCCTCGGTCCAATCAGAAGGAAACAGCCTTTTAAGGAGGCCGGAGCTCATTTGGCTTGTTTCACTGGCAGCTCTAGATAAATAAGAGCGTTTTGTTTTTTTTAAACTGTGAATCATTTCTCTTCTTTGGATCCCAGAATAAAAATCTAGAGCTGCAAATTAGCATAAGAGGTCTCCTTTAAAAATGGTGTAAATCAGAGAGGAACGATAAGGTGAACGAGGATTTGTTTTGTTTGCACAGATTTATATATGGTGCGGTTTTCTGACACATCTCTTACTCACACTATCGGCTTGTCTTTAAACCTCCCTTTGGCGTTGCCAGACTAAGTTATGTGGATTGCCTGTGAAGATGTGATATCTTGGAAGCACTCAGACTGCCCCCAGAGAATTGGCCTGTAAACCATCATTAGCGAGCGGAGAAGTGTAAGTCTTTAAAACGTTAGATCCAGCTGACGTGCCATATAACCCCCTTTATTCCCAGTGACAAACCAAACCATCTGAAATCATGTATAATTATGGCGAGGTAAATTCAATTTACCCCCTTTCTGAATGCACGGTTTTCTAAATACATGAATTATAGATTCGGAAACACAAAGCAACTGCAGTGTCTCACAAAGAATATGTCTGGATTTAGATCACAATTCCACTTGTGTTGTGCAAAAGGTGATTAATTGCTTTATTTGGGTGATTTTAGATGTGATGGATGCGGCTGAATGAGGAGCCTGGTGGCAGAACAGAGGGATTACCATGGGTCTGATCTCATGGACTCGAGAAGAGAGAGAAAACTGCCCTGACGTTTGATGCAGTCACGGCACAAGACAGAATTTCATATTTAGCTTTGACAACTCGGCGATCGGGGGAGAGGCAACCTTCACAACTTCCAAGCGCACATGAAACTTGGAGCGGTTGTGTTTCTAAAGGGAAGTCGCCGCATTCAGCCGAAAATCAACATTTCAAAGTCTTCGCGGAGCCCCTTGACTTCTGTGGCAGATCACAGAGGAGAGAGAGGTGGATTGAAAAGACTCATTTACATTGTTCAGAAATCTGCTGCAGGTCGGGGTTGAAAAGAAAAACACCCTCTATGAGACTTAGAGTCAACCTTTCTGCCTCAAAAATAAACAACAGACGTGTGTGATGAAGGAAAAACAAGAGGAGGACGGTTAATGTTCATCTTTTTTAATAGAAGAGAACAATAGAGGAGGTAAGAGGAGAAGTTTGAGTGACTCCTCGTTCAAACCCGATCCCCGGACCTGTCAGCTGATTAGTCCTCTTGATTACCATTCATAAGAGGCACGGCGCTCTATTATTTGCATTCCTATTTAGCCAGGATTCTGCGGAGGGCACAGCCGTGATTAAACTTGTCACGAGGCCTGATTGACGGGGTCAGATCTTCACATTCCGTTCTGCTGAAACGCAAAAAGAAAAGAAAGAGAGAGAGAGAGAGAGAGAAAGTAAAATAGACATTGGATGTGTCAGCTTCCTTTTTCCTTTTCCTCTCCCTCCCTCAGCCCCTTCGTCTCCTCCCTCCCTCCCTCCCTCCCTCCCTGCCTCCCCCTCTTCCCCTCTTACAATCTCGGTCAGGAATGTTTTAATTCTAGGGATAGATTCTGCCTGTCAAGCGCGGCTGGACGGCCTGGAGTTCAGACGATGAGATGTGATGGGTGTAAAACAATAAAAAAAAAGAAAAGAAGAAGAAGAAGGGGAGAGCGGGAGAACAAAGAGGAAAAGAGCTCACTTTATTGGACAGATTTAATTACACTGAATAGAGATTAAGGCAGGCAATCCACTGAGGTGTGAAATTAACCCTTGATTACTGATGAAGCCACGAAGAGTGGGGGGGTAGGGGTGGTGGAAACAACAGTTAAAAAAAGATTGACCACTCAGTAGAGGGGTAATTATTTCAGATATCAGTTAAAGGGGAGAATCTGGAGAGGTAACGTTGGCATGAATAAATGGCCGAGGAGGAAAGGTAACTACATTATTAACCAGGCTGGAAAACGCTAACAGAGGAAGACTTAACATGATCTGAAATCCAGCAGCTTGCTTGCATCAGAGATTACTAACCTTTTCTGTTAAGACTGGTCTCTCTCCCTGAAGGGGAATGAGGCCACAGCAAGAAGAACACAATTAAAAATGCAAGAAAATGAGTTTGATGCAATCTGCTCACGCTAAATGATGCTGCGGACTTAGTTTTCCTGAAATCTCAAACGCAGATTTCCTTTGAGGAGAGAAATGGACTGAGGAGGTGAAACCACAGAAACACGAGAGGGAGGATTCTTTATGTTTTTTGGGGGGAAGCCGCTTTGACTCGGTTCGTTTGACATCTCAAGTCTTCACTGGACGAGAAATAGTTATCTTTACTCACAAAAACACAAAGTAAAAACAGAAAATATACATAAAAATACATATTTACGAATGAGGCCATTGTTTCCTGCACGGTGACAGTCCCTCACATTATCAGCCCCCCGTCCAGGAGGGAAATGGAACATTCCGCCCGCTCAGACCTGATGTTCCCGACGCAGCCCCTCCTAGGCTAGCTGTTCGTATAATTAGCGGTAATTAATGAACAGCAAGCGAAGACTCGTTTGTATTTTAAATTATCTTAAATGATCCCATTAGCACTTGTCATAGTCCTGTACACCAAACAGCGTGAGTTCAATTCGATTTTTTTTATTTTTGTCATATTAAAGTGCTTTTCGAGATGCCACATTTGAAGTCTTCCAGTTAGTCGTGCTTTCCCCTCACAGATTCTGCAGGACGGCTGAGACGGGTCCTTTCCCGTGCCGTGAGCTCTCAGGCCCTGATGTGCACGGAAATTGCAGATATTCATATTTTGAGGCCGTTTTCTTCTCGCACCCTTTTTGCGAGTAGTCTCTCATTTCCGTACCGAAATGGCCAGACTCCACCGCCGGCTGCCTGCCTCTTATCCCTAACTGTGCGTGCATGACAGCGTGCATACAATAAAATATGTGCCCTGTCTCGTACGTTTCATTTCCCCGGTGCTGAGCGGACAAGGGAGGAGGACGGAGAGGAGGAATAAAGTGCCATAATGAATCTAAAAGGCATAATTCATTCTGATCAAACGCACTCAGGGATGAGTCATGCTCCGGTGAACCCTCCTGACCACTGATGGCTCTACAGCCGGGAGACGAGGACGAGGCGCGATTGACGAGCGCACATAAATTCTAATTATTCCCAATGTATGCGATTCCTGCAAATGGCCGTCCTCACAGTGGTGGCCGCTGACGGCTTTCTCTAACAAACCTCCCCCCTCCATTTCCTCCTCCTCTTCCCTCTCAAAATGTCCCCTTAGACTTTTTTATGAAGAGCTCTGGCTGTAAACCTGGGACAGGAGCCGCGGAGCAGGAGGAATGGAAGCAGCGGGTCGGGGGAGAAACACCCCGGCTCCAGCCCCGGTGCCGGGGAACAGGAAGGTACCGTGATCAATTAATCCAGGCAGTAATTGGATGAGTGTGTATGTAATGCGGTAATGCCGTAATGAAAGTCATCCATTGTGCACGTTCCCCTCCCTGGCCGGTGAACCATCCCCCTCATCATCCTCTGGATCTCAGGTGCTTAGCCATGCAAATCTGCCTGACAGCCCAGTACATCTCTGTCTGCCTAATTGGACAGTATAGAGTTGTTTATGGGTATTGCAGACATTTAGGACTCAGTTGGGGGCTGCTCAAAAATCATTAGCGAACGGCCCCTGTTACTGGACTGTCAACTTCACTTCACCGCCGTCAAAGCGCCGCGATAAAATAAAGAAAGAATGTTTATCTCTGTCAACAAGGGGGGCGGCTGGGGAGGGGGGGGGGGGTCCTTTTTTTTAAATGGAGCAGTAGAGTTGCTGAACATTCAAACATGTGACAGACGGAGAGTGGATTCCAGCAGCTTGTTATATCACCGTGTTGTGATGTGGAAGAGCGGTTAATTAGAAAAACAAGTCGGTCCGTACGTTACCTCGGATGAAAGGCGCTGGTTTCCACCGCAGCACTCTCCTAGTATCGAGATTCACTGAGTTACAGCCGCTTGTAATCAGGGGTTCAGTGGAGTGAAGACTTAAAGGTGAGGAGATCGATTGTGTTCATATCAACGACCGAGCAAAACATCTCAAAAAGAGATTCAGCCTCTTTAAAGTCATGATATTGAACAATTCTTTATTAAAATGTCTAATAACATAATAACAACTCGAACTATGTGACTTATTCTGCTGACTTGTGTTCTTACTTTATCCAAAATGTCCTTTAAACATCTTTTAATTTCCTCCCACTGTTCGTGTCGGTCACTCGTTAGGGATCGAGATTATTCTCTGAAGAAAAGAACTCAAAGGACTTACTCTCGTCAGGTGGAAACAAATATGAATATGATTATTGAAGTATAAGCTCACAGTGAAGATGCTAGCATGCAGATGTTTAGGTGTAACCAGGTCAACTGGACAAGTCGCACGCTAGCGTTTGCTCACTGGCACTAAAATCTAATTACAGCCGAGCGTGAGGAGACTTTGCTTCAGGGAAGTCATTTAGAATTTATCCTCTCGGGACCTTGATTATGTGTTGTTGCATATTTCATAATGAACGGTTATGATGCATCCTCTGAGGACCATGAAGCCATAAAGGGAGATAAACAGTTGTTGGGCCTATTTCCTGTTTGTAGAAAAGTAGCGACAAACTAATATTTCCTTATATGAAATAATAACACATGAAAACCTTGCTCTCCCTTCGCCTCACTGGTTTTACCTTTCACCGAACATATAGAGGTGAGGTATTGAACATCGGGCGGCGCCGTGGCCCCTCCGAGCTCCCACCGGCTCCCTGCGCGAGCCGCAGGTTTTCGGTTTATGAATGTTGAAATTGAAGTCACTCTGCTTTGCATGGCTGAACACGGCGAGGCAGGGGAACGGGTCAGAGGGACGAGGCTGAGCCCAGCTGCACGAGGCCCCGGAACCAAAGAGGGGTCAGAGGTCGTGGGACGTTCATCAGCTCGAAGTCATTTCAAAGACAAACCGTCGGCCAGTGGTTGAGTCGTCAGACCCAGTCCTCCCAGTTTGTTTTCACCTTCATCGTCTGGATGCAAATGCGCCGGACGATTGATCCGTGCGACCACAGGAGAACTGGTGACAGCACAAGGGTGAATCCAGCTCACTGTAACTCTTCCTCCCCCCCAAATCTCATTCCCTCTCCCCCTCTTTCTCTCCCCCCCAGCTCCCTGCCATCTTTATAGCTGAGCCAATCAATGGCAAACCAGTGTCTATTGTCTGCTCTGTGCTCAGGTCCCTGCCCTCCCACTGCACCCCCCATTACAGAGATGTTTCTTCCCATCAGTGCCTTTACTTATCACTTCCCGGGTGACATTGAACTTCCCATGCCCCGGCCGCCGAGACACATCTCTGAACTCACACACTTACTCTTCATCCCCACTAACAATTTAGTAATGAAGTATTGATTTCCAGATTCCACTCTTATGGATGATATTAGATTTTGTTTGATAAACTGTGCCGGGGCGTCTAATCTGCACTGTCCCTTTTTCCCACTGTCGGTAAAACAAAGTGCCACTGGAGAGATAATGACCGGAGAACATCGATGAACTCATTTCATCAATTTGTAACACTTGACAATGAAAAAGGGCAGACATTCCTCAAGCTGCAATGTCAAAGTTTATTGCTCTGGGTACAGTCTTATTGGAAGCCCGACATCTTGAGCTGCGTTCAGCACTAATTTATGGGCCCCACTGTGCCAGTTACTTTTAAAGGAAATGTTTGGATACTGGGAGGATATTAGTGTTGCACCTGGGTTGTCTGATTCCCGGGGCCACCGGGGATTCACGTGTCACGTTAGAAAATATACAGACGGAGCCGAGCCAGAGACCGTGTGGCTGTTTGTGAGCGAGGTGAGAAAAATACTGTCGGACATAAATCACGCCCAAGATGTTGAACGTGAATCACGCCGGTATGAATCCGTCCAGTTCCTCTTTCTTAATTGGATTTCTTAGATTATTTAATCCACCATTAAAAGTAAAGATGAGGAATTAGAATCAGTTGATTTGTGTCTCGCATTAGAAATGAGTGAAAACATCTCTGTTGAATTGGAAGCAAATGATGGTGTTAACCCGTCCGCTGAGATAAACGAGATTACCAGTCAAACCAGTTGATCAGGTTAAACTCTCCTAAAGCCAGTTTGATTAAAGCTACGTCCATACAGCTACGTTTTTCACGTTGACGAAGCACCAACTCTGCCACAGATTCATCCAACTCCACCTGATTTAGTCCCTGGGAGATTTATTCTCAACGCTGATTGGTTTTCTTGCTCAAGTTAAAATATTTAAACTCAAACGAGGGAAGAGAAAGATGCAAATATCGTGTCAATGTGCGTCTTTGAATTGACTTTGAATATTCGGTGAAATAATAATCTTGTGTTTGTGTTTTTATCAAATACCTGTAAAACTAGAATATATCTCCAATAGTCCCGTTAAATTAAATCCAGCAAATTAAAGATAAGTTCCCTTAATTTGCCTGGTTTCTCAATTCAAAATCTATAATCTATTCCTGGGAAAATGGTGAAAATGGTTAAATATGTCTCAGACCATGAAAAAGAAAGAGAGAACGTCTTTCTGGGTTTTTCCATAGATATATATATAAAGGCTTGAATGTCCGCACATGGCGGCCATCTTGGATCAGGCGGCTTGCTCACCCATGACAGTGTGTTGGTAGTGGTACATGTACTTTTTAAATAAAATAAAATAAAAAAATGATTGATGTATATTTGTAAAGGGAAATTAACCTATTTTAGAACATTATCCAATTTTTTTGAAAAATAACATAATTATTCATAAGTATGCAGTGTCATAACTACATCTCTGACGTTTATAAGAAACCAAACTGTTCGGTCGAAAATTAAGCAAGTTATGGTTATTTAAAAAGTACGTACCACTACCAACACAGTGTTATCGGTAGGTGAGCGAACCGCCTGATCCAAGATGGCCGCCATGTGCGGATGTTCGACTCCGTTGGCCGAGACATCTAGCCTTTATATATATATCTATGGGTTTGTCCCTCACACCAGATCCTTCCAACAAGTTTCATATTCACAACAAACCAACAGGGCTGAAAACATAACTTCCTTGGTGGAGGAAATAACTGACACATCAGCCTGAGCTTCACTTTATGTTTGGCACTAATTAGAAAGTGTCGTTAACCATCGTGCATCCCACCGGCTGAAGATTAGCATGTTAGCCTCAACGTGCTACATGTCCACCCTGCAGCCCCTGAGCTTCAGCCTCCTTCACATCACCAGGCCTCCGCTGCCTTTATGAAACCGATTAATCCTGGTTCAGTTTATTAGTCTCGTTCAAGGAAGTCCTGCTGAGGCACCTTTATGAAGCATGTGCCCCTCTGGTCCTCCACGACACCAGATCAGTCTTTGTTGTTCAATAAAAGTCTCGGTAACACTTTCACCTCCACGCAGCTCGGAACCACGAGATTACACACGGAGAACCTTCATGTTCCGATGATCGATGCAGAAAAACAACACAATCGTTGCTCTGCGATTTCGTTTTACGTCTCTAAACAAAATCCTTTTTAAATGCACATGTATGCTGCGTCTCCCGGCTGCTGCCGTCTTTTCTCTTAACTACCGTGTTCCTCCTGCGCCGACAATTTATCTGCCGCAAAGTCAAATTATTTATTTCCCCTCATTCATCCTGTTAGAGTGAGGGACCTGAGGAACAACAGCCAATTTAGATTGAAAATCCCAGTTCAGCTCGGGGTAATCTGATTTCTCTGCTCCCCAGAAATCTACATGTATAGTGCTTATCAACTGGGTTACTGGCAGGTAGGAGGAATAACCCAATTTGAGGTTACTTGTTTCTCTGTGTGTAGTATTCAGTGTCACATTGCATTAGAAGAGGAGGGCTATTGCTTTGTGGAATTGATGCGTAGCTCCTCCTTCCCCCAGATGGAGCCGCTCGTTCACTCCCATGGTTTTAACATCCCACAGCCACATGGAATAACAAAATAATCCAATGTAAATGCACTGCAATCAGATAATGGATTTAATGGATGCATTTAAAGAAAAGGAAACCGGGCCCGAGTGCATCACCACTTCTTACTTTCTACATTTCTCTGATCCGAAGGCAGCGGCGTTCTGTCTTCCTCCTCCTCGCGACCGAGTCCCAGTGACAGGTTTGAGATGGGTTTACTGGGCCAGGAGGCCACCTCCTCTATGTGCTGCCACAATAACAGGGGCTGCTCCCACCCCTCCCACACCTCCCACCCGCCCCATTTGCAGATATTAAACAGGGTCGAGTACGGGCTGTGGTAACGGATGACCACCATCCACACAGCCCTAATCACCACAGAGGTCAACCCCCCCCCCCCCCCCCCCCGCCAACGAGGCCCACGCTTCCTTCAAGGTGATTATTGATAAAGGATGACACGCCAATGGAGTCGCAGGAGGAATTATACTCTGGAGGGGGGGGGGGGGGGGGTAATGTATAAATACTGTGGCAGGACACGATTCTCGAACCTACTGAGTGACCATAAAAGAAACGGAGTGGAAACCATCAGGGAGGCAGGGAGCCATGTCAGCTGCCTTTAGACACACACCTCCTAATATCTTCTAAAGGAAACAATCATCTTTCCTGATGATCCAAAATGTCCTGTAGCAGCCAAGGTCAAACACACACACAGACACACACACAGACACACACTAGTAAATGCATCAACTGTTCAACTGTGCATTGTGTGTCTTATTTGGCCCTTTTCAGCTACTACAGGGTTCCATGGGATTTCAAGGTGTTGGTAGATGCTTCAATTGTGAGTCAAATAAAAGTGGTGGATAGATAAGAGACATATAAACATATAAACAAACACATAATAATATATGGACATAAAACAACATATAATACAGACTGTTCCTTCTTAACTTGCAACTTGTACAACTCATAAACGTAATGATATAATAAAATGTGTAGGTTTATATTGTGTCTTTATTATATTTGGTGTATAAACACACACACAAACACAAACACACACAAACACACAGGCAATTTAGTCAACACAATAGGACACAGCATTGTGAGTTTAAGAGAATATAGATAAAGCAAAAAAAACTTTATTCAAATCTCACTGGTGTTTAAAATTACATGACAATAATGTTTGTGTATTTCTATATTAAATGTGTAAATAAATAAAAGCACCGTTTGAGTTGTCAGTTGATTATTATCCGATAGCGCAGCACGCATTGAAGATTAACATTTTTTAGATTATTTGCACGTGTATAAGCATTTAATATATTAGTATTAAAGTATTAAAACCTACTGTTAACTTATTATATAGTTTATTAAATGGTTGTTCATAACTTAATTTGAGTTCCCATTTTCAGAGGAATAAATGTCCAACCATGTTTGATATCAATTATGTCTGCAACACTGAACATATATTATTCCATATATTATATGATTCTGTAGTATTAATCATAACTGTGGAGCTTTTATAAATCACTGATGACTGCTTCACGATCACTTTAGAGTTGTAAACATTTCAGATTTGTTTTAAATACAAAGACAGTGATCGAAACCAGAACGTCCTGCAGATGAGATCCTGTGTGATGTCACGGAAACTCTTATAATTGGAGATAAATTTACTGTTTGACGAGATCAAAGCTTCGTTGGCGTCATTGTCGACATATTTACTGCCCTGTAGCTTGTTGATGGGGGGGTGTGGGGGCTGGGGGGGGGGGGGGGGCCCGTTGCTTAGGAGGTAGCATGTCCTACCAATCACTCTCTTCTTCTAAAGGGGCTCCAATGGCACCTGAGGGGGAATCTCATGGCTGTCATCCCAGAAAGGCTGCCGCACTGATGCCTGCTCACCATCTGCTCCCCATATGAGCAGGAACAGGCGATTGTCTCCGAGCCGGCGCCTCCATCACTCCGTCACTGATCTAATACACTTCCACTCCGGCTTCAGGGCCGTGGACGACATTCAGGTGGAATCGCTGCGGTCCCCTCTATTTGCTTCTGCTGCAGATAACAGTAAGCGATTGTGTGTGTGCGGTGCGGTGGAGGTCGAGTGTGCGTTTGAATTGTGTATCACAGCCCGGCCCCCGTCTCAGCACGGCCCTGGCATCAGACAGTGACCGAGGCAGAACAGTGGGACCCTGTCAGTGTTACACTTCCTGTAAATAACCCCTCCACGCCTTTGGTTTTATCATCCCCTGCAAATGACTCCAGGCCCCTCCAGAGCCCACGAGAAATAGCATTATCTTTATGGCACGGAGAAGAAGAAGGAGAAGAAGAAGAAGAAGAGGAAGAATATGAAGAAGAAAAAAAGAAGAGAGGAGATAAAAAGAGGAGCCGGGGAGAGTAAAAGGGAGATGGGGCTAAAAAAAGGTCCTTCAGGGAACATGGTGTAAATGAAGTTCCAGGAATGACACAGGCGAGCAATGAGGCGTGGAGGGAGAATATACGCTGCACATCATCGGATAGAGATGCCGGTGGAAATGGCTTCATAGAAGTGTCAGCCCTCATCCATCAATCAATCATCCGCGAGAAACAATAACAGTGCGGCGGCGATGGGGCAGCTTTTATGGGGCTTACTCATGGGTATCAGAAACAGCACTTAAGTGTGGTTCTGACACTGGGAGAAAAACAGAGGTGAGGCGCTCGGGCTTATTCCACATGCAGGTGCAGAGCAGATAGGGAGGGACTAAGTATACAGTGCTCCCCCCCTGCCCCCACCCACCCCCCCCGACAGCAGAGGAGTTATTAACAGCAGCTTCTGTGAATACCTTGGATTGATTTTTACATTTATTGAAATTGAAACAACAAAGATTCCTCTTTACATCGCAAATGATTGCAACGTTTCTGTCGACTCATTTGCTCACATGATTTGAATATTAAACGAATTGCCCCCCCCCCCCTTTTTGTCATGTAATGTGGAAATCACGCTGCCATCACCGCAGCCGACGTGTTGTCCTTTGTCAGACACAAGGCTAGTTGTTGCTGCCCTTCCCCAACATAGCCAAGATGGCTACCGTTGAGGGAGTATACCGTACGTACAGATGGACGATGCAGCTCGTCTTCCTCCAAATATCCAGAAATGAAGCCAAAATGTGCTACCAGTTGTACTTTGATTTTGTTGTTTGGTCCAATCCGCTAACATGGAGGAGGCGTAGTTAAAGACCTGTATTGCAGCCAGCCACCAGGGGGCGATCAGGACAAAGGCTTCACTTAAGGGCAGCCGTCATGTCGTCCATCTTTATTTACAGCCTGTGGTAACGGTTTGGAAGCTCAACATTTCATAATCCTTGTCTAGAATCCTGAAGGGGAATATTTACGGCTCGTACCAGTTAAACCAGTTATTACACATCGTCCAGCTGCCAACATGCTTTCTCATTGTGGGAACTGTTGTGTTCCTCTGTAATTTCTGAGATAATGTACGTTGTGATTTGATGCTATACGTTAACGTTTTAAGAAAGGATTTTAAATCAGTTACAGATGAAGTGAGTCTAATCTCAGCAGGTGAATCCTTCCAGGGTTTGTGGGCCTGTGATCCTTTGGTCCCATTGAGGCCCTGGTATCCAGCAGAGAGAAACCATCAGCTGATCCCAGTCTCAAAGGGAGTCAGTATATCCTTGACACACAGAGGTGGTGCAAAGTAAGAAGAGTCATCAACACGGATTTAAAATCAATGTGGAAACAAACTGGAGGCCAGAATGATAACTGTTATATTTTCTAGAACCGGTAATAATCCTACAGCAGCATTTAGGTGCAGGGAAACCAGAGTAATATCTTTAAAGAGGGAATTATAGAAATGTAGATATAATAGAATCTACTCTGGGAACCTACTAGAAACTATATACTAGCTATTTATATATATGTGTGTTTTAAGGAGGGAGTTTTTAATGCATCACTGAATTAAAAACACGTTGCACCTCACAAACTGCGAAATGGAGTAAACCGGCCATATGTGTATATATATATATATATATTCATCCAAAATGCTAAATGGTACAACAGTCTCTTCGCCGCACGTGAGCCTTTTGATTTCCCCAAACCAAGTCTCTTGACGGCTTCTCTGCAACATGAAACATGACACGTCATCCATTATTCTGTACATGTGCCTTGCTATCTCCGCCCGCTCCATATGGCCCCTGTTGTCTCCAGACACCCAAATCCCTTTCCTCGGGCCAGGGGCTGTTTTTGTGGGAACCATTACATCGCTCCTCTCCCTCAGAGGACCGGGGTGACGATGATGAGCCATCACAGCCGGAGCAGACGCTCTGCCTCCGATTGTGACGGGATCCTCCACAATTGACCACGTCCGCTTTGTTTGGCCCAATTGCTAATTCATGCAAGTTGACATTCTGGAGGCGACAATTATGAGTGATGAAAAGGACGGAGGACGCGAGGAGGGAGCAGTTCAGGGGAAAGGAGGAAGCATCAAGTTGAGTTTATCCTGAATAGATCCACAACGGAAGCTCTGTTGAAAACCAAACCCTGCTGAACCGGTCGAACGGATTTAAGACCAAGCTTGAAATGGTATTTGTTGTATTGAATTGTGCAGTAAAGTGTCTCCTGTGAATCCTTATCAACATGAAAACTAATGTGATGAAAGACACTTGATAATGAGCCTCGGGTGTTTGGTGCAGAAGTGAATTCGGACAAAAACAGATCCCACGTGAGTTCAAATGAAACTGTGCACAGTTGGAAATAAGGTGAATTAAGGAAAAAGAAAAAATATAAGTTTTAAGAGAGATAAGAAATCTGTTTTCTCAACTTGTAAACTTCTAAATCTATAACTTCATCTTGATGTTATTGGATTAATCTAAGGTTATTTCCAGACAACGAGACGGCCCAGAGATTCTAACAGCGAGAGGACGATTCTGCAAAGAATGAAAAATATAAAGGTAAAAAAAAGAAAATGCACAAATTAGATAGAAAAACACAGAAGAAGAAGTGAACATTGGGAGAATTCAGAGTGAATCTTCGTCGGGAGCTTTCTGACGTGAGGCCTCCTGGACTCTGGGATCGGGGGGGAAACGGGACGCAAGTGACAAGCTGTTGTCGACTTGGGTTCTCTGCCACGCGTTTGCACTAAGTTTGCCACAGAGTGGGGGGGGGGGGGGGGATGTGAGGGTGATGCTAAGTGAAATGCTCATTTTGCGTTTGTGATTACCAAGGCCCATGGGCGATATGCACTAATGTGAGCTAATGCAATAGATTACACAGCGCTGGCCCAGGGGAACAGACAGCAAGCAGATGTGGTCTACTCCGAGACGGGAGGAGGGACGGGCAAGAAGAGAGGATCTAACTTCATCGTCTTCAATGTGCTGAAGATTGTCCGTTGCAGTTTATTGTTTACAGAATGCTGCGGCCGTGATAGGCTGCGTCAGACTTCTCCTTTTATAGAAACGAGGGGAGTCAGCGTCTCTGCTGAGGTGGAAGCTTTTACCAAACTTCTCCGAGGAGCCTTTGTTATTTCTGTTTCAGGTCCACGAGCTCGCTGAGTCACCGAGAGGAGGAGAAGCTGCAGTTTGAACCTTTCAGCCATGATGAGGTCACAGCAGGTCAACACCTGAGTGACATCATGGATCAGGGTGTGGTCAGCAGACTCATCACTGAGCTGAAGAAGATTGTATCACATTGTGCGAGGTGTCTTATTTTAAATCATGTAATTGATTGAAATCTGGTTTATTTCTCACTGGAGCTTCATTATTCTGATTTCACTCTGGACACGTGTAGTTCTGATGAAGCTTCACTGTAGCACAGGGAAGTTCTGCTCTTCAGACTGAACACGTGAGGCTGAGATCTACACTTTGTAAATGCTGCCATCTAGTGGTCGAACTTAGTCATCAGTGGAGGCCGGAAATACAATATATATAGAGAGAGTTGTGTATCATGTTAATTCACGTTTATACTAACGACAATCTCAGTAATTAAAATACTTTTTTGTCAAAAAGAGTTTGGAACATTCATGTTGGGATCAAAATACTAGAGACAAGATCAACTTGTAAAGAGCATCAATCTGAAACTCTCATTGCACTGATGATAAAGCTGAAATCTTGAATAGGAGATGTTGTAACAAACATTGTAGTCCTTTAATCCTAAATCACCTGAGCACAGTTTCCTTAGATTTGAAAATGTTTACATAGAAAGTGTTTTTAAAGTTTATTTCGCTTAAACCTGAACTCAGCACATCAGGAAACTTTCTCCCCAACAACCTGCAGAGATCAGTAAACCTGCATTTTGCTTTCATGCATCAAGTGCTTGTGATGTATGTTTAAAAACAGTCCTTTAAGTTTGTGTAGAACAACGTCACTTCTTTTAAAATGCACTTATTAATTTCCATAATTGTTCAAGCCACAGATTCACATGTTCTTCGATGTTCAGTGTATTAACTGTTCGCAGTTTTGTGTATACCATTTGTCCCAAAACTTTTTTTAATTAATTGCTGCACATCTTGATCAGGACTCACAGGCTTAAGAGAAAATTAACTCTAACAAGGAAGTTCTGTTTTGAGTATGAAAAGAGAGATTCCCTGAAACTTGATGGAAGGACTTGGTTTAAGGTCAAGAGGTCAATTTGATATATATCCAGTCAGGGGGCAGATCCAGGAACTGTTTTCATATTCATAAACATTGTGAGATCGAACTTTTCCGTTGTTTTCTCAAGAGAATAATTCATGGATCTTGGTGGGAAAATACAAATCAGATTTTGGGGACTGATATTTATGAGTGTGAGGTATTTAGTGCAGATCAAAATGAAAATGTGGATCTTGTGGATCTAGTGAATTTGAATGTGGTTTTATTACGTTGACTTTGACAATTCCAGTGTCTCAATGTGACCGTCAGGTTAAAATATTGAATAAATGAATGAAATAAAAATAAAACACAATGCGCAAGACATAAAGAAAACCAGTGCACTAACTCATTAAGGTAAATAACACATAAAACCACCGAGCTCCTCGCATGTCACTTTATTATTGAAAGGTGTCATACAAATCTCAAACAATATTTTCATATAAGTACACATGTAATGTGGATACCAAAACAAAAAAACAAATAACTTAACCTAAGCCTTTCAATGTGGCAAAAATACTAATTTACACAACAGATAATAATAACCTGAGACTTTTTTTTGTTCACAGTGTTCACATCGAGCCAGCGTCACTGGTTTTGTGTTTTTTTCCCAAAAATGCACCGGGTCACATGTAAAAAGGCCACGATCAGCCACAGCCGAGACACAACCTCACTTTCCAGGCACTGAGGAAAACACAGCACGACTCTTTAACACACAAACAGAAATCCACGAGGTCTGGGTCATTTTGCAGCTCATAGATCTGAGGCCAAAGCAGCTGAGAGACATTTGCCATTTCAATAAAAAAAAGGGGATAAACAATAACCTCGATATCGGTTCTGTGTTTTCAAACCGGGCTCATGAATATCAAGTATATGAAAGAAGCACAGTTTAATGGTTTGTGCCGTTGGATCCTAGACGGCCTCAGCAGGAGCGTCTCTTTGTCACAGGACCAGCAAATACCACAAATACCGTGACGGACGACAAACTCGTGTCCAGCAGCAAGACACAACAAGAAGAACAGTGTGGAGAGCACAGTGTGAGGTAGACCACTCCAGCAAACACAGAAGGACTCGTTACACTGGCCTGTTTGTAAACCACTGGGCCGAAGCCATCAAGCTATTGGACAGAAAGTCCCCCCCCCCCACCCACCAGTGCTTTGGGAAAGGAAACAGAAAAACAGGATAGTGCTTAATCACTGCTTGGAGGTCGACAAACTGAGCAGCAATACTTCACACAGATCTTTCTTCTTAGGTTTTCACTTCATACCAGTTCATGTACCGATATACTGACGTCATCCCACGTGACACATTTGACTGTTATGTCATAGACACTTACAGGTACCTGGACTTTAGTGTGGGTCAAAAACAACAGTTCAGAGGTTCAGAGAAAGAAACTATCACAGTGCACACCAGTGGAAGAATAACTTTAAAGAGAGACACTCTGCACTTTTTCATTCAAAAAGTACAACAAAACAACAAAAAACAGGATGTACACTACACGCCTGAGCCCTGAAATGTCAACACAACATAAATGTTCTGCTATTGAAAGAAATATTAAATTAGAGGAGCCACTTCCTGAGCGCAGACGTCTCTTCTTTAATCTGTACATTGAAAACATTCTCTCTGAAAATAAGGTAGCAGCACAGTTCAATCTAAAGAGAGAGGAAAACAATCTGTTGTTTTCAATCATCACTTGATTCATTCACCAGGTTTAACTTTTCAAAGATCCCCCAAAATAACACCGAGCCCCACTGTGTGCAGTTCAATAGATTCTTCTTCAGCCCTTTACCTCGGTGCCACTTCAGCTGCTTTTGTCCGAAGCCCCGTAGCGCTGGTGAGGGAACGGGCCGGCGGGGTCCCTCCTCTGCAGGATGGGCAGAGTGGGTAAGTGTTGGTACAGCACCGTTCTGCCGCCTGAGAAAGAAAACCGCTCAGTTAATTCAACAACCTGCGAGAATCACCCGTTAAAAAATAAACAGTGGCTTCCAAAAGGAGATCTCAGACTCCTGGATCTCCCCTGAAGCTGCTGATCTAATACACACCTGCTCTCTGGTTGGTCAGGCCCGCGTGATTGGGGTTAGCGGCCGAGCTGTGGTAGAGGGAGGCCAGGTCGCTGGGCGTGTAGGGCCGAAGCAGGTTCATCATGCTCCACTCGGCTTCCAAAGCTCCTCCCATAGCCGACGCCGTGTTCTTCACGTGACCCAGCGTCTCAGGAGCCGTGGACGGGGCCATGGATCTCACACCTCTCCCTGAGATGATCACTCTGCTGGATCCATCCCCGAGCGGGGCTCTGAAGCCCGGCTTCTCCCCGACGTTCGCCTCCCTGCCGCTGGGCACCGAGTACTTCAGTCTCTTGCTGGAAGATTCTCCAAAATCCATCTGGGGCAGGCTCCCGAACCGGCTGGACAGACACAGCCTGGCGGCTTCCGAGTGCCACATGGCATCACTCCGCACCGGGTAGCTCCTCTCACCGACTCCCACTCGGTCCGGGGGGCCCGGTCGCTCCATCACGTACTTGCTGCCTGCGGTGGGTTTCCTCATGTGCTCGGGGAACCTGGGGGACTCCTGACTGGGGTGCGGGTCAGAGCTCTGTCTGTGGCGCTGAGTCTCCGGGCCGCTGAGGGGTGCGAGGGCCGGGGAGCGCTTCACACCTTGAGGCGGGTCAACAGGCGGCGTCTTCTCCTGTGGTTTTGCGGGTTGGGGCGGGGGGGATTTGGTTCGACGGGGGTGGCGTCTGTCAATCATCGGAAGCGGGACGACGTCTTTGCCGTCGAGTGCGGGGGGGCAGCCCGTGTAACGCTTCTGTTTCACGCTGCCTCCATATCCAGTCTTCTTGGCGCTGTCCGACTTGTCCTTGTGAGTCAGCCGCTTGTGCATGATCAGAACCTCGGGGTACATGGTTTTATACGCACAGAAAGAACAGGTGATTGGATTTAATGCATTTCTGGGTTCTACACCGGCAGGGATGGAGAGAGTCGCTCTTAAGCACAGATTTAATGGGGCCTCAGAGTTTTCCTCTTTTATATCTTCCCTCTCCATCTTCATGTTGACGGGTAGAGGACACTTGACCGGCACGTCTTCAGTCGGCGAGTAAGAGGACTTTGCAATCAACTTCTCGTACTCTGCGTTCAGCTGGGCGAGGGGTTTGCCCAGTTTGCTAACCACGCTATCGTATTTGTCGTCCGGTGTTGCTGCGGCGCTCGGAACCCAGAGTTTGGATTCGTTCCCGTGTTTCCCGTTAGAGGGAGATGGCGCCGAGGGCACATGTCTGCTGGCGAGCTCCACGTCAGGTTTGTTCTTGTGGCGGCGCTCCAGGTGATACTTCAGAGACGTCTTCTGGGCTGCAGCGTAGTCACAGTAAACACACTTGAAGGGTTTTTCACCTGAAACAAAACAGAAACCAAAAAACGAATTAGAAACACTGGACACAATAAATCAATTCTCATATTTATATTCAAGCCGAATGTGTCAGTACCTGTGTGAGTCCTGAGGTGAACTGTGAGGTAATAGCTGGATCGGAATGACTTGCCACAGTAACTGCATTCTTTAGATTTGACCTTTGACCGATCGAACCCGTCTTCACCTTTGAAAACAGAAAAACACACAAATGACTCCACAGAATAATAAACACAAATCTCAGATGTGTTACCATCCTTCATCACTAGAGGGAGCACTTGGAACCAGAGCTTTTCTGCATGAAACAATTCACCATCAAATGAATGTGTGTGTGTTTGTGAATTGATCCTAAAGTTTACCTGCAGCTTCCTCCATGCCCTCCTCAGACCCTTCCTCCACGTGGTCCAGGGAGCCCACCCTCGACAGCTTCCCCTCCAGGGAGGAAGTGGGGCTCTCCTCGCCACCTCGCTCTCGCTTGTGCACCCTGGAGTGAAGAACTAACTGGTGGTACGTCCTGAAGGTTCTCCGACATTCCTCACAAGTGGTCGGCCTCTCTTTGTCCTTATCTTTTTGCATGAGAGACCTCCGGCGAGGCGCTGGGCTTTCTGCTGCAGCTCTTCCAAGGACCTCCTTCGCGGCCTTGTCTCCTTGGCCTTCAGACCAAATACTATTCAGCTCCTCCTTATCGGAGTTGCAGTCCTCGTTGTCTGTGCTGGCTTCCTGGCCAATGTCTTTCGTATTATTCGGACCCACTGCTATCTTGCCCTTTGTGGCCAGCTGCCAGGCCTGATAGGTGTTGAAGGGATCGAGCTGGGGAATCCATTTTGATGATCTCTCATTTCGCAAACCATTTCCTGCAGAATGAGGCCGAAGGTTCAAACTGTGAAGAAATGTTTCCTGTTCGGTGAGGGACTCAGTAGTGACGTCCACGTCCTCCTTGTCTTTATCTCTGCTGTGCTCCATCTCCCTGTTGTGTACTTTACTATGTTCAACCAAACTGTCGTGGTCGGGGAAGAAAAACCCACAAACCATGCACATTTTGTAAACAGTGACCACGGGGTCTGAAGGGTCCTGGACCACGTCATTGACTGTAGCCGGGGTCTCCAGGTCCTGCTGGGCCTTGCTCTTGGGTCCAGGCTTCGCGTGCATCTTCATGTGGTTCTTCAGGAACCACGGCTCTCGAAAACGCCGGCCGCAGACGTTACAGCAGTAAGTGAAGTAGTCCTTGTGCTTCCTCATATGAGCCTCCAGCTCGCTGGCATCTTGTGACACCTGGCCACAAACAATGCAGCTGTGCACCTCCTCTCTTTCGATGGGGGGGTGGCTGCTGGATTTGGGCCGGGCTCGCTCTCCTGGGATCCTGAATTCAGCTTCCACTCGGAGCACAGTGGGTTCAGAGAAGGTGGTGGGGTGCTGAGTGAGCACGTGGGGTCCCAGCTCGTCCTGATGAGTGAACGTCTCCTCACAGAACATGCAGGACAGCGGCGAGCTTCCTGCAGGTTGATACGCAGCCTTCTCTGAGCTGATGGCGTGTGGCGTCATGCTGGAGCCACACCCGGGGATGCTTGCATTGTTACTGATCAGAATATCATGGGCGAGTCCATCTGGGCTTTCCATTAACGGCATCAGAGAGTGAGTCGGCATTGTCCAGGGGAGGTGGAGCTACAATGCTCTATTCACTGTCCAGAATTTTAGAAACCTGGAAAATATGAGAACATGGGAAAAGAGTGTTCAGTCTTTGCTCAGTGAGAAACTAGAATCAGGTAGCTGCCACCTGACTGGAGATAAAAATATCAGTTTGAAATACAGCACACAGAATTGACTTCCCTCATACTGAAACAGGAAATGTGTATTTTTTAGCAATCAACTACACAGACAAGTCATTTCCTCTATATGCAGATCACTGATAAAAGACATAAAAAAACTGCTTTTTTCCTGCTCACATGGTTTATTCCTCTTAATTCTTAGTATGTACGTGTGTGAGTAGCTTTGATACTTCAACAATCATAAACCTTTAATGTGATTTATACAAATGTAAAGGTTAATACTGCTATTTCTCTACATATGTTTGTTAACCACACTCCTTCAAACAAAGTTTAGATGGTGATAGTTTTCACTAAATACAAAAAACTGCTGAAATCCATGACATAAAACCATAAATATAATATCTAGCTTTACAGCTATCTGATTCTAAATTACACTAAATTAAAAACTTTAGAAACATTACATGGGTTTGGTTTGGGTTCCGTTAAAAAGCTTTCAACAACAACCACACAACTTCAGCTTCCTTGTTGACTCACATGTTGCACATTTGCCTGGTATGTTTCAGGTGTGTGATCTTATTCTACTCTTGTTGTGTGACCGGTGGCACTAGCTCCTGGTGACTTAGTCTTAACACAGTTTCAGCAGGTATAATAGACTCAGATATTTCTATTATCTACATATGCACACACACAAGTTACACAACTAATTCAGTTAGAGAGAAACAGTTCACTCACATTCAGGACTAATAGACATCAATCAGTCAAATTAATGGTTGATTGAATCATCACTTTAACTCTATTGTTTGTTTGTTTATTGCTTTTATACACTGCACTTGCTGTGGATTACTCTCTGGATGTTGTGGATACTTTTACACAAACAAAGTTCCTCATGCATTAATTAAGTTATTTAAAATTGAATTATGTGGTTGGAGAAATTCTAAATCTCACTAGTTGTTTGATTGAGTCAGGAGCGGAGAAACTGGACGAGCAGGTTCACGACAATGCCAAAGTGAAGAGTGTGACACCGACACAGAGTCAAGCCCATTAGAAAGGCTGCAGTTCATTAAAAGGTTTGGTTTTCACTGAAAATAAAAACGTGTTAAGTTTGTCCATTCTGGGCTCCTGTAAAAAAAAAAAAAAACATGGCGGCCTCCGGAGAGACGACCCACTCCTCATGTTAATATAAAGTATTTAAATGTAAAGGGCTCATTGTAAGAGTAAAGAAAACAATAATTCATATACTTTGGATGAGACACACTAGTGTAAACTTCAGTAGGATTATTCAATAATCAATTAAGGACAATAGATCCTTTTCATTTAAATCCTAAAAATCTTTAAAAATTAAGAGTATATTTGTAATGGTTATCTTTGCTAAAGGGATAGTTCACCCCAAAAATGAAAATGCTCTCACGATATACTCACCACTATGCAGATTTTTTTTTTGGGGGGGGGGGGGTTTGAGTCCACAAACAGTGTTGCTTCCACATCCAATACAATTGAGGTAAATGGTGAAATTATTCAAACATGAAGACAAAAGGGAAAAACATAACCTGCCTCCACACTGTCGTCGTCCAAGTTACTTTGGTTCTATTGGATTTGGCTGCAACACTGTTTATCACTGAAACTACAGAAGTGATTTGTGGATTCAACCCCCCGCATAGTGTTGAGTGGCTAAGTGAATTTTCATTTTAGGGTGAACCATCCCTTTGAAGACACCTCTCTCTATATATGTATAAAAAAAACAATCTTATATCACATGACGTCTCGGACTTTTATTAATTGTCTCTTAATTATCGTAACCTCTTTACTCTGATTGTGTTTGATTTCCATATTGTTTGTTGTTGCTTGTATTGAAAAGTTATTATTAATATTATCAGAGGAGTTGTTTTTCTAGCACTTAACGCTTGTTATCACTTTGTTTGTTCTGTGTGTCGTTGTGTTGATTTCACCTGAGTTTAATCAAGGTGAGCACATTCTTCATCAATAACTTTATATATATATAATATTTGTGGAGCCACCTTGTTGCTTAACGCTCGTTTGGACCATTTACACAATTTATTCTTAAGAGTTTCTCCTTATCCTCCATTGAAGAGCAGCTATTACGCGTGTACGTGCGCTTAATACGCAAAGCGTCGATACCAATCAATAGAAATTACGCAAATGTTTTGACGCTTGGAATCACGAACTTTTTACTCTACGTTAACTTTACCAGAAGCGTTCATGACAACACACTGCGTGGACCCACCGTGTGTGTCTGTGTGTGTGTGTGTGTGTTCAGATTCCACTGATGCCAGTTTATAAAAGAAGTTGACACCATGCTAGTTGTTAGCGAGTGAAGTTAACAGGGGAAAAAACAAACGTACGCTTTTTGTTTGTTTGTTTGTTTGTTTGTGAAATGTTAGAAAACTCACCAAACACCACACAACACACCCGCACAGTTTCCGGGAGTGATACCGAGAGACGCGGAGCTCCGGAGCCGCTAACGCCGATGCTAGCGATGCTAACGCCGCTGATCACTCACCTTGTATCGGATCATTTTTTTTTGTTCTGACTCTTTTTTCGCTCGTGCAGCTGTTGAATCCGGCCGCGCGCGCTCCCGCTCCCCCTCGCTCTCCCTCTCTCTCTCTCTCTCTCTCTCACACACACACACACTCTTAACAACGAATGGGGCGCGTGCACGTGCAGCAGTTACAAACCCTCCCTTCCCCAAATAACAAAAAAAGAGGGTCACGTGGTCGCGTGGAACAGAAAGGAAAAAAAAAAGAGTGCACGTTAATCTTAATTAATTAATGAATAAATAAATAAACAACCAACAAGCACGCGCCTGTGTTTTGTGTGTGTGGTTATTTACTCCCAAACAAACACGTGTAGTTGTGTTTGAACTTGTTATTTTCCAAGTGATGCTGTTGCACACAGACACACACACACACACACACTGCAGTCCACTGACCTGGTTAAAGTCACTGTGTGTAGTTGGAGGCCTCGGGCTACACAACAGCACGGTCTCACATGTAATGCTGCAGCCCCTTTAAAGAGAGGCCCCCTCTTCTTCTTCTTCTTCTTCTTCTCCTTCTTCTTCTTCCTCTTCTTCTCCTCCTGCTCTCACTTCATGCACCAGCTACCATGTGGAGGTGGGGGAGGGGGAGACTCGAACTTTTCACAGATACATGAGGGTTGTGTTTTTTTTGCAGAAGCTGAGAGGCCGGGTTGAGTCATGAGGACGTTTTCAGGTTGTTCCTTCACAGCCTCCATGGAGCCTGAATAGAAACGAGCTTGAGGAGATTGTTTTAAAGCTACACACTTTGATTTCCCTACACACACACAGACAAACACACACACAGCTGACAAGCCCTGCTACTTTACAGTGGTGTATGTAAATGTGAGGAGGAAGGGGGAGTTTCGTTAAAAGCCCTTTAATTCAAAGAGAAGAGTCATTCCAAACATAACATAAACCTGATTATAATAAGAGGAGTTATGAGTATGGACTGGATGGTGGCTGTGCAGAGCCGGTGGCCTCTGGTGGAACCTCCACAGATCCGGCAGTGATTCGGTGAGATAGAGATCCACCACCTACAGCCGCCTCCACAGGCCTGTGTGTAATTAAACAGCTGCCCCTCCTCCACCCTCACAGGCCTGCACACAGACATCAGGCAGGGAGGGCAGCAGCAGAGAGCCATGCACGGTTCACTCAATGCAGATATTCAGTGGCTGACACACACACAGACACACACACTACACACACTCACACACGCACACAAACTCCCTCTGAATGGCAGCAATGTCTGGAAGAAAGAAAAAAAAAACTTTATCAGTAACCACTCCCAGTTAAGGAACAGTGAACAAAGACTGGTTTGCCAACACCATCTCTCACATAAGACTCCACAGCCTGAACCCCCCCCCTCCTCTCTCTCAGTAATGGCTGCTTTGTGTTGTTATTAAAATGTGTGTTTGCTCTTATACATTTTCTTTTTTAAGTGTTTAAATCCTTTGTCGTTACCAAACAGGTTTAGATCCAGTGCTTTGGGACGGAGACACCAGTAGATGTTTATGTTTTGGCAGCTGGAGTCTGATCATGTGATCACTGTGCCGCTGCCAGATACTAATAAAGGGATCATGTGTCTTTCACATAGTCAACATGAGAGATGATATTGTTCTTATTATAAAAAGAAACTGTCGCAGATGTTGACTTCTGTGTGTGTGTGTGTCTCTGTCTGTTTGATTGATTGTTTGTCAGCAGGATTTAAAATGTATAAAGTTTTTTATTATTATAATAGCTTGTAAATATGGTTATTCTGTCCTCTGTAGCTATAAAGTTATTTTCTGATGCTGCTACCTTTGTTGTTTTTTATAATAACATATTTCTTTATATCTTTACATGTTTGTATAAGATCTTTGAATTATGGAAAACTGGGTCAGAGAAGAATCCATTAAATTAAGTTGTGGATCCAGATCTGGGGGCGGACCCAGGATTTGTTTATCTTTCTTTCATGAGAGAACAACTCACGGATCTTGATGAAAATACATATTTAGGTGACTGATATCGACGAGTGGCTGTAACTTGGTGCAGATCCAAATCAAAATCGGTATCTGGTGAATTTAAATTGATTCTTCTAATCGTTTTAATTAAATCCTTGTGGTGTTGAATTTATTTGTTGGTTACTCCCAGGTCTCTCTTGAAACATCTAAATGAGACCGCCTGGTTAAATAAAGATTAACTTGAATTATTTGGCATCATCAGGGGGGGGGGGGGGATGATATCTTCTCTCTGAGTGACAGTTTATTTCATCGTGAATCTGTCGGATCTTTTGTTCCCTACAAAACCAAACCAATCGACTCATCCTCCTCCTTGTGCCGCCTCGAGATGAAAACACAGTTGTCCTCTATGATCCAGATTTGTTTTTGTTGTGCTGTTCTCTCTCATCACCCCGAGATCCTGTACCACAAACAAGTGGAGTATGTTAATCAAAAGCACCACGTGTGACACATGGAGGCCTCCCGCTCATTTCCCATTGTTCCGGCTCCACAAAGGCTCAGTGAAGGGCGATCAATCTGCAGCGGCAGGGTGATGAAGAGAGACTAGGAGCCGATCAGAAAGAGAAACAATCCCCTTTTCACGTGGAGGTGCTTCGGCAGTTTGTGTTTCCACCACACAAACGTGTCTTCACACTCGATGATGATGCTGTTGCAGGTATTTAACGGGCGGCCATCATGTGCAGGAGAACAAGTGACAGCAACAAGTGGACAAACATTGTTTTTCCTCCAACTGATTTAATTAACTTTGGCCTATTGTGGGACTTTATGCTAATTTAATTTCTCTCCCAAAATCGCTCCAAACTCATTGTCTCAGATTGTTTCTTCTCACAACAAGTCCCACGTGTGTGTACTCAGCACTGACCAGGAGATTAAGATGTGTGTGTTTTTGTGAGTAGTTATGTATTCAGTGGACGGGCGCTGTGATAGGAGCTGGATCAACGGACGGGGAAAGGCTGCGGCGGCTTGTTTTTGTCTTGACGTGTCAGGAGCAGCTGACTGCATTGTTCTCCTCAGGATTCACAGCCGGGCGTCTTTCACAATCCTGGTGTCGCTCCTGAAAGATAATCTCCTTTCTCACCCTGAGCCGGTAATGTTTATTCAATGCAACCAGCTGTTGTGTTGTGGATCATCACGGAAATGTTGTGCTTCTTCGGAGGAGGAGGAGGAGAAATTGAGAAGAGGAAGAGTCCCTTTGATCATTCTGTCACTGTAACCGTCTTTGACTTATAGATCTTCATTCTCCACACTTTGCTTTGCAGATACAGTTAATCTGTAGATGTTAACAAAAGATATCAACAATAACAAGTTATATCAAATAGGATGAGAGCAGCACTTGTAATGGACTTTAAGATGATAATAGATTAAAAAAAAGAAGCACATCTGATAAAGATTTAACATTTACATTAACATTTTCATATTATTTAGAGACTGACCAATAAAGATAAAGCTAAGATAGAATATAGCATATATAATAGTCATATGTTAAAACACTGGCAATGATCCCTGAGATGTAATTATCAAACTCTGATTAATTGATCATTTAAATTATTTTGAATAAAGAGAAAACACAACTACAGAGCTTGAATTAAGGAACTAACTCAGATGTCTTACTGGCAGAGGCTTTTATATTTAACTTTGTTTCCTATTTTTATCTTTCTTATATGTATACTTGCACAAACACACCACAGATTCCTTGTATGGGCGAACGTGCTTGGCAATAAAACCAGATTCTGATTCCAAATAGAAAACTGAATTTTTACCTCATGAATTACAGAGGGATTGGTAAAGTCAGTCCCACTGTGTCCATCTTTCAGGTGATGTTAAAACACGATCCTATCACTAATTTGAATATCAAGCAAATATCTGGGTAACATCCAAGGAATTTTGAATAAACTCACTAAAAGTTGAAGTCACTATTATTCAGTCTACACATGTAAGATTCCCTTAAACATCAACAGAGAGACTCTGCATTAGAATCCCTGCCTCACACCTTTCAGAGGCTTAGGTTCTCTCCACTTCCTGGTCCGGCAGCAGAACGGACCTGCTACCACAGAGCAGTGCCGTGATGCACATTAGTCCTGACAGCAGGCCTCCTGTCGGGCCCCCCTGCACACTGCCCCCCCACGCCCCACCCTCCCTGAGCCCTGGGCGTTCACACAGTTTCATGCATTGTCCTGGGATGAACTGCAGCAACACGCTGGTGGAGCCGAGCCGCTCTCGTGCAGTGACACAGTCTGCAGGGTTTATTCCATACCTATAGCTGTGTCCTGTTTTACAAGACCCTCAGTTCTTTATCGTCTGTGCAGAGAGGACGGATCGGACCTCATCCAACTGAACTGCTCTCTGATCGTTTCACATCAAGAAAAGTCTTCAATTTAAAAAGCTAGCATGAAGGGAAATGCAGCTTTAAACCTCGTCCGCAACCTCAAATATTAAATAGGACGATAAGATGATAAGATGATAATCAGGAAGTGATTTTGAGGGTCTCTGTGGATTTCTATCTCAGGTTTCTGCTGTGAGTTCGGTTGAGATATTGTGTGAGCACATGCTGTTCACAGGATGTCAGGATAATTGATCTGACATGTATTGAATCGATATTTCTGTCTCATTAACCCTCTTTTAAAATCCCCTCCTCTCCCCCGAGCTGTGCACTTTGTGTTTGGGGAGAGAACATGTGCTCCGCTCTCGTCGTACAGGAGATTCCCCGACTGCATCTTCATGTGAAACAAACCATCAGGGGGGAAAAGACCGAGGTCGGCCGCCATGAACCGAGCAGCCTTCTTCAACTTCAGTGCCACGGACATTTCTCAGATCACACCTACTAAAGAGAGTAATACGAGCAGATAACCACTCATGATGACAAAGGAGCAAAGGAGCAGGGGGAGTTTTGCCCTCAGGGGCCGCGACTCATTCCTTAATGGGGCGGGGGGGTCTCAGATGTGGGTATCTGACACACGTCCTTCCAACACACTGGGCCATCAATCACAGATATTACATCATAAAAGTGAAAGTAAGAATTGAGGTTTGACTTTGATTTTAAATATACATGTTCTGTGATCTTGCTTTTTATGTCTTATCCCTAAAACACATCTCAGAGACTCTTAAAACATAAATCAGTGTTAAATATTGATGTCCAGGCATCAACCTTTAGTCTGTCAGAGTTACAAATGAGGCTGGATCAGTATTCTATATTTATTTTGTAAATTTTATCCTTTTTTTTAACCATTTTGATTATGTCTACAGGGGTGGATCTAGGGGTGGGGCCAGAGGGGCACAGCTGGAATCGGATTGGCCCCTGAAGTGCCCCTCTCCTGTCAGTAGTCTTAAAAAACATCCAGTCTCTTCAGGCTCGGTCACACAGACGCAAATATGTCAGTGATGAACGTCTCATTCACTTTCAATCTGTGAGAGGAAGGAGGCAAATAAATCAAACTATGGTGGCAAAGAAATTGACTTTGGTGAATTTTAACCAAAAATATGTTGGAATGACTTGAATTTGAACTTTTCTGTATCAGGAATTGTGCACGTTTCTGTGAGCAACACAAATAAACACAGAGGACTCACAGCATTTCTGTCACACCCGCTGCTCCGGTGCATTAAAAGGATTCTGATGTGAGCTCTGATGAGTTATTGTCATATTTAGCTGCCGAACTCGCTGAGCGACATTCTGTTCCAGTCGCTGCGACACCCAGATATTAAGTTTGATCGACTTCCACCTATCCATTGTTGTTCGTGCTCATGAAGAAAAATAGACAATGCTTACATACATATTTATTGTCTTCGAGAAAACTGAAGTTACACATACACGCACACACAAAGGCAAACAAGAGCACATATCACACAGTGAGACTTCAGTTTAATGACACGACACAAAGTGCTGCTAACAAATTAAAAGCTACTTGTGATTTATGACGACTACGACGTCTGTAAGCACGACAACAACACACATTTCGCAACGACACCATTTTGCCACCGCGGCTGCATTTGTATACTTAAAAATCAGCTTCCTGCAGACACACTAAAGATTGTGGTTTCCCCTTATGATTCTGCATGTGCTTCAGTTTACACGTAGCTTTCGTGGATTAATAAAATCTATAAGTGCAGTTTGTTAGACGAAGCTCTTATCACATTAACTCCTCCATGTATGATTATTTGTTTCTGCTATGAAGCTAAATGACAATATGTTTTATTTTGAACGTTTCAGACAAAATTAATCTGTAAAAGCAAAGCGTGGTTTTGTGTTTTTCGTAAAATCCCGGCGCCTCAGGTTGTAGGAATCAGAGCGAAGTCACATTAAATGTCTTTGGAAAAGGTTTCACACTCACCCTATGATACTTGTCAAGACATTTTATATGACCAAATATATATATATATATATATATATGTATATATACATTCACGTTCAACCTGCCACTAGTTCCAACTGTTCACTTGCTTTTATCCATTTATCCTCTAGTCCCTTCCCTCTCCTGCTGCCACGTTCCAAACCGTAACATAAAGTGTTGTTAAAGTAAATAAAGAGCCTGAAGGGGGGGATGAGAAAGAGAGAGAGGAAGAGAGAGAGAGAGAGAGAGAGAGATGGAGATGGAGATGGAGATGGAGTGAGAGAAACTGTACAAGGAAACTTCATTGTTGGTTCATTTGGTCTTCTCTGCTGCTGCAGCGACGGCCGGCTCCGCCTGGACTCCGGCTTCTGTCGAGTGAAGCTTCACACCCTGAAGTTCAGAGGAAGACAAATCAAAGAGGGTTTTCTTTCATTCACATTCTTCTCTGTCTCATCTCGTCTTTTTAAAAAGTGATTTCATCCAAAAGTGCTTTTGCAGTTTCTTCTCTTCTCACGTCAGTTAACTTAATGGCTGCATAAAATGTGTGTAATTATGTTTCCCTCAGGACAAAATCCAGTTTATTAACTGTGAGGTTTTAAAAATCAAACTGCACTCTGTGAAATGGCTCCACAGCTTTAATGACTGGGTGAGCTGCTGCTGCCATCTTGTGGTCATGAAGCCACATATTGCAATGACAAGCAATTCAAAAATATGAATGCAACACTTAAAATGATAATGATGAGTGTGTTTATGTGCATGTATGACGCTCTCCTTACGAAGCCTTTGAAGAAAAGGCCGATGGAGTTCCTCTTCTCCAGTTTCTTGGGAACGTTGGCTGCATCGTCTGCCGCCTGCACAGAAGCTTGTTTGTTATCTACGACCACCTCCACGGACTTGGCCGCTGCTTTGGGCTCCTCCTTGGCTTTGACCGTCTGAGCGGCCTCTGCTGCCGCGGCAGCCGGGGCGGGGGTGTCCTTCTTGGGCTCAGCCTGAAAGGTGAAGACATCATGAGACACAGAGGTTCAAAACATCTCATGTGCTGCAGTGATTAGATGCAGATGTGACTCTGAGATGATATCTGAAGTGACATTAAGGGATGAGGGACAATGAGAAGCACTAATGGGTCATTATGATTCTCAAATATGAATAAAAATACTTTTAATACCAGATGTAATTAATGAAATCACTTTGGTAAATGATGTTTTTCTTCTCGAGAGGTAATTTTAATGTATTCACTGCTTCATTGCTTCTCCTGTGGAGCTGAACTCTAACTGAGGAGCTTCCTGCACCATGTTGCTCATGATTCACACTCAGAGATGTTCAGATATTTCAAAGGGATGAACCGGTTCTTACTTTGGGTTTGAAGAAAGAGAGGAAAGGTGATTTGGAGCCTGTTTTCTTCTTCTCTTCCTGAACAGGCGGCGGCGGCTCTGGCTTCGCGGCGGCCTCCAGGGTGCCGGCTTTTGAGGGATCCACTTTCTGTTTTCAAAGCAGCAGAGGGGAGGAAATACACAGATCATGAGCTATCGACAGATTGAAGGCACGGCCATCATGGAAGCTGACAGAGCAAGGGGGGGGGGGGGGGGGGATCTGCCACCTGCACGGGAAAGAAGAGGAGAGAAAATACCCCGAGGTCACAGCAGAGAGGAGGCGGAAACAGAAATCATCAGTTCCAGTCCCTGTAAGAAGAAAGAACTCCAAAACATCATGCACTACCAAACAATGTGAAGTTCTGAAAAAAGAAAAGGGAGAAGTAAGAGATTTTCTTTCCTTGAAGAGATGATTTGACATTTAGGCAAATAAGAAAATCCATTAAATATGAAGAGACAGCTGCAGGTTAGCTTAGCTTAGCTTAGCTTAGCGACAGGAAATAGTTTTCTTTGAAATTTGAAAATCCAAATCTCAAAGCAAATAAGGATATTTCCCAAAATGTTGAACTCTTTTATTTTACCTCAACTTCTTCCACTGACTCTGGTTTTCCATCTACCACCTGCAGTAAAGTTTGAGTGTTTAAACCTCAGTAAATTACTACTTACAAACTGCAAAGTGAAGTTTTTACCTAAATGAATAAAGAACTATTTTATCCTATATTAAATCATCATCATATCAGAGCTGCCTGCAGAGAGAAAAAGGATATAAAGTTGTAATAATCCCGATCACCTCTCGTGGATTTACCTGCTCCTCTACAACTGGCTGTTCCACCTCCTCGGCTTTCTCCTGATTTTCATTAAAGCAAATGCAAATTAATCCAAAAGAAAAAGATCCATTTAATTCACAAGATGTTGATTTGATATAATCATAAAAACCTCCAACATTAGGAACACGTCTTTACCTGGACCTCTACAACAGCCTCTGCCGCCTCCTCAGGTGTCTCCTGCAGAGTAGGTTTAAATCTGAGTTAACTGAATATGCTTTATCTCACTGGACAGTGTGTCTGTTGTGCAGCACAGACATGAGATGCTGTATGTGCATTATGTGAGGAGTTGCTGGTGAGACACACCAGAGTACATGAACACAGTTTTCCCTGCAGAGCTGCGATGAGAGAGCAGACTCCCTGTTTTACCTGTTCTTCCACACCTGGCTGCAGCTCTACGTGCACTGCTGCCGGTGGAGTGTCTGGGACAGTCTGCAGGACAGGGGACGGGTTAACATCGTTAGTGGACAGGTCAACGAGACAGACAGGAAGCAAGAAGAGCCTCAAAATGCATGAATATATTTACATTGAGAACAGCTTAGTGTGTTAGTATGCCGATGAAAGACGACCTGCATGAACTGCTTAAAGGAACAGTTTGACATTCAGATATTTAAATTCTAATCCTTAGATGAGAAAACCAAACTATGACATAAACACGTAGAGTGCATACATCTGCGAAGGCCCTTTAAATATTTGAACAGTTCTAGAGCTGTTGAGGATAGAAACTGTTACTTCTACTGGATCCATAGTATCTCAGCTACACATTGGTGGGAGTCACAGGTTTCAAGCCATACTTGTACAGTAACTGAAATTTCAATCCGCTGGATCCAGATTTGTATCTGAAGGCGCTCAGCTGTGGACGCTCAGATTTAAATCCACTAATTTTGTCAGATTTTTGCATCTATCAATTTATGACCTATCTAAAAAGAGTGATATTTCTAGATCCACCCCTTTGTCCCGATCCATGTCAAAAGTTAACAAATTCAGTCTTAGTCAATATTCCAGCTTTCTGTCAAATATTTTGGAAAGCCGCTCCCTAGTTTTTGCGTAATATTGCTGACAATCAAACAACCGTTTCCAGTCTTCGTGCTAAGCTAAGCTAAATGCTGCTTGAAGTCAGCTCAGACACAAACTAGACTTCGATCTTCTCATCTAACTGTGGGCAAATCTGGTCAGTAGCAGGCTGAGCCGCGGTCGGTTGGAGGAAACAACCTTCTACCGAACCCCTGCTGCGGTCGGGGTCGGGGCCGGATGACCTTTGGAAGCCTTGACCCCTAGCTTCACCTCAAATTCACATACAGCACGTTTCACACTACGTCATAATGTTCTCACTGAGGACCTGCCCCCTGGAACGATGCTCTCATCTTGTGATCTCCACTTATTTACCTTTGGACGGAAGAATTTGCCGAAAGCAGATTTGGCAGCTTTTCCTTTCGAGGGCTCGGGTTGCTTGGCAGCCGCCTTCGGTTCGTCTTTGGGTGTCGGCTTCGCAGGTTTGGCAGCTGCTTCTCCCCTGATTTCCATCTTCGGTGGCTCTGGAGGAGGAGGAGGTGGGATGGACATTCCTTTGGGTGCTGCAGGCGGCTCAGAGACTTGTGCAGTCTGTGCAAGATGGAGAGAGAACGTTCAAATAGCATTTAGGCAATTTCAGGCGAAGTATAATATCAAATATCAGCAATTAAAAATGTGATTAGTACGTAAACAGTCAAATGAGAAAACAAAGTGTCCAACTGAACCCAGTGAGGTTTTGGAAGTGTGTCAGGATCTCATATAGAAATAAAAACCAGTTCAGGGTTCTATGCTCACAGTGGTGGCTGCCGCTGGGTGGGTCTCCTGCTGGGACTATTTGGCAACAGAAAGAGGAAGCAGTTAGCGAGTGAAGATAAACCAAAGCAAATAAAGATCTGCCCCAAATAAAAAAAAAGAGAAGCTTGTGTACATGTTGTGTAAAAGCTCGTCCCTTTAAAATGTCACAGAGAAATACAGAAAGGCTGGTTACAGGGACTTGCACCTGTAGCAGCTGATGTTCCATAATCAAATGATAATTCATATTATGGGATTAACTGATAAGGTTTAAGGAAATAAAGTAATTAGAGCAAATTAAATAAAAGCCAGCGATCATGTGGTGTAATGTGATCTGTGATGTCATCGGGTCACCTGGTCTTTTGCGGCGTCTGGAGTGGCCGTTTCCTTTTTGGACGTTTTAGTGGGAGACACCTGCGCATGAAGAAAAAGTTGTGGTATGAAAGTTAAAATCTTAGTTCCTTAAGTGTTATGAGTGTGTGTCAGCATCATGGAGCGTTGTGTTGCCGCTGGTAGTGAAGCCGAAACACTCAGAAACAGAGGATTCAGTTATAACAGGGACAGAATAATAATTATTTGAATAAAACAGAAGCCTCTCACGGAGGCAGACATGGGCCTCTGTGCTGCGGCCTGACTCAGGCGCACTGAGGCCACTCTGAGGTCCCTGACAGAGCACATACAGTACATGCGCTGTCATTGTGACGGCCATTGTGCTCCGGCGATGGCGTAGGCCTGCCCTCGCTCCGTCTTCACAAACCTCCGTCCGCACAGGCCTCCCTTGTGAGCTCACGCTCCGGGGCCGAACAATAGGCCGCCACATTCCCGCATGTTCAAACCCTCGATTAGCATGGGCCCCCGGGGCGATGGGGACTCTGTAAACCCCTCAGCAGTCCCAAAGGCAGCGTGATGAAGAGGAGCACAATCACTGCTTGTTGTTGTTGTTATTGAGTTATTGATACCTTTAAACTGCCACTTTCATAAACCCCAACAAACAGACGAGTACAGATGAAACACTGTCGGTTGATTTATTATCTCCCATCTCCAGTTTATCAGACTAATCACCAAACGTCTCAGCTTTGAAACCTTCAGACAATAACTCCAGCAAAATGAATGAGACTGGTGATGTTCCAGCAGCTGTTTGGCTTCAGTCATAACCGAAGATAACAAGTTTCAAAGCAGTTGAACTACGTATCTTTCCCACGCAGCCTGATTTCACAAGACAAGCAAATTAGAAAATATCAAACTCTTGTTTCCTGAATCACTTACTAGTGTTTTGAAGAAGTTCATAACTGGGTTGTCGTCCGGGTCGCTCTCCTCAGGTTGACTGGCGTCAGTCTCGGGAGTGTTGTCCTCCTCCGGTCCTGCGTCGGCGCTCACACCACAGTCTGGCTCCGGTGGTGATTGGGCCTCTGGCGTTAGGTCGGCTGTCGCTGTCTCCTATACACCATCACACAAAGAATCGGCCTTTGAGGGTGATGCTGGAGCGGCAGAGCTGATATGCAAGCACAGTGAGTGTCTTAATGGCCAGCACTGAGAGGGGAGCACAATTCCAACCATGCCTCTGCCTACTCGGGGCATTGTCAACAATCAGCCTTTTATTAATGTGTGTGTCCCACCCCTCACTCATTGATATTCAACAATGTGTGAGAGTTATGTCCTGAGAAATGTCAGAAAACTCAAATACCTTGCTGTGTCCTTATAGCGCACACATGTAGAGTATAGCACTGACCGGATTTATTTCTCTTTTTGAATTTGTTTGATTACATTTTCAAACGAGGAAAGTTTATTTGTCGAGATAATACCAATAAATTAGGGACAAACACAAGAGGAGTTTGAATTTTTTAATTTTATTGCAAAACATTAAACATAAAGCACAACGTCCTGATGAGGTAGATCGGTATTTATTCAAAACAAAAAAACGACAATCATAAAATAATTCCGTTCAACGTTTTTTTTATTGCTGCTCTGTCTTTGGCGCCACGTGGATGCTGATGGTGAAACTGTTTCCCTGAGTCAGGATCTCTAAACCGCCCAGACTGTACGTGGACGACTCAACGACTGATACACAGGCCGACTGCAGCTCCTCACGTAAAGAGTCCAACTCCAAACCGTCTCTAGCTTCAGCTCTTTGTGAGTCAGCTGATGATTCGGTCGTGTCGTTCTCTGGTGCGACCTCCTCTGAAGTCTCAGTCGCCTCCTCCAGGATGAGTTCTTCTTCGATGGTCTCGAGAACGGCCTCAATGCGCTCGGCCACGGGTTCCTCCGAAGTTCCAGAGTTCTCGACTGGAACCTCCACAGAATTGTTTGTTTCACGTACGATCTCATGTGCAACTTCATCCTCAGTCGTATCTGAGATCACCACGAGCACTTTGGGTTTTGCCGGTGACTCACTCAAGTCTGCAAACGAAGGTGGAGCTTCTTCATCAATCACAACCTTCTCCTCTTCCTCCTCGTGGACTGGAACTCTCGGCTCGGACTCCTCTGGGGCTTCCACTGGCGTCACAGACGCATCTTCGGGTTCCTCGACTGTGTTTTCTGTGACTTCAAGCTTCTCCAAATCAACTTCTGCAGGTTCCACTGAGATAAGAGGAATTTGTTCGGATGTCTCGATGCTTTCAGTTTGTGCCAAAACATCTTCAGATTCCTCGACTAACTTTTCCCTGACTTCAAGCAACTCTGCAACAGCTTCAACGACTGATTCTAGTGTGTTGTCCAACATCTGTGTGGTTGCATCTTCTTCAGATGGTCTTGGATTTTCCTGTGCAGGTTCCTCTGAGATGCTGATAATTTGTTCGGGTGTTTCAATGCTTTCATTTTGAGCCAGAACATCTACAATTTCCTCGACTATCTTCTCTGTGACTTCAAGCTTCTCTAGAACAGCTTCAACCACAGCTTCCAGAGTCTTCTCCAAAACCTCTGTGGTGGCATCTTCCTCACAAGCGCTTGGATGTTCTTCTGCAGGTTCCTCTGAGGTAAGAAGAATTTGTTCTGGTGTTTGGAAGCTTTCAGTTTGTGACAGAACATCCTCAGGTACGTCAGTTTTTTCCTCTTCTACGTTGCTTCCTGCTTCAGGTTCTTCCGAAGCGTTATATAATGCGATTTCGCCGGTTTCCTCCTCAGGACTTTCAGCTACCGCATCGAGTTCGCTGGACAAAGCCTCTATAGCTTCTTCATTCAACTGCTCGGCAGATGTCTCGTCTTTGGGTGGGACACTTGTCTCGTCCACAGGCTCTTCTGGAACTGTGAGGCTGACTTCGTGTTCTGCTGAGAGGGGCATGAAGACTGTTGCAGTGATTACCTCCTCTTCCACCAGGTTTTCATGATCTGCTGCAGGCTCCTGATGGCTGGTAATGACAAAGTGCTGAGCGAGGAGGTCAATTGCTGCCTCTGGTATCACCTCCTCTTCCACCAGGTTTTCATGATCTGCTTCAGGCTCCTGAGGGCTGGTAACAGTCACGGCAAAGCACTGAGCGAGGAGGTCAATTGCTGCCTCTGGTATCACCTCATCACCTTCAGGGACAACAGCAGGACTTGGCTCTGATTTGTTAACTGTTTCTGGTCCTTCACTAATCTCAGCTTTGATGATTTCATGAGTTGTTTCAGGCTTGACTTCATCTTCAGGGAGTTCCTCGGGGGGGATGAGCTCACTGGGAGAAACCTCCATGGTGGTGATCTCTTCCTCGTCCCACTTCTCTGAGAGTTCATCGTCACTCACGGGGCCCGGTTTGTCTTGGTCACTTGTTTCTGGTGCACCAGCGTCATCAGATGTGACCTCTGTTTCAGTCAGGACAGGAAGTTCTTCTCCAGAAGTGTCTTGGTTTTCAGGATTTGTGTCCTCACAGATTGTTCCCAGCACCGCAGTCAGGATCTCTTCGTACAGGGAGGGGGCGCCATTTTCTTCCTGGGGCTCTGGAGTGATGACGTCAGCCTCAGAGGTTCCGATCAGCTCCACATCAGCTGACACGTCTCCAGCTTCTTCAGCGTTTTCTTCAGTAATTGCTTCATCCACTGCAAAGTGGTTCATTGACACAGAAACAGAAGAGAAAACCAGCTCCATGAAATCTGCCACCACTTTCGGATGCTGCACCTCCAGTGACACAGTTTCATCTTCCTCTTCCGTCACAGATCTGTTTGGACCTGATTCTGGTTCCGTAGTGATTTCTAGCTCAGTTTCTTCGGGTGCATTGAAACTCTCGTCCTCTGAGGAGCACGGGCCGATCTCTATCACCTCCACCAGATCTGCTCTGAACGTAATATTCTCAAACTCATCGTCCTCCATCACCAGCACCTCTTCACCGATGATCCCACATGTCGGATAATCGGAGGCCTCCTCCTCCACAGCCTCCTCAGCAATGACAACAGACTGATCCAGGGCCTCTCCCATCGTCACTGACTCTATCACAACTGTATCATCCGCCGGGTCCTCAGGCGACAGCGCAGTTGTGTCTTCGTCTTCATCGGTTTGCGTCGCGATATCGACTTCGACTTTAGCGTCTGTTTGCGTTGACGTGTCGGCTGTTCCCGGAGGTTCCACCTCCTCCTGGATCCCGGTGATGTTCGCTACAGCAGCTTCTTCTTCTCCGATCGGGTTCAACTCCTTTATCGTAGAAATTGACATTTTTGTTTAGATAAAATACATTTGGTTTTTGCTTCCGAGACAAAAACAACCACCGTGTTCTTGATCTCACTGTGTGTTTAAAGTGAATGGAAACACAACCGTCTTTAATGGAAATATTTAAAGTAATAAAGTTTGATTTATTGTGCAAGTTGTTAGTGTTCTCCTCCATCAAACTGTTCCTGCGTCAGTGAGATGTGGATATAAATCTATAGATGTTGGATTGCATTTTACTTTAATGAATTTCACATGCACTTTTTACTGTGAATGAATTAAACAAGAAATAATAAATAGATTTTCAACTAATAAATATCTCTTGGTGTAATTTTGTTTTTAATGCAGATTAAATGTTTTGCAATGCATTTTACAGACGTTCATATTTGTCTGGTCTCTAAGTGATGGAATTATTTTGTGATTTTCTTTTGGCAGTATGTTTTTGTGATTAATATTCAGCTTAATGTAAAGGTGTTTAGAAAATCTAATTGATTTCATGCTGTTTGATCAGTTTGGATTGTTTTTTAGATTATTTACATCAAATATAAAAGTTTACATTAAGATTAATTATTTCCTTAAACTTTTGGGCTCTTTAGGTCCAACAGGAAGACACTGAATTGTTTGAGGATTGTTATCAGTTGTAGATTAACACACATTTGTTTCCAGGATTGACTCAAACCAGACGACAGTGACTTTGAAGACAGAGTCACTCAAGGGTTCTTAGGTGTGACTATAATATTGAAGCTATCAATGTTTGAAAGTAGAATCAGTTCGTGGGACTGGTTGACAGTAAGGAAGTAGATATCATGTGTTAACCAGTAAATCTACTCACCGGCTCTGGATCAGCAGCAGCAGGACTTTGGTCCGTTACGTCCTCATTTGACTTCTCTGGTTGTTCCACCCTCACAACCACAGCTGGAGGTTCTGGCTTCTTCTTGAACATTTTGCCAAAAGCTGATTTACTCTTCTTGGCTTCCACCACCTGGACAACGGCTTCGATGATTTCAGGAACCACTTGGGGCTCAGCGGGTGTCGAGTCCACGACCACAAAGTCCGGCTCTGTGGAATCCGTGGCGAGGTCCAGGTTGAAGGCCTCGTTCCTCTGGTTGAATTTGGTCTCACCATTAACTGCAACAAAAAACAAGGGATCAGTAGATGAAGAAAGTTTCATGCAGCATATTTCAAACTATAGATTTCAATCTGGTTGAAACAGAGTGACGACTCTTTCAATACACAAACAGTCTGAGAGTTAGCTCAATTACTTCCCCTCCTTTCGGGCTTTGCTGAGGAACTTTTATCTATAAATGCATTTTTTAATTTATTGACAAAAATAATTCATCATTAGCTCCTAAATGAGACCACACTATTTTGTTTTTGGGAAAAACTGGAACAAATGTTTATGAAGATGTTTAAAAAATATGAGAACTTGTTGCTGATGATTGTATTTCTTCATGTATTTGTATTTTATGCCTGAATTGAAATATTCAAACTACATATGTAAACACTGATGAACCAATTCACAGTTTTTATTGCTTAACATCTCTATTAATCTCTGCACATCCAATAAAAAAACGTGTGCATGTCAACATGGGCAGGTCAACTAGAGAAAGTAGGATCCATATCTCAGGCGTCAAACATGAGCTCTTAGACAAACTCCCGCTCCAGTGGGAATGTTACTGTACTTCTGTCCCTGCTGCAGCACTAATCAAACTGTGACAGGTCAAACAGTGGCTCCATGTCAGTGACTGGGGACAACGCCTTCACTGGAAACCTGAAGGGACAATCCACCTGGGAGTCACTGTGTTTGCAGAGCATTAAGGAGACCAGGGGACTAATCCAACATGGACATGGACAGATCTTGTGGTTTTGTCTGTCACTCACTCATAAATGTGTTTTTCCCACGAAGCAAGAAACAATTACACTGAACCATTTAAGGTGATTCATAATATTTCATCCTGAGGTTCCCCAAATTTCAAGAAAACACATTTTCAGATAAGACTTTGTTATAATTTATCACTTTTCCTTTATTTGACTTATTTAGAAAAGAAAAGAAAATGTCTTTCACCATTGATCTCAATTCCAGTGGATGTGATGTTTGCAGTGACGCCGTTCGCTGATCCATTTTCATGCTTCTCGGGAACTTTTCCATTCTACAAAGAAAGTAACACAGGAAAAGATTAAATAACCTGTACAAGCCGTGCACGACTCAACACATTGTGTACAAGCAAGATTAGACTGTAAAAAAAACAATTGAACACACCACAGTTCAGGACACTTTGGAAAAACAGCTAAAAAGACTTTATGTCCCACGTCCAGCAGATTTAGAGGCAGCAGAGTTACAGATACTTTACAGGTAACATATCAGGCCTGGTGTGGACTAACCTGGGTTACACCTTTTTGGGTGGACTGCTCGTTTCCCATTTTTATCCCAGTTCAGTTCAGATTCAACTGAAACACACTGAAACAAATGCAGAAACACAACTTTGTTATGTTGCATCGACACAATAAGGACACAAATAAAGTATTCATGAAACTATGTTAATTGCAAACCCCTCGCATTTTTCTAAATTTTAGTATCATTGAGAAGTCTTACCTCGTTACACCTCTGCCAGTTGAGTCCAGTGAAATCCTCCAGCAGAAGAAAGATCCTGTAAGTGTCTGTGACTGTGTCAGAGAGTCGCTCCAGCTGTTGTTAGCAGGCTGTCTTATGTGTGCTTTAAAAAGGGTGGGACGGTTTTCAGGTGATCAATTGGATTTCCTCCAGAGACGAGCCCATCGCTGCTCACTGGTACAAGCACATGATTAGGTCACACTAATCTATTGTCTGACAACAGTCCAACAAGATCACGGTGAAGTTCTGCTCTGATCAAACGCGCAATTATAAGCTGCTGCATCGCGGCTCTGTTGACAAACGTACCTGGAAGTAGCAGGATGTGTGTTACGGATACGAGTCTGGCACGTTTCCACACGGCCAAAACGAAAAATAAACACAACCCTGCTCCTTTAATCTGAATACTATGGTTTAAAGAATAACTCAGCATTTTATTGTTTAGATCTCTATACAATCTCTATTACTTTTGATATTATTTGATAATAGAAAAAAAAGCTGTGTTGCATTTGCAAAGAGAATCAAGAAACGTCTCTATTATCTCAGTTAATCAAGACAGACAATGAGCTCAGTAATGAAATCATCCGTCTTCAAACTCCTCCACACGGTCACTTGGAAATGTCTTTGAGGGTCTGTCAATGCATCAGTCCACACAGAGGACGTCAGTCATCAAACACAGAGTGACTGTAGCTCATCAAGTCGCTCCTTCCTCCTGTTACTACCCTCATCTTCACGTTTCCTTTATCTCTGTGGAGATCCAGGCTGATCGAAGCTGCTTCACCCTCATTTTGTGTTGTTTTGTTTTACTCGCCTTTAACCCCAAAAGAACCAAAGATTTTTCATTCAAATAAACCAAAACCACAGATTATTTCATCCTCCCCCCCCCCCCCGCTGCTGTATTTATTGACTTTATCATGACGAGGCCTGGAATCCTCGCACACAATGCTCCGGTTGTGCGGCCTATAGCTTGCACATGGAGGTGGGAGTTGGATTCCCCTGTTTGGGTTGTGCACGTCTGACTTCACGCAGCCGAGGGACCTCAAGCAAACTCTTCATGATGTACCAACGCAGAGCGGCCTACTAGTTTTATTATCTGCACGACGCTGACAAACAGCCCATTGATTTTAAGTCCCCTCAAAAGCAACAGTATTTCCAACATATGACTTTCCTCCACAGGGCATTGCTGATACTCTGCTGCAGCTCATATCTTTGATGTGGTGCTCTCCCTTAGATTTATTGACATTTTGTGCTGCAGCTTGTCTAAGCTGCACCAATGCTGCTCCAGCTTTGCAGATGTATTCGGTAAATATTTGGAATGGGGTGTAGTACTGTTTGCTGGAGGTATATTTACAGAGCTGCAGTTCCGGTTGATATAATAACATGTCTGTTCCATTCAAAGCAAGTGTATACACATATATATTTATTTATCTTTGTAGGATAAATGACAAATGGGAACCAAAGTGACTGAGTTGTCACTTTTTAATGAAATTGATTAATTATTAAATATCTTTACTCTGAGAGTGTTAAGCTGTGAGATAAGGATCCATTTTCATGCTAACTTAAATCAAAGTTATTTCAACTTTAGCTGTGATGTCAAACTATAACAGGAATTTAATATTTAACTGTCAAAAAGGACTAAACTAAACATTTTATTGTTGTTATTGCACTGTGACTCCATATATTGTGTTCCGCTAGATGGCGGTATACCTGCTCTCTCGCGTTAGCTCCTACGCCCTTTGAGCAGACGAGGAAGCAGCGATGGCAGCCGTAGTGAAGGGATCTGTTGTAAGTTTATAATCGTTATTAATAAATATTCTCTCGTCTCGTGATCCGTGTTTTTTGTGTATTAGAATCTCGAGTCTTTAATAAACACGTGTTCACGTGCACGTGGAGAAACACAACCCGTTTCCGGTGTCAGGGATGTTTTTTAAAACCCAGTCACACCCTCGTGCAGCTACCGTTAGCTGGTAGCATGTTAGCTAATGCTGCAGCTGTATTTAGTTGTAGTTTGTTGACTGTTAGCTTTAGAGGCTAACTGGTGGCTTAGCATGCTATTAATGTCAATAATAATAATCATACTATTGTTGGTGTCACGAGGCTCAACTGTGACATGACAGTGTCAGGACACCACCACTAGCTTCCTGGCTAGCTAGCTAGCGTTTAGCTGCAGTGACCGTTCATTCTCTCAGGTTTGTTTTATTTAGCTCGATAACTCGAGCTTTAGCCTCAGACTGGACTCGATAGAAATATTGAGGCAAAGTGATGAACACAAATATTAATACAGATTCAAATATGAATGACTGAAGATATACGAAGTTGTGCATTAGACGAACAGAGCCTGTGAAATATGATGGAGCAGCAGATGTAACTGTGTTTAATCAAAGAGGGAAATCAGTGCCACTTATCATCTTCACTATATTTACTTGTATAACTAGGTACAAACCTGAAGTACTTGTACATGAGTATTTAAATGCAGAGACTCTTCATTCTTCTTCTCAACTGCTTTAAAGGATATAGCTTCCTTTTCCACTGCTACCTAATTTATTTATATTTCATATTTCATGCAAATCTCTAAGATCTGATGAAGATATATCAACTGAAGCTCAAATGATATGAATACTTGATAGCTAAACACAAGTGTTTCTGTATTGGATTCCCTCATATTTTAAGGTTTACTATCATCATTGACATGTTTACTTTTCATTTTGGCAAATGATAGACATAGAAAGTATTAAAGGGTAATAAGCAGTAATGAAGGAGTTTTTTGCGTTTTAGTTTTATTCATCAAGTCCCATGAAGAGAGCAATACACAAAAATATATAATTATCCATGTCTTTGTGCATATTGACTGAAATGTTCTTCATTTTGTGTGAACACTTTCTCTCAATACAAATGCTCACATATAATTTTGATGCACAAGATATCCTCTTTGTCTCCACAACATGTATTTTATTGCTGATGGCACATTTAGTTGGAGTATTTTGACTGTGTGGTATTTGTACTTTTATTCATATCAGGGTCTGAGGACTAACTCACTTTCTCTTGTTCGCAGGCGGTCGAAGACGTTAACGTCACTTTCGACGATCAGCAGAAGATCAATAAATTTGCCCGGAACTCGAGTCGGATGTCGGAGTTCAAAAGTGAAATAGAGGCAAAGAAAGTAAGTAGTGTGTTTGTTGAGGAAACAGTCGAGTCACAGAGTCGAGCTCCACTGTGTAGACCTCATATTATTATGTCTGTTAACTTGATCTTAGGTTTTAATACTTAAACTATTCAGTTGCCAGTTCATCAGAAGGCCTCTCTAGGAATACCTATAGGGTTATAATGTGTTTAATGAAACCATTTAAGAATCAGTCATTCATCTGTTTGGATAATTTCTTCATGTGTATTCACTGTAACTTTATTTACTTACTTCTGATCTATAGTGTACCCTCACTTAAACAGGGATATAATTAATCATCAATGCAATTTGCAGCTTGTGAAGTGACTGTGGAGCTGAATCAACACTTACTGACTCCTCTGAAACTCAGTTTGCTCAGATGAGTCACGGTTGAGTGTGTGTGAAGAGCACAGCAGCTGCTGAATGACTCAAGCTGGTGTGTGAGCAGCCGTCTCTGAGTCGCTCTGTAACAACCTGCCCGTGTCTCTGTGCAGAAATCGCTGCAGAACCTGCAGGACGCCAGCGACGACCTCATGATGTTAGACGACGACTGTCAGCTGATCCCGTATCAGATCGGTAACGTGTTCATCAGCCACACCCAGGAGGAAACGCAGGAGATGCTGGAGACGGCCAAGGTGGGGGGTGCACCGCTCATTCATCCTCTTTAGAGCAGCAATCATATGTAAAACAGCTCCATTAAACCAGAGTCTTCTAGTGAAAGGACTGTGGGAGATAATTTAACAGATAATGATTCATGAAGAAACTGTTGACGAGCAGTTCGCCTCCAGAAAATTATTAAGATGAATTGATTAAGAGAAATTACAAAAGGACGGGAAATGCAGCAGAATAGCTCACACACATATTTTTATGGATCCTTTTTCGTTTCTTTGAAGCAAAATTAAATCAGGAAGCAGTTAAGTATCAAATGAATCAAACGTATCTCAGTGACAAATATTTTCAAGCTTTTGATTATTAAAACTTATTTCTGCTGCTGGTGTAAGATAACCTGAGCAAAATAGTGTTTTTGAAAATTACTTTTGACCTTTTAGACTGTTTTTAATCGGTGAATTCCGTTAATTACTGATCTGAAGTTATGTCTTAATGTGAAGCCTAAAATCTTTTAAAGAAATATTCATGTAATGTTCCTTCAACTGAATGTTTTGAAATGAATCAGCTGCTTTTAAGTTTGATTGGTTCTATTATACGTCACCTTTCAGATAAGTTAGAGTTTTATTCGAAAAAGGTTTCAGCCACAACAAGCTCTGAAATACAAAGTTTAATTTGCTTCATATATCTGTTAACACAGCTAGATTTATTCTGTAGTTTTTTCCCTTGAGAACTGCCACAGTGGCCCTAAAGGAATTCTGATCTATAAGTTATAAGGAAATGGTTAATCTATACACAACTCACCAGACACTTTCAGTGTGAGTGCACGGTTTCACAACTTCCTTTTCTCTCTGGAACCAACTCAACTGTCCTCTTTCTACGTGAAGCTCCTCTCGGATTTCTAAACTCTTAACCCCTGTCCCTGTAGCTGAGCCCAGACACCCGACAGAGAAATCCAATTTCTTATAGAAGGAAATGTCTGCGTCTCTGAAAAGTTTGGTTATTTGATGCTTTCAAAAATGGGTGAAACATCATGATTGTCAGTATCAGCAGAACCTAGTTACCACAGCTCCACACCACCACCAGACACCCACTCCAAATAACTCACAGGTGCCAGATGGCAGCTTCATTTTGTACAATGAAAGGAAGTGACAGCCTTTTATTGACAGATAGTCTTAAGCCTGTTGTTGCTTCTGTAGGGAAATCTCAGTGTCTGTTATCTGACTGTGTCTCCATCTCCAAACAGAAAGCACTGGAGCAGGAGGTCAGCAGCCTGGAGGAGAAGGTGTCGGGGATACAGCAGGTGTTGGGGGATCTGAAGATCCATCTCTACGCCAAGTTCGGTAACAACATCAACCTGGAGGCAGACGAAAGCTGAGCCGGGAAATGGACTTTGACAGTTTCGCCGACACAGACTTTTTTTCCTGCAGCTCTCGTATCACATCCGCAGGACGTTTCCAAACCGAGCACCGAGCAAACAGCTTAGGTCTGTAGCTTCTGTTTACACAGACGATATTCACAAAGTCACAAAGGTAAAAATTAAATAAATACACTTCATTTCTTCTGTATTTAATCGGCCTCTTATTTAATGTCCATGTTTTTTTTGTACCTGCTATAGAGGCTAAAGTAAAAAGGAGGAAACAAAACGTCTGTTTCAGTTTCTGTTCAACATTCTGCACATCAACCCGGTTCATTCACGAGCCTGCTGCGTATTTGATTCACTGAAAGGTTTGAATTAACTTAATAAAAGTTTGACAACAGGGCTCCGAGCTTTGTGAGTTTGTGATTTTCAAATGAAAGAACTTAAAGAGTCCGACCTGCTTTGACCTTATGTCGAATGTTGTGGCGTCAACACTTCAAATCAAGTTGGTATTGATTAAATAAGTTTGCTCTGTCAGTGAAGAATACTGTGAGACCCCCCCCCTCCTCCACCCACTGATTTTTCCTTTTAAATGAATAATAAATATCTGAGCTGCAGTCACACGCTGAGATGAATCAACATATCTTAAATAAGTCATCTCGTCTTAATCTGTGACCACAATGTTCTAAATAACATGATCTAGCAAACGCAGGAGTGAAAACACTGAAATCCTCCAAACCGTCTGGATTTAAGAGACGAAAGTGAAGCTTTTATTATTTGGAAAGAGAAAGAGAATCTCCAACTACAGAGATTTCTAAAACTGGTAGTGATGGGAGAGTGTTTGAGGAACTTTAAGGTATTTTGAAGTTTCAATGAGTCAGTGATACGCAGACTGAAAGTTTCAAATGAGCCTGGTTCTGTTTCACGATAGACTAAATATATATTTGATTTGGCAAATAAGATGCAGGATGAAAACAATACTAGACATAGTATTAGCAAATATCCACAGGCGCACACACCTCATTAAATTTAGCCCTCGAGTGTGGCCTCCTGCAGCTAATAAAATATCTGGAATTAAAAAAAGAGAGAATGAAAGAGAACGTGTAGCCCTTGAGGTTCTAGCAAAACCACCTCAGGAGGATCAAGATCTCAATTAACAAGTCTCCTCCTCCCGACTCAGAGGAACACGTGGAAACGACTGCTCTTATTTCCCTCACGTCCTTATTTACTCTCTTTCTTCAGCTGTTTAATTCTCTGGGTCCCCCCCCCCCCCTCCCTCTGCTGCTGCCTGACCACACAGATGTTTATTATCCACGGTGCTGTCGGAGGTTCAGAGCAGAGTCTTCATCACCTCCTCTTCAAATAAGTATCTGTTGTCGAGAGAGAATGTGCTGATCAAAGTATTTTATAAAAGATGGATAAAATAAATAATAAAGATGATGACCTTTCATAAACAGCTGCGACAAAGTGTTTTATAATTTATTAAGGACAGAAAATGATATAATACATCATTTAAAGTGGAAACACTTCAAAGTGGCAAAAGCAAATTATATGAACATAAAAGACATCGATCAAAACAAGTAAAAGTAAGTTTTACGATTCAAGTCCTCAGATAAAGTTTTTAACTACTGTGTGGTTACTTTCTATATTTGTAAGACAACATTTATTTTATTACAGGGTATATTTGTGATATTAAAGTATAACCAGTAGAGATAATGGATGTCTGTGATTCTCTGAGCTCAATGCAGCTGCAGCACAAACAGACCAGAGGGTGTCTCTGTCTCCCCAGTAAACTTGCAGTCCCATCAGAAAGCTTTCCATGGAACCAGCACAAGCTCTGAGGTTATTAGACGAGGCTGCACGTTGTCAATCTTGAACAAATACATCACAAACATCACATCACGGGTCCTGAAGACAAATCTTCTGAATGAGATCTAGAGGAACATCTGTGAGAAGCTGTTTGAATCAAGTTGAGTCACAACAGAGATGGAATGATTTTAGTTTGGTTCCTGGTCGTTCCCTTAGTGTGTTTCTCCTAAATGTCACGAGCATTGACGCAGATGGTTTGAGAGTCTTCATCAGCTCCAGACGCTCTTCATCACTTCCTGCCGCTCGGTGTCTGAAACCCAAACGCTCCTCAGGGATGTTCTGCAAGATGGTGAAAGGAGAACGAGCAGGTAGCAGCTACAGCTTAGACTTCACTCTCAGGTGTTATTTTAAATTATTCAGGACGTAGGGAAAAGGCCACAGAGAAGTTTCAGAGACATTAAAGACGAATTAATTTATTGGGAATGAATTCCTCTCCATCACTTCCTGCGCACAGCCACTCTGGACTGGTTCCTGTGCGGAGGCTGAGCTCTTTACTGGGAAATATCCTGTCACTCATTTCATTACTGTCTGTCAAGCTGATCAGCCGAGGCAATAAAACATCAATTCCTCTGTGGCTGCTCAGGAATCATCTGACTGATGAGGACACGTCTTTGTGTGGACTGATCCCTGTGTGTGTGTGTGTGTGTGTGTGTGTTTGTGTGTGCGCCTGTGTGACTCTATGTGTGTGTTGCCTCAACGCAGCAATCAAGACCTAAAAGTACTTTGAAAAAAAAATTGGTGTCTCAGAGCAAAACATCCATTGGTTTATTTAAAGATTTGTTTATCTTTCATTTATGAGTTGCTTGAATTTGAAATTAAAACGTTCTGAAATGTGTGGGAGTCGGTTTCCTGCTTTAATCACAGGCTCATAACATCCCATGAATATCACTTCAGAAAGGTATTTCAATATCCACCAGGGAGCGATGGAGCAAATAACGTCCTGCACGAGGGACAATAAGCTTTCTATGAATATCATTATTGCCAAAGACTGGATTTATGTCGGTTTCTTCAGGAAGACCTAGAAGGAACTTGACTCGTCCAAACCATTCAGGAGACGAGAACCTTTTTCTTTAGACCTGGACAGAGGCTTTAAATCTATCTGCATCTTTAGTTAGAGATGTGTGAGGGATTCTAAAGAACCAGTTGTGTCAGTAGTGGAAGTTCCCGGGCCACAGCCAGCCCAGTTCAATCTGTAGTGGGCCATCCCAGTAAAACCACTGCATAACAACATTGTTGGTGATTTCGTTAACTAGCTTTTCGCTGCTGTTACGTTTCAAACATAGCAATGGTTCGCTTATCGTCAATATCTTTGCAAAATGTACTTTTGTAGGATCTGTCTCAGCAGCCGCTTGTTTGACTTCCCCACTCTAACCAGTTCAACCAGGCCAGCGCTGTGACTCCAGGGATCAGTAAGTCAATGAGTGAAGAGTGGGGAGGTCAGTGGTGAACGTAAATGTGTTGAAATGGCTCCGACTCCCGAACGCCCCCTGAGGCCGGCTGGCGCAGTGCAAGCGTGAAGCTTCTTTAAAACCTTCTGAGCGGTCGACACCTTGTGGAGTTATAAATAACCTCAGTGTTCACGAGCTCAGACTCTTTACAAAGGAACCTTGTGTCTCCTCGCACAATAAGTGCGTGTGCCGCTCGGTGAACTGTGAGTTTTGTGCTGACCCAAGCCGCAGCACTTAAACTGGGACTCACAGGACATTTGGTATGGGAGGAATGAATGGGACTCTTATTTTCCACCAGCAGCAGCCACACTCCTCCCATTTAGCGCCCTGATTTCCGCAGTGGGATTTGAACACCACGTCGGGCCTGGTGCCAGTCTCCTCAGTGCCCCCCCCCCCATTGTGGACCCAGTAGTGTGAACATTTCTCAGAGTTCCTATCGAGACCCTGCAGCCGCACGGTGCTGCAGACACTCAGTCTTGTTGCTAATAAGGTGTCAGAGTCACATTTGGGGGGGGGGGGGGGGGGGGGGGGGGGGGGGGGCCTCACAGTCCTGGTGGTCAAGTCCCACTTCTTCCCTCCAAAGTTCCGTGTAGCAAACAGCTTCCCTCTAATTGCATTGACTGAAGAACGATGGCGTCTCTTCTTTCACTCCCCCCCCCCCCCCAAAGTAGGGGGGGGGGGGGTAATTCAAACCAATGATCCTTCACTCGTAGTAGCTGTCGTCCAATTAGCTTCGATTTATGGAGCAACGGCAGCAAATAACAGGGCAGAACATTTCATCCAGTCGTCCCACAGGGGGACATTTTTTCTATAACCCCCCCCCCCCATCCCCCCCGACTCTCTGAAACACACTCATGGCTTAATTAATGGCGTGAAACAGAAGAAGGGTGGGGTGGGGGGGGGGGGGGGGGGACGGAATATACGACTTGTCGTTTGTTTTTCATCCAGTTAAATTGGTCAACATGAGGTCGGAGCACAACGTGAATCAGCATGTGCTCTGTGGCCGAGCTGCACCAGAGAGCACAGTCACATGGTATCCTGGAGCCTGAGTGAACAACTGCTGCAGAAATATTCACACTAGGATTTATCCTCGTGGTAACGTCCTCCCATCACATGATCATAACATATATGCAATATATATATGAAAACGTCTGATTATATCATAAACGTCCACAAACATCAACCTTCGTAGATAGTTGACAAACTTTCTGGGGAGAGATGGGTCTGATTACTGATTAGTGATAGTGATTTCATTGATTATCACTTTGATTTATTCTGTATAACTGGAATCTGTAGCAGTAAGAATAATAGATCTATAGCCTTTAAATGAACCTTTAACCTAAACTAACAAACAGCTCATTTAAAGCTTCTCACAGCCAAATCTAAAAACTACAAAATCCAACTGTACGTCAATAACCTGCCACTCACTCAGATATTTTCTTATCTTAAATCTTGTTTATCTAATTCAATGTACTGATATTTCTGTGAGGATCTGAGGGACTGTCCAATGACTTTTTAAAACTCAGTCACTGCACCAACCGGCTTTTTCCAGTGTCTCCACAACTCCTAACAATCACCTCTCTGTCCCTGTTATACTGATATTTAAATCCACGATATAGTCGTCAGGTGTTATGAATATTTTGAATGTGACTTTACACGTTTGGAGCAAAATGAAACAATTAAAACTGGAGAAGTTAGAGCTACGCTGCAGAAGGTCTGTAATGACTCAGCGTGTTCTACATTTATAAAGCTTCAACATCGAAGCACAGGTGAATGAGACTGATGCATAAAAATGACGGAATTATCATAACCTGGGAATTAAATAAGGAGGCAGGTGAGTTAAACTAATGTTAAATCAATGATGCAACTGTAGAATGAGATGTTTAGACCTGATGAGCATCGTTTCTGCTGCAGCTAATATCAATGTTGAAGAAGAACACGTGTGTGTGGAGCATTTTATTAATCATGCTCTCAAAGATGCATCATATGTCCATGAAGGAAGCTGCATTTCCAGGAGCTGGCACAAGGTGTCGCCTCTGAGTTCAACTAGCTTTGCTCAAAGGCCTCTTGAGTTGTGGGCAGATCTGTGATTGGTTCTTCAGATTGTGTTTAATACTCCATTCGCTGTTAATTTAACTGGGTTTTGGGGTGCACACTGTTAATATCTGGTGCAGCCCCCTGTTGGTCAGAGTAAATAATGCATCAGTAAGCCCATTCCCAGCCAAGGTCCGGAGAAGTCTACTCAGATTCATGACATCAGGACAGGATGATACTGACAGATCCTTCCTGACTCTAGTCCTACTTCTACCAAGGAGGTTTTCATCTGCACGTGTGTTTGTTTGTTATTTGGCAGGATGACACAGAACCTGGTGGAATGGATCTCTCTCTTTGAATGGATCTGGTTTGATGGTGGATCCAGGATTTCGAGAGAGGGATTTTGGTATTTTTATACTTAATTTCTCAGATCATAATTCATGGATCATGATGCAGGAGCATTAATATGAGACTGATTTTTACGATTGTGTTCATAAAACTCTAAGATCGTTTGGCTTAACAGTAGTTTCATCAGGGGACTGTTGCTGATTTGATTGTTATTACGCTTGATTCTACTAAATTGATTTAAATGTGGTTTCCTGGAGGGGAGGTGCATGACCTGTTGAGGTTGGAGCGAATCTGGGTAAATGATAATGATTTTTGGGTGTTTTTGACCTTTTGGTAAGTTTGATAAAATATCAATAGCGCAGGTCTTGGTCCAAACAGCAAATTAGATTTCTGCTGAGTCGTCCATCAGGGGTCTGAGGACACGTGATGTATGTTCAAACAGCAGCTGCACACGTGTAACACATGTTCATCACGTTGCACATGGATGTCACAGCTGAGGAGCGCCACCGCACTGAAACACACACATTTATTTCTGAGGCTGAAACACATTTGTGTGTCAAGAGCATTTATTGTTCAGATCCAGTCTCGTTGCCGGAGAGGAGAGCGAGCGGTCTAACCTCGTTTGCTTTCAGGCGGCTCTTCTCCCGTCGGAGGATTTTTCTAAGTGAGATGAAGAAAAACAGCCGAGGTTTATTTCTCCTCTGGATTTTCAGGAAAAGTGGATTTGAATTGATGCTGTGAGCAAAACGCCACATTGTCAGAGCTGTAGAGAAAAGTTGAGATGATTTGAGGACGTGAACACTCGGTTCTGTTGAGGCCACTTGTGGGACAACAAATGATGACACTGCCCTCGGCTTCAAAGACCCCCAGGGGCCCCGGCCTTCACTGTGTGTAACTTATCCCTCTTGATAATTTGATTGTGTATTTACACCACATATGTACACCATTCATCTACTGATCTATAAATCTCTCTGTGGTCTGCATACCTGGAGAACCGGTTATCGTATCGGCTTCACACAAACTGATGAGAGCAAGTTCAAAAAACAATGGACATGCAGGTTCACATGCAAGTGAAAGAAGAGGAATCCTCTGCACTGTCCTGTACTTGTACTATGAAGTATTGATTATGTCGTGCAGAATAAATAAATACGCTCTAAGTTCATTTTAACATTAATTTAACTTTATTGACAGGCACAATATCTTCTTATTTAACTTTCTTAACTTTTTTTTTAACACATCGCCCAGTTTCTGGAGCAGAACAGAAATAACCGATATCAGTCTCACAAATTCCTCTTTTCAATCCCAGAGTTCAATTTGTATTCTCACATCGTGCCTCCACCTTTTCAAAGGGAGAGCGGAGTCGTGCCTTTATGTGCACGGTGCATTATGGGATCTGCATTTGAAATACGTTGATATCATATAAAAATGATTTGATGCATGCAAACAGTTTACTCCTGACTCCTTCTCCAGATCGAATCCAGTTTGGTGTTAAAACTGTTTGGCAGAGTCCACATAAAAATAAATAAAAAACAGGAGGATGTTTAATTTTAAATGAAGTGTACCAGGTAATGGAAAGATAAATAACAGAAGCTCCGGTGAACAGACTCTCTGCTGTGTAGAATTAAGAGCTGCATTAAACGGGGCGTTCCATCGCATTAACACTGGAAATGGAGGTGAAATGAAAATGGCAATGTTTGGTTTCAGTTGAGAGGGAACACGGGATGAACAGAGGCTCAGGATTCAGCCGAAGGAGATGTGTGTCAGTGGAGGTGAAATAAAGACGAGTCCAAATATGTAAAAATAGCAGCAACACACGTTTTGTCTTGAAATTCAACACACATGTACGTGTTTCAATAAATGATTCAGTTCTGTGACAAACCAGCTGTAGAGGCCACAGAGTTCAGATGCGTCAGTTATTCTGCAGACTCGTGTCTGTGCTGATTTCACAGAAACTCTTAAACCAAGAAAAGCGAAAAAGGATTAAAGAAGGAATGTTGAAAAGATTTCTGCTTCACCTTGACCATTCTTTTTAATTTCAAAGGTTTAAATTCTACTCTTATCTCTAAAAATCGTATTGTTTGAAGGTCGGCTCTGTCTTTGTTTGACCACATCACAGCGACTGGGTGAATAAAACATCTTCTACCCTTTTACTTCTCATCAGAACTGCTTCCTTTGTGTTATCAGAGTTTCCTGGAGCTGCCTCTCCTCGTCTGACACAAACCAGTTGTTCAATTTCGCCCCCCCATGTCTTTTCTCAGCCCCCCCCCATCAACCTGAGACAACAGCAGCTTCTCCTTTTATAACCAGAAGAACCTCGGTGGTTATTCAAAGCTTCATCTTGCTTCTAAATCCCTGAATAATCCCCACAGAACCTCTCCTGGCAGCTCGGAGGCTAGATGGAGGTGTGCAGCGTTTTAAGTGAGATGGATGGAGTTCACTTTCAGCGTCTGCCGGGATGAGCCGGAGCCACTGTATGGTTCAGCTGAAAAGCCTTTTGTTGTCCTGCGATCTGTATTCAGGGAAAGAGCAAACAAACCCCCTTTACTCCGAGGTTTGTTTTTTTATATGTATTTAGAATCCATCAACCAGGGCTTTATCCGATGTCCTTTATCTCACACAGATCCTGCAAATAAACATCTTCTGTGGCGACTGAAGCTAAAATCATTTCTCAAATAATGAGATGGATTTTGAAGCCGACATTCAGAGTGGAAAACAAAACGTTGAATGATAAGTTGACGACTGTTTGTCTCACGACCAGGAACCACAACCAGAGAAACTGGAAGTGTGAACCAGAATTCAGTCTGGTCTCCAATAGCCTGGTCCAGTACGCTGAATCCTTTCTAAATTATTATTTCTGACCAATTCATAATCACTATTATAAGTCACACTCGTCCTCAGAGGTTCGGTGAAGTGAGCCGGCCCTGAGTGTCTCTGTGTCTCTCTCCAGAATCCCTTCCTCCTCCTTGAACCATCCTCAGATCATGAAACTGTTTATTTCTTCAACTGTGATTTGAAATTGTTTTTTTTATTTAGTGACCTCGTATCAGAAAACGCTCCGGTGCTCACCTGGAGAGGAAGTGGCTGAGAGGAAGGGACTCACCACAGTGACTCGTCAGGGCCGTGACCCTGTGAGAGAGGGAGCTGCCTGCAGACGTCCGACCAATAACAAACTCTGACAAGAGGTCAGAGACGTGATAGGAGGAGAAAACAAGAGTTCAAATCCCTTCACCGACTTGTTTCCCCATCTCCTGATCCTGGAGGGTTTAGGTTCTCACACTGTTTCTATAAACCCCCATGCTAAATGCTGTCATATCTCCTATAAAGGATGAATACATTTGATCTAGGAAACAATTGTTTTTCAAAGACTGTATTCTACTGTAAAATCCTCAGTGTTGCACATAAACACATTAAACATGAGGTTTAGGATGAAGGGATCTGTCTGTGTCATGTTCATCATCTCTCTTATATCCACACATGGTTAACAACTCATTTATGTGTATAGATGTGTCTCTATTATTATATCTCTGTTATTTTCAGTGTGAAAATAACGTGGGATTCTGACTTTGAGGTGAGACCGTCACTTTTGTCCGGACGCACCGGGTGGGAGTGACACAGCAGTTTTAAAAGACAGAGGCATTGTGATAAAGTCAGATAATCATAAAACAAGAGAGACGACAGTGGCTCAGTTTGAACTTCAGTGATTCAGTTCCATAAAAAAATTATAAATCCTTCACTTGCTGCCATTAAATATGATTCAGGAGGTAAAGATTTGTCGGATCAGTTTGTAAAAGTGATTTTTTAGGAGATAGTTCTGGTTGGTCTGTACATTATGAACAGAAACTTCCAGGTTTAGGATCCAAAATGAGAGGAAGAGATTTACTCCTTAGTTTTATGTTTCCTTTTTGAATTATGGGTCACAAAGTAAGAGTACTGAGAAACCAGGAGCGAAATTAGATTTTGGTTTTATAGCTTATAAGAATTATCAGATAAATAATATTAACTTTTTGTAATAGATTAGCTAAATAAATGTGTAAATATCCAGATAGATAAATATATGTGCAATTTTTGGAGAAATAAGAAAGAAGAAGAATAACTTTAATTTGTTTTCACATTATTTGTTCAATTATTTCTACATGTATTATACTCTAAGACATACATTTGATTATTTACTATTTTCTAAATTATTCTATTGTTCTGGATATTTCATTTGTGTATTTTATATTATGTAATTTATTTATTTCATTCCTTTCCCTTATTTCTCTTATGTAATCACTTCTGTTTGTCCTTGTTGATTTGCTCCCATTTCTATGACTGATTTATATTGATCTATTCTTTAGCGTATTCATTTTTATTTTACCACATCCATCTTCACATTATTTTATTGGATGTATTCTTTATTCTGGCTGATCTCTGACTTCATAGAGCAGATTAACACCTCTGCAGCTGTTCCACTTATCATCACACAAACACCATTAACCTGCTCTGTGCAGATCTAACAGCTCGAGTTCACACATCATATCTGGATTGTTTTACACAACATAACAAAAAAACGTGTGAAAACAACTCCTCACTTTACCGGGGCCTCGTGTGCCAAACCATTTCTTGGCACGAACCAGCGGTCGGGCAGCCAGCAGAAGAATCATGCAAGACACAAAATCCCCTGTTAAATGGGAAGTGGTCATTTGAAGGCTCTGACTCGGACGTGTGCGTTCTCACATGAAGCCCCTCAGAGTTTGGTGCATGTCTGAAAGCAGCGGCGTTCATTACACTACAGTGAAATTAAAATGCACCGTGACTCCCATGATTCCCTCCATGAAACATCGACAAACACCATCAAGACACTTTATCATGGCAAACATTTACCTAATCACAGTTGTGTATCGTTGTTGTTTCCTTTTGTGTTTGCACATTCTGCACGTGGGCTGCAGCTCTCTACTTAAGACACGTTGAGCCACCGGCAACATGAACCTGTTTTCTTTGGGAGCTTTTTGTTTTTGAGACAATGTGCAATCAGCGATGAAGCACGCGGCCAATTTCATCAAGTGAAATTAATACTGCCCGCGGCCAAGAAGTGTTTTGTTCTGAAGGAATTCACACCGTGAGGCATTCGTGAAGCTCAGACTCAGATTAATGATAGAAGAACAAGTTTGTACTTCAAGTTGAATTTTAGAAAGTACAGGTGTGTGTTTTCATCAGCGTTTGTCAGTTTGCAATATTAATACTGAGCCGATCACCATGAAACTTTCCAGGGAACGTTTGCATTTTCACATGGAGATGGATCTTGATGAAAAGTATCAGACATGTTTACAGGACTGAGGTCTATGAGCCACATAGAAACGCAGGTCTAGTGAATTTAAATGTGGTTTCTCAAGGTGAAGGTACAAGCTCTCTACCGAGTGACATTCTAGTTTCACTGGGCAAAAACCAGTAGAAAAACATCACATAAATCCAGTAATATCTCTGACACACACACTGGGAGACAGACTTTAAATAAAGATGTTCAAAATGAAGCAAAAATATCTGGAACACGGAGGCGGGGTGGGGTTGGGGGGGGGGGTCGCCATCTTGCACTTGTTTTAAATAACCAATTAAAACCAAACTTACTGAAACATCAGAGGGATCAGATCTACCCGAAATGACAGGAACCATCTTTGAACATTTTTATTTGACATATATTTAAACTTTTTTGATTTGGTTCCATGTCCCATCTGCTAACATGGAGGAGGCAGGTCTATGCCCTACACAGCAGCCTGCATTTTGTTCTTAAGTTCTATATACAAACTTTTCTCCTCACGAATGAACTTTGGGCGGGACGTGTTTCCTTATATGATATTGTTTTGGGACAATTACATTTGGGAAATAACTAAACCATTATCCTAACCAACGGGCTTCTGTTGCCCAATAACCACAGACTGGGCCGTGGATGAGCTCTGGTTGGAGGGTTGTGCTCTTCCTCTTCACCTTCCTCTCCATTGTTGTGCAGTTATTACACTTTATTCAGTCAAAGACACAAAACAAAACGTTACTTCTGAATATAACTCGTCAGTTTCCCACTGCTACAACAGCAGAAACCACAGCAGGAGACTGGGCTGCACACAGTGGTCATCAGATGTGACCCCAGCGCTCTGAGGAGGTTTCACCCGCTCGCTGCAGAATTCAGAAACCGAGAGGTTTCCTGTGTCGTGACCTTCCAGCGCTCCCAGATTCATGAGGCAGCGCTTTTGATTTAAACAGGTGTAAAGGCCCCTTCACCTGCCCGGGGGAATCGAATCACCTCTGAGTCGCCGGCGGGTTATTGCACGAGACACCACATGACACTTTTCTATCAGGGGAGGGGGGAGGGGGGGACAAAGCTGCGAGGAGAATCCGCAGCCCATTTCTGAAAGGAGCTGAAGCACCCAGAAAGAGGTTAATAACATTTTACTGGAGATATCCACGAAGCGCTCGAACGGGCTCTGAATTTACATTCTGCTCGGTCCTCTGACTTAATGTGTTCAGGATCCGTGCTCGTCCTCCCTGAGGAATCCAATGATACACTTCTTTACTCTGATGAGTCAGCTAATTAAGTTTTTTAGATAATATTCAGCGTTCCATAATCACGGCAACAACGTCTTTAATTTCAACCAAACGTAAAAAATACGGCTCCGTCAACCTTATCTCAGTCTGACTGGGGGAGGAGCAGCTAGACTTTAATGTCATTTAAGTTCTGCAAGTTGTCGCAGTGTGTGTGTGTGTGTGTGTGTGTGTGTGTGTTTGAGAGAGGGTGTGTGTTATTTCAATCCCTTTTGTGAATGGCTGATTATCACAATCTGTTGGTTAAGTTCAGGGGGAGCAGCAGTGTGAAGCCCTTTCAGAGCCAGAGCCAGACGAGTGGAACAGAGTCGGCATGGCCCAGAAAAGTAACGGTAAGTTCCTGATTACATTCATCTTTATCTTTTTGTTACCTGTTTCTTTCCGAGTGGACTTGATTACAAACAACAGCACTAATAAGACAGAGCTCGGGTGTGAATGAGTGGCAGCGCTAACTCGCCTCTGTGACCAATACGCTAAAGCTCGAGATCTTTATCCTTTGATTCACCTTCCTTTGATGTCTTTTATTCTCATTAGCACTTTTGAAAACCTGATTATTCTGCGTCTCACAAAGACTCACAAAGAAACCTTAATGAAAAAAAACAATAACGGCATAATTATTTTGATTGCAGTCCTCACCTCGGGGGGGTGTCATGTTTTAAATGCCAGGTGTTTTTTATATTCATGAGGAATGGGGAGAATTTAAAAATGAAAAAGGGTAAAGAGGTGTATTGATTCGCTTTTTTTTCTTCCACGAATTACATGAGCCCGTTGAGCCTGTTGTGAAATCCAGCAGGAATTTCTCGTTGCAACAACAGGCAGATTAGTCTCACTGAGCTCCCTTCTCCCCCCCCCCCCCTTCTCTCCCTCCACCATACAGCTCAGTTCTCCATCAGGGAGTACAGGCCTTCAGATCAACTCGTGGTCTCGTCGCTGTTCCGTGACGGGATCCTCGAACACGTGTACCCGGCGTTCTTCAAGGCCCTGAGCCACCCGGACCACGTGGGCGTCGCCCTGAGCATCTCCGTGGCCGGCTACGTGCTCGGCGGCAGCTCCTACTTCCAGGCGTTGCTCTTCGGCGGCGCCTGGGCCGGCCTCATCTACTACTGCTGCCACGAGATCTGCGAGGGCTACATGGCGAGGCGGCTGAGCACAGACATGGCCGACATTCAGGCCCACTACCTGGACAACCCGGATAACGGGTTCTGGGTGGCGGAGGCGGACGTAGGCGGCCAGGCGAAGGTGGTGGGGATGGCGGCGGTGACGGGGAAGAGGGCGGAGGAGGAGAGCGCCAGGTTTGATGACAGGAACGGAGGAGTGGCGGGCGGGGGGTCGGAGCCCGACCAGGACGCCGGAGGGGACGGGAGCCACGGCGAGCTGTCCCACGTGGTCGTGGCTTTCCCACATCGCCGCAGCACCGTGGGCTCGCAGCTGATGCAGAAGGCCCTGGACTTCTGCAAAGAGCGAGGCCACGCCCGCCTCGTCCTGGACGTCAGCTCGCCGCAGACCGCCGCCATCGCCCTGTGCCAGAAAGTCGGCTTCGTTCAAACGGCCTCGCACGGCAACACGCACGCTAATCGCTGGTTCTCCAAACTGGCCCGAATCAACGTGATGCGGATGGAGAAGTTCATTTAGACTTGAACCTCAGCACCTGATTCAACCTCACATGTACAGCACAATAAGAATATGTCAGTTAATTTATGCTTCCTGTCTCGTTGGCTTCTCTCTGCTGAGTCATACCCCCCCCCCCCCCCCCCCCCCCCGTCCCTCTGGCTTGCTCTCATGCTAGTTTGAAACATTAAATTCCATGTTTTTTTTCCACAAAGCAGCATTAATAATGCCAGTTTCCTTGTTTTTCCTCTTGCTTTGATGTATTATGCATACACCTGCACCCCCGACGCGCCGCCGCCCACAACCACAGAGAACAACGGGATTACTCAACTTCCCCCGTTAGCGTCCGAGCGTTATTATTATTTTTCTATTTGCGATGAATATCAATTTGAATTTGTATTGAATTCGTCATTTTGAAGTTATCGAGCTCAGTGGAGAATCAGGCTGAAGGTGAGGGAGGAGAGAAACTCAGCCGGTTTGGAATCAGGAGAACTTTTCTTGATAAGCTTCTTTCCACAGAGAAGTGGAATCCCTCTAATGCCAGCCGACTTCTAAGACCTCACAACGCTTTGCTTAAAATACCGATGAAAAATGCCATAGTATGAGGACACTGGGGGGGGCTTAGAATTCTTTGGAGCTTTAAGAGCGCTGTGTGTGTGTGTGTGTGTTTGGCAGTGTGTGTGTGTGTGTGTGTGTGTGGCATAAACAGAGGATAGAGTTCAGTGGCACTCGGGTCATCACACACAAGGCGAATACCGAGATTATCGACACCAAACAATAGAGAGGCAGCTTAAGAGCCGGGCGTAGGAATCCCTGGTCGCTGCGTGATGGCGAGCGTTCATGAAATAATGTACAACAAGGAGCTTCCTGTCAACTCCCCCGCCGGATGCCAGGAGTTTACGTCCTCAACAAAACCAACAACCTTTGTGCAGCATCAGCTAAACAACGTAGATTTACAGATTTTACCTTTATTGCCTCAGAAATCCCCCGGAGGTGATTAAGCTTTCCAGAATATTATCAGCGCCGCACAGTCGAGGATTATCTCTGAAGAGTGTGTGTGTGCCCACGGACAGTGTAAGTGTGTGTAGTGACAGGAATGGGTTTCAAGAGAGAGTGATGTATGGATAGACACACACAGACACACACACACAGTGTCAGAGGCCTCCAGGTATCAATCACTCCTGCTGAGGCTGTCAGAGGGAAATTAGGCCGGTGGCCAGCAGGCAGGTGCCGAACCAGCCAGAGGGAGATGAGCCTCAATTCTGCTCAACCTGTTGTCGTCCTCTCACAATCACCAGATTGTGATTCACGGCTCGATTGTGATTCCTCTCACACACTCGCCGGACACAATCGAGGCAGTTTGACGATTTGAGGGGAAGTTAAATGGAGAAAAAAAAGCTTTGCAAACACTCTCACAGAAAAGTCTGAATTGCTGCGGCTGCAGTTTTCAACTTAGGAGGCGTTCAGCCACTTAGACGCTTTTTATTTCCTCACAACATCGAGTGCAAGTAGATTTCATTTGGCTGCTTGAACGTTACACGAGCAGCTCCCGCTCTAATCGGGCTGTTTGTCTGGACTGAGCTGAAGCTGGAGGCAGTTTCCTCTCTCAACCTGTTAGAGTGACCGGCAGTGAAGGAGCCGCTGAGAGCTCATTCACTGCTTGAAACATTGCTTGAAATAATCATGATACCTTCCAACTAGCCAGTAGCTAAAGAAGCTGCAGTAAAATGCTGGATTTTCGAGCTGCAAATCAAATGTAATCAATAAAAACATCCACTTTATGATGTTTTATGATAATCATTATTTCTCATTCAGTGAGACATTATGATTATCAGATTGTTTGTTGAGGCCGGTTTGTAAATTAAACCCGAACTGGAGAATCGGTTGTTGTTGCAGCTGTGGTGAACGACTGATGAGTCTCAGCCGCTGCTGCAAAGCACCGGTCCCATGTTTATTCAAAAGTTTATTCAAATTCAAAATAATGTGTCCAAATCGCACCAGAATCATTCATAACGAGTGTTCGGATGAAGAGTTCTAGAGATATAAGAGTGACAGACAGACACAGCCAGAAGGTTGCAGGTTTGAGTCCCGGTTCTTCCTATTTGCAGTTTGCATGTTTCTCCAGCTTCCTCCCACCGTCCAAGGACATGCAGCTTGGGATTAGGTTCATTTCAAATGTGATAGTGAATGGGATCTCAGATGGGATTAACTCCAGACCACCGCACACCCCCAAACCCTCAAGAGGTTCCAGACATGCACAGGATGTTTGCCTGAGAACTCACCTGCTCCTGCACAGTCAGTGTTCAGATGCACGTCTGGCAGCTTTGAGTGCGTGCAGCTCATCTGGATTTTAATCTTCTAGCATTCAGACATCTCCATCGACCGCTGCACAAGCTGCTGAGTCACTGCTTCAATCTGCTCAGTTCAGTGCAGCAGGAACATGTTTGTCTCGAGCAGGAATTCAAAACAGACTTGACAGCTGCCGTCTTGACTTGTCCCAGTGACGTGAGGACTCTCAAGTTGACATCACAGGAGTCTTTCCCAGTCGCCCCCCTCCCACGTGGCCTGAAGACCCGTCCAACATGTCCTAATGGAACCGACCCCAGACTCTGCAGGTTTTCATCATCCCCCCCTCTCAGGCGGCTCTGGGACGCTACACACAGAGATGTGTGATCTCCTGAAACCCTTTAAACCTCCACTTAATGCTTTGTGATAACTTCAGGTGCTTTGTGTCCTAATAAATACTTTCACACCGGAAAGTAAACGTGTATTTTATATTTACCACGGAGGTTAACATGTTTGTTTGTTAGTCAACAGGATTATGACAGATTACCACGAAACTGGATTAAACTTGGGTTATTCATTTAATTGATATACTGATAAAGGACATTTTGCAATTTTTATTTTTATTTTAGAATAATTCGTGCATCTTGATGAAAAAAAAACGACTCGTTTATGTGACGAATATTCATGAGTGTGTGTAATTAGGTGCAGATTCACATAGAAGTCTGGATCTAGTGAATTTAGAGTAATTTTCAGTCATGAACTCCAGGAAACTTCTTCATGATTGCGTCCGGACTTTGTCCTGAGTTTGGAATTCATACAGACAGAATGACAGAAGAAGAAGAATCACTGGAGCGTTGTGGAGGCAGCATGGGACAGAGATCGACCTTGTGCCTTATCACCAAAAGGCTCCAGGATCCTGTCGTCTTTCTAAAGTGGACATTTTTGTCTGTGTTGTTTTCTTTTCTTTGTTCAGTTTTGAATCTGTTGCGTCTCCTGTTGTGTTCTCACATCCACTCCTTATTGTGTAATGTGGTTTTTAAGGGGAGCGTCGGCCTTGGAGGAAAATGCTCTCTACTAAGTGCCCTTCGGGTTCATGTCTGGAATTTATTTTAAATCATCGCTTTGCAGGAAACACATTGAATCTCCTTTGATTGAAAGTTGCACAACAACGACACATGAACACTTTCCAGTCGTGGGAATGAGGGTAACACATTTTCAGGTCAGAGTTTATTAACATGCGGAACGAGAGCGACGAGAGAACTTCATACTTTTACTCCAAGTTTTCTGTCTTTTTTGTTAACATTTGATAACAAATCCTATGGGGGGGGGGGGGGGGTTTCATCCATCTGTGTTTATTGGACTTGAGGTTTTTCCATTCTGAGATAAAGTGTGCAATCAATGAAAAAGGCCCGACTCTCATCAGCTCAAGAAATCCAATTCGAAAACATTTCTTTGTCGACTGCTTTTTAGAACGGGACGGTGTGTGTGTGTGTGTGTGTGTGGGGTGTGTGTGTGTGTGTGTGTGTGTGTGTGCATCTGTGTTTGTGTAGCAGGGATTACCTTGAGTGTTCTCTCCTGTTATCTCATTAATCGGCTTCACATCGAGATCGAAGCCGTCCTGCTCGTCGTGGGGGAAAGAGTTCAGGTAACTTAAGGCCAACTTTGGCGACTCCTTCAAAGTAAAAGCGTATCGACTAAACATCATTAAGGGCCGTGTCTCTCTCTCTCTCTCTCTCTGGTTACCGCTCTTTTTGACTGGGTGAGCTGGTGGAGATTAATTACCATCAGGATTCCAGTCGCCCGTGTGTGGCACTGTCAGAGAGCCAGAGGCGGATTGGTTTGGCTCGTCCATCATCACACACTGTTCTCCACTTCCTCACATCATCACTGTTCATCTTCGTTGCATCGCGGCGGGAAGTTGCATGTTGTGTTGTGTTGTTTTTTTGGGGCAGAAGACAAACACCTGGCCAATTACTGTGGGTGTTAAATCACGAGCGGCTGAGACGCACCGAGCTCTGACACCGACACGCAGCAGATCAACGTGAGGATCCCGACATTGTGCAGAATCTGCACTTCCCTCCCTCTGAGTGATTGGTCACTTATTGGCTCGCATGGTGCATGGATGATGAATCTGTGTTTCTATTGGAGGACGACGTTAGAGCGCAGACAGGTGAAGCACGACAAACAGGAGGTGTGGTGACTGCAGCTACAACACTGGAACATGCAGGACAGAATAACCGCTGCTCCGCTATCATTCAGGATCGGTTCTGGAATCCTGGGGACACACACGTGGGATTAGTTTCAGTGAGTTGTTGTGGAATAAATTTGGAGCCCCATCTACTTTGAGGATGCAGGAGCAGGACTGTGGGGATTCGGTTAAAGAAATAATTGGACACAACAACATCAACGTGGCAGTTAGAAGAAATATGGGACGATAAAAACAATTTATGATGAGATTCCCACAAAAACTGAATTCAGAAGAAAGCTCCTCTTATCGTATACTACGCTTATAATGATTCTGCAATATAACGAAACAAGAAACACTGTGAATGATACTAATACAAATACTGTAAATGGATCAAGGGAATGCAAAACTTTATCCTGTTAAATTCATCTTAAACTAATTGTATTCAAAGCTCTATTCTTCTATTTGATACGTATTTTTACTGTAACTCTAAAACCAAGAGAACATCTGAATCTACTCCTTCTTACCTCCGCCCCTCATACCTTTAACTCAGTTCCTATAATTAACTTCATCAGATAAGCATAAGTCCGGCTCCGCTATATTTCAGAAATCATTAAACTCTAATGATATGCGGCACAATTCCATCATATCTCTGACTTTCCACACATATTGAGGGAAAGGGGGTGAAACCAGTATCCGTTACAAATGGCCGTTATAGACGCTGTTAATAATCTAGCTCTGATTGATCTCTGTATTAACTAAAGACGTCTGAATCTATTCCACGAGGAAGTTGGAAGATGGCGCTTTATCACGTACGTTCAACGAGTCGTGGATTAAGCTGCACCGAGGATCTCTGGAGCGGCGTTGGAGGGAGGAGAGGATAAAGGCCCGGGGCGCTGGGATCTGTGCTCCTCCCAGCAGGAGGCAAAGGCCTGATAACGGACTTTTGATTTCTCCTGGAGGAGGCACGGCCGCTTCTGCTGCTGCGACCACACACGTCTCTCCATCCCCTCCACGGTTTGTCTCAGAGGCTGCGACCTCACCTCCTGTTCTCGTTTTAGATAATTTAAATCCCACATCTGGTGCCTGTTTGTTAAAAGATAAACAAGGTGAGGTTGAGAGACTCTGCATCAAACTGCCCCTTTAGAAGCCTAACAGGAGGTTTAATGGAACCAAACACAGGAAGAACTTGCTTCTGAAGCTTGTTCTCGTGGGTGTTTAGTGTTTGGATGAGTTGAAAAGCCGGTGTGATATTCATATAGATATTCACGACAGCCCTCTCAAGCTGTCGGCCGATTGTTTTCATCTGAAACACAGATGAAACCCGCTCAGAGAAAACAGGCTCCACGGTGTAAAAACTATAACTGGATAAATACCTATTGTACAGTTTATATTAGAGAACCTGCAAAAGTGGATCAATCATTACTATAATAAGCAAAGGCAAGACGTAGTTAATGCAGATATCGATTATTATTATTATATAATATTGGATATTCCCAGGAGCTTGATGGAGGATTCTTTTATTAAGTGGACAGTGGCATTAAGGGGCTGAAGGTTTGATGACCCGTCTCCTAGAAACTAAGTTTATATGCAACTAATTTTCAACAATATTATTGTAATTACAGCTTCAATTTACCGTAATGAGTTTAAAAATCTTTTGTTTTTTGCTGTAACACCCCCTCATAACAAGTAGAGCATTGTTTTTTATAGTTGTGTTTAAATACTAGCAGCACGTGCATTGTGTTTAGTTTATTAGCAGTGATTCCTCTTATTTATGTGCATGATCCACTTATTTGGAAGAATGGATAGATAGATATAGATAGATCGATAGATAGATAGATAGATAGATAGATAGATAGATAGATAGATATAGATAGATAGATAGATAGATAGATAGATAGATAGATAGATAGATAGATAGATAGATAGATAGATAGATAGATAGATAGATAGATAGATAGATAGATAGATAGATAGATAGATAGATTGATAGATTGATAGATAGATGGGAGATGGATGGATGGATGATAGAGAGAGACAAACATAGATAGAGAGAGATGTAAAGAGAGAGATAGATAGATGGATTATGCTTTTCTCTGGCTAGTGGCCTATGGTCTCTCTCTCTTCCTCTCTCCCTCTCTCTCTCTCTCTCTCTCTCTCTCTCTCTCTCTCTCTCTCTCTCTCTCTCTCTCTCTCTCTTTAGTTGTATTTTTAATTATCTGATTTCTAAATGAGTTTTTAAAAGCCAAAAGTAATAACAACAATAGACAGTGATGGATCTTGGGAGACTGGAGTGTGCTTATGAAGAAACAGATTGTTCTCTATCCAAACCGACAGAGATTACCACCCCCACTCGGAGGCCTATGAGCAATTAAGAGACAATTAAATGACACAACCGCACAAAGGGCTTGATTATTATTCCTGATGGCACGAGGGTACATGGTCCCATTCATCCACGGGTCAGCGCCGCCCTCGTGAAACACTCGCCTCCATGTTTCCTGCAGCGCTCGGATCAAGTGCTTTGCTTGGTTTAAAGACAAAATAAATATGATGAGTTCATAGAAATGAAACGCTGGAGTCTGCAAGTGAGGGAATCCTGGATGGGACAGAGGACGATAGCACAGCAGCTAGTCCTCTCTCCACCCGTCCCTCCACCCAGCTACACCTCATCGTGGACGCACAGGATTATTACCCAAAACTCAGAAGAGTGTTTCCCAGCAGCTGCAGAGGCGTCCAGACCAGTGGATGTTAACTAACTCTGTGCTGAGCAGTGGGATCTCCTGGTGTGTGAAGCAGTGGTCTTCTGAATAAAGACATCCCACCGCTCCCGGTCCTGGAGACCTTATTGTTGCTGGACATTGTTTGTTTCCTGCCAAGTTGCCAGAAAGTTTCCCTCTCTTGCAGAGTGCCCCGACACAGCAGGGTCCCTGAGCTGTAACTCTGCTCTCATCACCTGAGTCATGACTATAGAAAGAGCTGATGGGACCAGAACCCCCCCCCCCCCCATCCGAGGGGCATCATCACTCACATCATGTCCTCTGGGTCGGACACACAAACTGCAGAGTCCGGGCCACGCTTGCATCTTGAATTTCTTCCATTCTGTGTGTCAGAGTGATGATCTGTGCAGAAGCTGCTGCACCACCTCCAGAAGCACATCGTGCTGTTCTTCAGTTCTTTAATGAGGATTAGTTTGATCAGGCTGTTTTTGATAAAATGAAAATATCCTCGATATTACTTTTTTAAATTCAAACTAAACCTTTGGTTGATTCAATAAGAACAACACGATACAAATATATATCTGGCAGAGTCTGATCCCAGAGGATCAACAGTTATGAAGATTAAAAAGTCTGCAGATGAAGTTCAGTGCTTAACACTGAGCCGCTCTCAGCTAAATGCTAACATCAGAGCAGTGACAGGGTTTAGCAGGTGTAGAGTTTATGTTTATTTAATTACGTCCACTAAGGAGGAAGTGTTTGTTTGTTTTCTCTTTTCTTTGATTTCCCAGAGAATGATTCATGGTTTTTAATGAAATAAAAGCTGTTCAGGGGACTGACATTTATGAGTTTGTGCAATTTGGTAGAGATCAAAATGAAAAATCCAGATTTAGTGGCCACTATAGAAACCTACAGAACCAATTTCCACAAAATGTTTGAGTGGATCCGGAATAACTTCAGATCCAGGATCAGTTTTCATTCTCTTTAGGCCTCTCTGAGATCCTCTCTCATTTGCACCAATCACAGAGCACAGTCTGGTTCATCTCACGTCAAATGAAAAACTTGTTGTTGGATGAATGTTTGCGGAGACGTTTAATATTTTAAGATTAATTCTGCAAATATAGAATCTAGAACTGACAAAATAAAACTTTGTTGCCGTGATAAAGTTTCAAATATCCATGTTGGGATAAATGTTGGAGCTCATTCAACCTGAGAAAGAGGAAAAACTGCAGCAAAGCACCTGGAAACACTTCTATATGACAGAGTTTTTCCTCAGTAATAAAGAACCAAATCAGACCTGCACTTCCTTAAATGGTTTAATCCCTCTCACCAAAGATTCTATTACTGATGATGAGCTGCGTGGAATGTATGAATGTCCACGTGAGGTTATCACAGCCCCACACATCTGGTTAAACCCCTGAGAGCTTTTCTTGTTATCTCCGCTGTGGAGTCGCAGCGTCGCTTAATGGCTGAGAGCCGAGCCACTCGCCTCCACAGTGAAGCCACATCATCATCTGCACCGTTCAAGTCAAATCCTACTCATGTCCTCGATTATTATAATAATAATAATAATCTGATGAATGTGTTATTGGTTCTCGCTGAATGACCCTTCATCATGGAGTCTCAACCCTGATTCCCAAGATGATAGAGTTCAGATCCTTTTCTCTGCTGTTTCCTGCACCTTCAGCAGGAAAATGCTATGGCCCTTTATTTCTTAACTAAAAACACAGCATTTGTGTAGTCGCACAATTTCAAATGCAGCCAACCCGATAACCAGGTGAAAGAAAAAACGTATCGACCCAATTCCAAACGGTTCCAAACTCCTTTTAACGGTCACATGGGCGGTACCCTCGTCAGTTCCCCCGAGGGAGAGCTGTCGCTGTTATGAATGAACCGTCCCAGTTCAGGGACCTCATTGTTGTGACGTCCTCGTCTTTACAGAAAACGACTGAGTAAAACAAATGTGGCCCCTGATAATTGATCACGTTCTCATTCATCTTCTGTCAAACACTGAGCGGGAAGATTCCGCAGTTTAACGGGACTTTGTGGAACCTGAACGGAGGTTTGGGAAAGTTTGAATCCATCACGAGCTGCAGTGTAAAACCGTAAAAAACCTCGGGAAGCAGATGAAAGGAGCTAATTGAGAAGGAGGAGAAAAGTGAAATTCTTACCTTTGAGAGTAAAGGCCAAGAGCATAAAGGTTCTATAAAGTCATGAACTCTGATTCTTTCTACTTCACCGAAGACGATTACACATCCGCCTTCATCATTATACTCACATTTGTTCATTCAGCAGTGTGTCTTTTAAATTTCTGTGGATTTAGTCGTGTATTTAATCTTCAGCGTTGTTTCCATTTTAGAGTTCTAGCGTTCAAGCTCAAGCTTTATTTTGGGACCTTGTCTTTTAGCCTCTGTGGTTTGAACCTTTCCTGGAGACTAAAATCTTTTTTCTGCAACTTTCCTCGTGCTGCATAAACATTCTACTGTACCGACATGAAAAAACACATACTCAAAATGCAAATATTTTTAGTATGTTTGTGAGAGTGAGAGTTGAGTGTGGCTCGTCATCACTCGAGGATGGACATGAGCGGACTTTGCTAACCTGAACCCTCCACCACCTAAAAACCAACTTACAAAGTGCTTCACAGATGAAAAATACATTAAAACACAATTATGAAAGACTAAAGGTATAAAAACACAACATGTGACAGAAATGTAATCGTGACCACACTTTAAAAACTAGAATTAGATAAAATCGTGGTACGATAACAGCAGGTTGGAAGTTTGGATTTAAAGGAAGCTTCTCAATAGCGCCTCTAAAAAAGAAAAATGTCAAACATAGTAAATTAGCTCCGTGGTATAATTCCCAGACAAATGAGTTAAAACAATTATCAAGAAAACTAGAAAGGAAGTGGCGCTCCAGCAACAATGTTGAAAACCTCATAGACTGGAAGAATAGTGTTAAAGAATATAAAAAGGCTCTCCACAAAGTAAGAGCCGCCTACTATTCAAAATTAATAGAAGAGAATAAAAATAACCCCAGGTTTCTCTTCTGCACTGTAGCCAGGCTGACAGAGAGTCACACCTCCACCGAACCCAGTATTCCTCCATCCCTAAATAGCAATATCTTTATGACCTTTTTTAATGATAAAATTCAAACTATTAGAAATAAAATCAACCATCTCCTGCCCTCAATTGGCACTAATACCCTCCCAACAACAGAGATCTCAGAAACGGCTGAGAATCCTACCCATTACTTAGACAGCTTCTCTCTGATCACCCGTGATCAGTTTACCAAATTAATCTCAGGTTCTAAACCAACAACCTGTATCTTAGATCCCATTCCTACCAACTTACTTAAAGACATTCTGCCCCTAATTGATAGTTCGTTACTTAACATTATCAATCTGTCATTATCATCAGGTTATGTACCACAGTCTTTTAAAATAGCTGTCATCAAACCCCTACTCAAAAAACCCACCCTAGACCCAGAGGTTTTAGCCAATTACAGACCAATATCTAACCTCTCCTTCATTTCTAAAATCTTAGAAAAAGTGGTAGCCAATCAGCTGTGTGAGTTTCTCCAGGAAAATAATATATATGAAGACTTTCAATCGGGGTTTAGAGCCAATCACAGTACAGAGACAGCCTTGGCAAAAGTCACTAATGACCTTTTAATAGCCTCAGATCAGGGACTTGTGTCTGTCCTCGTTCTGTTAGATCTCAGTGCAGCATTCGACACAATTGACCATCAAATTTTATTACAAAGACTAAAACAGTTAATTAACATTAATGGAACCGCCCTTAACTGGTTTAAATCGTATTTTTCTGATCGCTCCCAATTTGTGCAAATTAATGATGAGTCATCTGTGCGCACCAAAGTTAATCATGGTGTTCCACAGGGCTCTGTGCTCGGCCCAATTTTATTCTCATTATATATGCTTCCACTAGGAAACATTATCAGGACACACTCGGTAAATTTCCACTGCTATGCGGATGACACCCAGTTATATTTGTCAATAAAACCTGAACAAAGTAATCAATTAACTAAACTTCGAACATGTCTCAAGGACATAAAAACCTGGATGACCCGCAATTTTCTCTTATTAAACTCAGACAAAACAGAGGTTATAATACTTGGCCCCAAACACCTTAGAGATGCATTATCTAATGATATAGCTGCGCTAGACGACATTGCCCTTGCTTCAAATGAAACAGTCAGGAACTTGGGAGTGATCTTCGATCCTGATTTATCCTTTAATAGTCACTTAAAACAAATTTCTAGGACCGCTTTTTTCCACTTGCGTAATATTTCAAAAATTAGACATGTCCTTTCACAAAAAGATGCAGAAAAACTAGTCCACGCCTTTGTTACATCGAGACTGGACTATTGTAATTCATTATTATCAGGCTCCAGCAGGAAGTCGTTAAAGACTCTACAGCTTGTCCAAAATGCTGCAGCACGTGTCCTGACGAGAACAAAGAGAAGAGAGCACATTTCTCCAATATTAGCATCGCTACACTGGCTTCCAGTTAAATCTAGAATAGAATTTAAAATTCTCCTCCTCACCTTCAAGGCCCTTAATAATATAGCGCCTTTATACCTTAAAGAGCTGTTAATACCTTATAAACCCACTAGAGCACTCCGCTCCCAGAATTCAAGCCTACTTGTCGTCCCTAAATTCTCTAAAAGTAGAGGAGGAGCCAGAGCTTTTAGCCATCAAGCCCCTCGGCTGTGGAATAATCTACCACTTTCAGTTCGGGAGGCAGTCACCATCTGTTCGTTTAAAAGTAGGCTCAAAACCTTTCTTTTTGATAAAGCTTATAGTTAGAGCTAATTAGTGCGCCAGAACGTTACTTGTTCTATTTTATGACACATGACACACGGAGCTTCTCTTTCCAGCTTCTCCTTCCTCTTCTCCATCCCTATCCCCCTTCCCCGGAATCCCTTTGCTTTATCACCCGCAGATCCAGGGCCTCTGTGGCCGCACCATGGATTACGGTTTGTGGATCGCGCACCGGGGGTCGCGGTGTTGGATCCAGTGTGGCGGATTCTGAGTCATGTGGGCTGATCGTGGTGCTGGTGGCGGACCCTGTGTCGCGTTGGCATTGGGCACGGGCGGTGGACCAGGACCGCAGTGGTGGCTTGTGATGGGTCCTCCTGGTGGGCGGCGGTGGACGGTGACTGAGGACTGAAGTGGCGTCTGGTCTGGATGGTGGATCATGGTCTAGATGGTTGCTGAGCATGGACTGTGCTTCATCAATGCTGCTAGAGACTTTGATTATTGATGATGTTCTCCTGCACGTGGCATCTATTGCACTTCTGTCCGTCCTGGGAGAGGGATCCCTCACATGTGGCTCTCTCTGAGATCCAGGGCCCCTGTGGCCGTACCATGGACTGCAGTTTTTGGATTGCGCATCACGGGTCGCGGCGGTGGATCCAGTGTGGCGGATTCTGTGTAATGTGGGCTGATCGTGGTTCTGGTGGCGGACCCTGTGTCGCGTTGGCATTGGGTACGGGCGGTGGACCAGGACCGCGCTTGTGGCTCGTGGTGGGTCCTGGTGGGCGGCGGTGGATGGTGACTGAGGACTGGAGTGGCGTCTGGTCTGGATGGTGGATCGTGGTCCTGCTGGTTGCTGACCATGGACTGCGATTGCAGCGGGACTGCTTGGCATGCCATGTTGGGGTTATCCTTCGGGATGTTTACCTTTATCAATGCTGCTAAAAACTTTAATCTTGATGGTGTTTTCCTACACGTGGCATCTATTGCACTTCTGTCCGTCCTGGGAGAAGGATCCCTCACATGTGGCTCTCTGAGGTTTCTATGTAGTTTTATCCTGTTAAAAGGGTTTTTAGTAGTTTTTCCTTACTCTTGCTGAGGAGTAAGGACAGAGGATGTCACACCCTGTTAAAGCCCTATGAGACGAATTGTAATTTGTGAATATGGGCTATACAAATAAAATTTGATTGATTGATTGATTCTGACTCAGCCTGCTTCATTTCCTCAGGTTGACTTTGCTCATTTCTCTGTGATGAAGCTGTTTTAGTGCAGAAAAGCTGCAAAGACAGAGACTGAACATGAAAACTGAGGTTTGTGGAGTTTCAGGAGGAAACTGCCTCAGTTTTTCTCTCACAGGAGTTTCATTTTGTCTCCATCAGCTTTGAATGAGATCCTGGAATGAGACAAAAGAACCGACTAGATTTATTCTTTATTTCAACTTTCAGCTTCTTCACACATTAGATAATTTTTTTGCTTCATATAAGAGATTTAAATGTATATAGACATGTATAAGAAACACATGTGATGAGAGCTGCAGAACAAACCCTCAGAGGGACTCGATCAGGACAATCTCCAATGGACCTGCTAGTTCAGATCAGGAAAATCAAAAACAACAGAAACCTACGCAGCAGCAGATCAATATGCCCGTTCACTAAATATGTAAATACAATGAGGACGAGTGGATTCACACTTTACAGAGATGAGCCGTGATAAAAACAAACCAGGTTCAACATTTACAATGTGACCAAACATCCCATAACACTGATGCTCTGAGGTCATTGATCATTTCATCAGTAAAGTCTGTTCAGTGACTCTTGTTCAGTGAGTTCATGGACACACACTCAGTTTGTTTCATCTCCGTCTCACATGTGGAAAAGAAAATAACAAACAATGAGCTCATTGAAGAGGATCAGGATCTAAACAGGTTCTAAAACATCACACAACCTGATTTCTTCTTTGATTTAGAAAACAACAGCAACATCAGTTCTTTCAAACACATTCAAGTCAGTGTTATTATAGATTTCTGTCTTTACAAAGTGAGAACTAAATATGTGTGATAAAGGAAGGTCAGTGGTTGAAAGAATGAAGTAAAAGATTTACACACAGAATCTAATTCACCGCTTCAAATGACTTGAATCTATTCGAGTTTACAGAACTCAGCTGTAGCTCCATAATAAACATTAACTCCAGCATAGAGAGGGTGAGTGAATGTGGTCTGGACTCTGTGGAGGAGAGTCATGGTGTCAGAGACTCTGTAGAAGGACAGAACACCTGCACTGTGATCCAGGTACACTCCTACTCTGGAGGACACAGGGCCTGACAGTGGAGTGTCCATGCTGTTGTAACAAAAGGTATAACTGTTTCCATCACAATATAACAACCAAGATTTATCATTGAATCCAAATCTACATTCACCTGAGTGTCCTGCTCTGCTGATATTCTTGTATGTGACTGCTACATGAACTACTCCTCCCACCACCACCTCCCAGTAACAACGTCCAGTCAAACTCTTTCTACTCAGGACCTGAAGCCAATAAGTGAATCTGTCTGGATGATCAGAATAAGACTGTTCTTCAAACATACATGTTACTTTTCTGTTTCCCTCAGATAATAACAGATGTTTATTTGCTGTGTTTGGATCCAGTGTGATTTCCTGTGAATATCTTAAGAAGTCAGCTCTGGTCTCTGGCTCTGGTTGTGACAGTAAAACATCCACTTGAGACACAATCTGTAAAATCTCTGTGTCTGTCTCACTCAGAATGTCCAGTAGTCGACCTCTGACCTGGGACACAGCTGCTGTCACGTCCTCAAAGTTCCTCAGAGGACGGATCCTGATGATGGATGAGTGTGTAGATCCACTGAGTGGTGACAGTGAGGGGTAGTTGTGTAGAAACTGGTTGTGATCCTCTGTGTCTGAGAGCTGCTTCAGTTCCTGGTCTTTCCTCTTCAGCTCAGTGATCTCCTGCTCCAGTCTCTCCTGAAACTCTCTGACTCGACTCACTTCAGTTTCCTGCTGGGATCTGATCTGCTGCTTCACATCAGAGCTTCTTTTCTCCAGCAGACGGATCAGCTCAGTGAAGATCTCCTCACTGTCCTCCACTGCTTTATCAGCAGAGCCATTGAGGGCCTCCTCCTCCTGTTGAAGCAGCTTCACGTCTCTCTCTGTGTCCTGGACTCTCTGCTGGATTGTTTGTCTCCTCAGCCCGAGCTCTCTCTGCCTCTCAGTCCTTTCTGCTGCAGCTGTTACTGTGTCATGGCCTTTATGTTCATCCACAGAGCAGAGATAACAGATACACTGCTGATCAGTGCGGCAGAACATCTTCATCACCTCATCGTGACGAGAGCAGATGTTCTCCTGGAGCTTCTCCGAGGGCTCCACCAGCTTGTGCTTCTTAAATGCATCTGACTGAAAATGAGGCTGGAGGTGTTTTTCACAATAAGAGGCCAAACAATTCAAACAGGACTTGAGAGCTCTTCGTTTTCTCCCAGTGCAGAAATCACAGGCCACATCTTCGGGTCCAGCATAGCAGTGATCACCAGGAGCAGCTTGGAGTCCAGTCTTCTTCAGCTCCTCCACTAAATCAGCTAACATGGTGTTTTTCCCCAGGACAGGCCTCGGTGTGAAGGTCTGTCTACACTGAGGACAGCTGTAGCTTCCTCTCTTCTCCCCTTTGTCCCAGTGGGTGTTAATACAGCTCTTACAGTAGCTGTGTCCACAGCCAGTAGTCACCGGATCCTTCAGTAGATCCAGACAGATCGAACAGCAGAATCTTTCTCTGTCCAGGGGAATTTCTTGCTGCGCCATTTCAGCTGCTGCCAGTGACTGTAGATCAGGTTCACTTTCTCTGAACAGAAATAGATCTCTGCTCCTCCCCCTCTCGTTCACTCACAGCAGGGACTCATTTCCCAGAGTTCACAGCTTGTTGTTCACTGGTTCTAAAGGCCTATGGTTGCTTCTCCGTTTTGACGGACACAGAAACATGGTGTCGTATATTCGTTAGAGTAAAACATGTGGATATATGCTTAAAAACACAAAGACATTCTCAGAGAGTCCACCAGATGTTTGTCTTATTTACTTTACCCTTTGGGGGATGACCTTTGACCTAGGGAACCATCTCTTTACAGTTAACAGATGGGCTCAGAAGGAAGGTTCTTGACCAGTGTGCCTTCATGTTCGAACACAAAAATGTGCCCTTATCTAGTCAGAAATCCCATGTGGGATGCGTTATACTTGAAGTCATGGGTGGAACCAAACTCCCTATATAACTGTGTGTAATACTCCTGCAAGTCAGACTTTCACTATTGGCTGTGTGTCTCCGGGTATCTAGATGCTTGTCCCGACATGTAATTTCTTGTAATAAACCTTGTTACACTGAAACTACTGGGTCCTCGGAATCCTTCCTTCATCATCAACAACTTCTACAACATCATTGACCTCTCGGCTGCATCAAATATACGATAATGGCAACGCCTTCTTTGCTGTGGAACACCTCTCTCCGGGCTCCTCGGAGAGCTTTTCGTGCACCTTTGATTTTTCTAACTATCTGTCAGTATTTCAGAGAGCCTACTGATAGCCCTCGGCTGTGATTGGTCCGCTAATGACATTTCCGTACCTCAAACTTCCTGTTCCTGAGAGGCGGTGGACTAGTGGCAGAAACTTGGACTATGGGCAGAAAAGGTCTCTGGTTCGACTCTGGTTCAACTCCATGGAGTAAAAACAAAAAGACAAACCTGGATTGATTTGTTCAAAAATCCAAGAGGATTCTCCCTACCCTGTTTAGTGCCCCTGAGCAAGGCACCTTACTCCCTCAACATCTGCTCCCCGGGCGCTGTACATGGCTGCTCACTGCTCTGTCTGTCCTGCACCAGATGGGTTAAAAGCAGAGGCTAAATTTCCTAAAACTGCATGAGTGTGTCTTTGCATGTCTTTGGGACAAATAAATGGATCTTAATCTTAATCTTAATCTTTTCATTCCCTATATCACAATAAACCCAAAACACAAGTACGACTCTAGGATTAATGTGACAAGTTTGTTAAGTCAGCGGAGTTGTCCGCCTGACGGTGGCTGGTTAGAGCACTAACGGCATGTGTGTACAGTCACATACAGTGATAACAAACTTTCATAACTGCGTGAGCGTCCCAGCCACCATGCTAACTGCGGTGGTAACAGCGCAAAAACCCACTGTCACAACTTTAATTCCACGGCTGTCATGACACTGTTTCCTGTTACCGTCAGGTTAGAAGCAAACACTTGGTAGTAGTTAGTATCGGGTGTCCCTGCTGACTGTGTGTGGAAGCTGGGGGGGGGGGGAGCTAGCTGCTTCTGTGTAGCTTGAAGCCGTGGAATTTGCAACGCAGTTTGGAACCAAGACCGGGGAACAGCTGCACTAAGAAACGATAACATCAGCATTTTGATCCGCTTGGTGTCACTTTATTTTATTCAGTTGCCATCGTACAATGTGTGTGAGGAGCCGGGAGCAGGTAAATAAACAACGTGGACTTCTTCTGCAGAACTCATGAGGTAGGCTTCTCTAAGCTCGTCTTACGTTGCGCCACCTACTGTTCTGGCGGTGCATTGTTTTCAGCACCAACAGTCTTCGGAGAACCATAAATGAAAAAGTGTCAGTCGGATCCGTCCGTCTGTAACGGATTCGGAGAAGCATACTGGAGCTTTTACATTGACACACCTGTGAAGGGAGGAGACAAAGACATGACCTGACTGGGAGGAGCTGGTTGTGAGTTTTTATCTGTCTTATCACATCTCAAAGTGAACAGTTGAACTGGGAACTGTCACATTCAGCTCACAACAGCAGAGGTTGTAAAATTCACTTTTTTAAAAGTTTCCAGAAAAGTTAACGAATCTTTTAAATGGAATACAAATCTATTTACAGAGGGCTTCACAAATGTACACAGGAAAAAATACATTTAAACACAATTATGAAAGACTAAAAGTATTAAAACAGTACAGGTGACAGAAATGTAATCGTGACCACACTTTAAAAACTAGAATTAGATCAAATCGTGGTACGATAACAGCAGGTTGGAAGTTTGGATTTAAAGGATGCTTCTGACTCAGCCTGCTTTATTTCCTCAGGTTGTTTCAGAGACTCAGACTCTTGTTTCTAAATCTCTGTCCCCCTCAGTGTGAAGCTGAGCTGTCACATGCAGCCAGAGATGATACAGACTCACTGCAAAGTTAATGGAGTTCTGAAGAAGAACAAAGACAAAGAGCAAAGGAACCATGTCAACAACTGTTCAGCTTCTATCAAAGAAAATTATAACCTGATCAAACTTTTTCTTGATAAATCAAGTGACACCGAAGTTCTTTCTGTTCTGAACCAGTTGGATGAAGTTTGTCTGTGACGGAGCAAAGAGTCGATCCCAGTCGTCAGAAACCTGATCCTGAGGGATTTACCGTTTACTGTTTTAACTTAATTCTTAACACCACTGAAGTCAAACAATCAAAATCTCTATCCACATGTTCTTGTTAAGTACCAGAGCACGAAGCTAGAAGCTAAATCCAAGTTTTAAATCAGGATTATCAACAAATATCAGCTTTGTTTTCTTCATTATGATCCAAATCAATGATAATGTTGCAAAACACTGCGTCTATCAATTTTCTCTCTCTCTCTCTCTCACGTGTGAACTTGTCTTTCACTGAACAGAAGAGAAGGACGAGTTTGTATCAGGTTGTTAGAAACTGTTTAAGAACCCACATCAGACAGGAAAGTCTTATAGGTCACCGGTCGATTGGTTGATTCTCACTGTCGGTGTGTTTTCCTACCTTTTTTAGACTGGAACATGTTTTTATATATTCCCCCCCCCCCCCCCCTCACGCCCTACATGCCTTTTGTCCGTCGAAGCCACTAATGCACTTTTGATTTGAGTCATTCCTAAGCCGCCATGCCAGTAAGTAGCCCCCCCTCCCTCCTGCTCTTCTTTTAACTTGCTTCAGACGGATGACGAGACATCGGCCATTCGTCTTCATCGCGCATTTCTTACATAATGCATCTGGTCTCACTCACGGGTGCATTCAGAGGGAAAGTACAATATCCTGAGAGGTGGGCACGTCACTCGTGGTTAATATCATCAAGACATCGAGGAAGGCGAAGGGGGGGGGGGGGAATCCTCCACATATGTTTGTTACCATACGAACATCTGCAACATCTGCAGGATCATGCTGCAAAAAAACAGATTCAGGAATACAATTTCAAAAGTAATCTACCCGGATCATGGGCGTTGGCGTATTTCTCAGATGTAAAATGTAATAATACAACGTAGAGTATTGATTTCCTCCGCGGGGAAAGCCTCCTGTGACAGATCTATTCCCAGTCTGCTCCAGGTGCTTCCCCTCCACTGCGCAGCCTCATATTCAGAGTCATCAAAAGCACATTTCTTTCTGGAGCAAATTTGTTTAGTATTTTCTCGCCATTATAATTTTCTTTGAGATGAACTCAGCTCGTCTTGTGTCAGGGATGATCACGTTTAAACACGCATAAACAGATGTAAATAAATCCTTCTCTATGAACTCCACTGGCTGTCCGGTGCACATGTTCTGGTTTAACTGGTCCATTCTTGCTTTTCTTAAAAACCCTATCTCTCTCTCCCCAGCTCCGACTCCCTGTGGAGACTCACAACTGCCTGGATTACAGACGTAGCAATGTGAGTAGTGAACCAACTGAAATCTTATCATATAGATTCACTGCGTGTTACACGGAGCAGCCCCTCTGACCCCCCCCCCCCCCCCACACACACACACACACACACCCAGCCTCAGAGCCGCCAGCTCAGAAATCCGAATGAGGCGTGTTGCAGGCACAGAGAGAACTGCACGGCATGCAAACATGGTTTTGAAATCCTTAAGCCCGACAAATCAGCAGTTCTGCTCCAAGCTCATTTGTTATACAATGTGAATGAAAGTGCACATCTCACAGAGTTCCTGTTCGATGCCCGTGAAACTGTTTAGGGAACTTTGTTTAAAGTGAAATCACGATTTTGGTGCTTTCATGGATTTAAAAAAACAAAAATCTGAATTCACTTGAAGCAAAACATGTTATTATTTAATGACGGACGCCTTGGCTCGTGTATAATGCATCAGCATTAAAGACCCAGAAGTCAAATATGATGTTTAACAGCTCAGGATGTGATGATGTTTGCAGTTTGAGCCAATGGCAGCTGTTCTGTACCAAGCTCATTTGCATACAGGGGGCATGAAAGTGCACATCTCACAGAGTTCCTGTTCGATGCCCGTGAAACTGTTTAGGGAACTTTGTTTAAAGTGAAATCACGATTTTGGTGCTTTCATGGATATTCACTTGAAGCTAAACATCTGATTATTTAATGACGGACGCCTTGATGTGGCTGATGTATAATGCAGCAGCATTAAAGGCCAAATTTAGTTGAGAGGATCAGAGCTGTGAGGTTGGAAAAAAAGAAATCATATATATTGTGCAGAACCTCCTGCTGCGTTGTTCATATATGAAAGAAGAACAGTCTCCTATATTCATGACAGAAAACATGGGACCCCTGAAAAATATTGATTATAGCATCTTTAAATCTTACTCTGACTCAATTGAGGAAGAACACCTATAAATCTTAGAAACCTCAAGTGTCCTTTCATTGCGTCATTGTGTCTCTGCAGCTGCATTGTTATTAAAGACAAACACCTCCAGGGGCCGTCGGTGCAGCAGCGAAGGACGACAGGCAGTGATGTTAAACCTGTGATTATTGGGTTGTGTTGCATGTTGTGCGACTGAATCATCTTCCCTTGAGCCAGGTGTCCTGCAGGTTGAGGCCAGAACAACAGCTGCGTGACGGCAGCTTCTTTTAAAACAAGGAAATCTGATTCTTCATATCTACAAGCTGGAGGTCCGGCTGCAGCTTAATGAGGTCGAAACCAAGTCATTGCTCATCATGATTCAGATGTTTCTCCCGTGACCTGAACATTAGATGCTTCACTATAGTCGTTCATTGCATTAACAGGTGCGGCTGCTTTTGTGTCTTATCACAGAAAACGTTGTGCGTCACTGAACCCTCATCTTCATCTTCATCTTCATCTTCATCTTCATCTACCTGCAGCACGTCGCTGTTTTATCTGCAGACTTGTTTCCTGATTGGAGACCCGTCTGCAGCCTCCAGTCATGCAGAGGAGGAGATTAGGAGGAAGTAACACGTTTTTTAGAAACACTCTTGTTGTTTGTTGGGGATTCAGTTGCTGTGAAGATGTAACTTGTGATGAGGAAGCTGCTGCCACAGTGTTAACATGAGAACGATCTACACATCTAAATGAACCTCTCAGATGCTGGAAAGCCAAACATCTACGTGCTCTGTCCTATAAAGTGTTGAATTTGGATATGAGGGGTTATTGTTAACGAGCAAACACCTCTGACCCACTGCAGATTTTAAATTAAAAAGCCAATAGCTAACACAAAGACAAAGTCAAACTAGAAACAGAAACCAGAAGAATCCAGAGTCTGTTAAAAGTGATGAAGTGATCATCAGTTGAACTATTTTTAATGTTTAATCTACTCCCTCACTTACGCTGATGCCCTTTCAAATTAGAATAGAAGTTTTCTTGCTGCTGACGTGAACCTTCTTTCATGCTGACCTTATTTCTGTGGTGCTGTGCAAAGCTGTGAAAGCAGAATTGCACTCACACAGTTCGCTTCCTCCTCTTAACAAGCTCCTGCAAGAGAACAGAACAAATCCACACTGTGACGCAGCTCATGCAAAATAACGTGTGCGTTTGTTAAAGTGGGTATTGTGAACAATCTTTTATCACCTGGGACGGTAGCTTGTTTAGACAGAGGTGTGTGTGTGAGATTGCTGAGTTGTGATTCAGTTCAGGGGGTTATGTCTCCCACTGGAAGCAATCAAAGAGAACAGTGCTCTGCATATCTCAAACCCGAGTGCCGGAACCAATCGCCGCTGTTTAGAGACAATATATTCAATCACAGCTCGCTGTTGTCCTCTGAAATGCCGGGAGAAAGGTCAGTGTTAGCTTTGAAATTCTACACCTGCCACCTAGAGCTGCAAGGACAGTGGGAAACTCAGAATCCTGTTTTCTGCAGCACAGGTTTGTCCCACAGCTACAGGACCAGAAAAACCTCAGTGTAAAGTTCTCCAGAAATCCTTCTGTGGAAGTTCATGTCAAGCCAAGAGAGATACGCACCTCACTTCACAAATTACTTCTCTGATGACCTGAACACATCTGGAACCAAATCAAAGCTGAAGAGAAAGATCATCTCGCTGCCAAATGATGTCTGGGGTCAGATTCCTTACCACAGAGGAATATTGGTTTTCCAAAATAAAACTTGACAACACAAAACAAGACACAAACACATGAACAGCTGCTTTAATTCCAGAGAAACACAACATGTGAGAGGAAAAGGCCACAGTCAGTCAGCGTGTCTTTAGTTCTAAATGTTTGATCCATGGAGTTGTACACACTGAAGTACATCCTGCACACGTTCACATGAATGGTCCACATGATATTTTCGGTACGTCACCATTATATCTGCACTGGGGTGAAAGAATTTCATGGAGAACAGCAAACAGATCATTTCAGTTTTCAGGTTTTTGCGTCATCAAAGTCTCAGAATATTAGATTTCTGTTATTTGATGATCCTTCTAGTTTTAATAAGTCACCGGCCACATCTATTGGGAATCACAACACACAACACTGTGTTTTATGTATTTACAGTTTTATATATTTATTTACATCACTTTACACTTTATATTTACACCGCTCTGCACATTTGAAATAATGAGTGTCATTTTTAAGGTCTCATGATAAATGATAATCGATGAAATGATTGTCAGCGTTCTTTCATTGTCATTAAAGGAACGCTATTTAAAATGCACGGTTTTTATTCATCATTAAAAGCTGGAATTCTTTAAATATAATTGTAACGTTGAAAGTTCCAGTTATAACATTTTAACCCATAGATTTAAATGTATATACAAAATGAAGTTTCAATATAATTATCAACTGAACCTTCAATCATTTCATGGGTACTGTCCAATATAAGCAAAAACAGACTATTTCACTCCAGCAAAGTAAATAATGTGATAATAGTCATTCAACAAAAACCTCCATTCTTGAGCCATGACTTTATTACTATTGGGTTAAATTTCCAATCCTCAAATCCTCACGAGGCTTTTTGAGCTGCACAAAGATTCCACTGCTGCCTTCACCTCTTCATTCACAAAGCTGAACAATCACTTCCCCTCAAAGGTGACAGCGAAGTCAAGGGCAGCTCGTCAATCACTGACAACACGCGGCAACAGGAAGCTGACGAGTGAAAGTCAACGCTGGAGAACACTTCAGAGAGGACGCTGATGACCGTGCAGATAATTTCAGGCTGAAAAGAAAAGAAAGCGGTTTAAAAATAAGCTGTAAAAGGAAAAGTCCTCCGCAAGCTTCTCGGTGGATTTTAAACAAAGCAGCAGAAGAAGCAGTGAATCCGACTTCGACTCGAAGGGAAACGCCGGCGCACAACAAGCCACACTTAGGGGATTTATGAATTCATCAGTTATTCCTGGCTGCCCGCTGAAAGCTACTTGCGCTCGCCCACTGTGACAGGAACCTGTTAATTATCAGCCTGTTGACCAATTAAGGGTTCTCGTTAAACTTTATTAAGATCCATAAACCACCAGGTGACTTTGTGAACGATTTATTGCAAAGACACAGGGGTTGGATATTGCATCTATAGACCACACACGTTCAACAGCGGGTAGGTTTCAAGAGAAATGTAATGCCACCAAAAGGAATTGTGTATTAATGAAAGACAACACACCTGTTGATATCCAGTCGTTACACAGCGTTGTAGACATGTTTTAATGGTTTGTGTTGAGGCACAAAGTCAGGGAAGGATTGTAGTGTTGGTTAAATATATAGAAAAAGGCAACAGTGACGTAAAACATGATTTACTTTTATCTTTATCTACTTAATTTAACATGTGACCAAAGTAAAAGAATCTTCCTCTGACCTCACGCCTCTGACTTTTCTAGCCTCGGCAGCAGAAACATGCTGCAAACACAACACGGAAATACATTTAAGAACCTTTTGAGTAGAATTTCGGAGAACAGCTGCTTACTTACACGTCCAGCAGCTACAGAGATATATTCACATTTGTTTCTGGTCAACAGATGAATGTAACTCTTCTTTTAGCTCTGTTTTTGGTCTCCACCAGCTTGTGGTAGGGAAACATCCAGACAATGAGCTGAAAGACGCTAGAAGCTTCAAGCTGAGTGGAACTGTCTAGCTGTGGGTTCATCGTCACATGATCAGTCAGCAGGACTTACATTTCCCTTCATATTGTATTTGGCCCAAAACAAAACAAACTGGTGGAATGAAAATGAGACGGTGGACAGGCGGTGACCTCACCACGATAATCCATCAAAAAGCAAAATAAAAGGATCAGCAGAAATATAAAGTCTGACCTCTGTCCCAATGGGTCCCTTAGTAGGCACATACATGTACGAGGCCCCCCCCCCCCCCCCCCCGACCTCAACAAAGGAGCAAGAGCCACAGACTGAAAGAGATACGAAATGGCTACAAGGTCGTTTTTTATCTTTAAGTGGTTTCACGTCATCTTGGTGTCTCTTCTTTGTCTCTACTTTTCGTCCCAAAAAAACACTTTGTGGTCGTTCGGCATCTCTGTAGCATATTAATGATATTTTGAAGGCTCCTTCAAATGCGTCCAACAAATGCGTGCTTCCAGCCCAGGGAAACGAAGACTCCAACCTCATGTGACAGCTTCCCAGTCCAACCTATCCCAGGATTCATTGCGCTCAGGTAATGGCGCGGGCAAGCGATGAGATGATGACGCCTATCATGGAATCCTCTTTTGACCAAACCTTTTGTGTACCTCTGCAGTGGACACAGCCCACGAGACCGACAACCTCTGTGGGCATGGGAGACAGCGTCCCCCAGAGGAGGCGGCCCCTGATCGGGATCCAGATTTTATAGCCATTCGGTGTCTCTTTGTAGCCATTCTGTGTCTCTTTGTAGCTATTGAGTGTCTCTTTGTAGCTATTGAGTGTCTCTTTGTAGCCATTCTGTGTCTCTTTGTAGCTATTGAGTGTCTCTTTGTAGCTATTGAGTGTCTCTTTGTAGCTATTGAGTGTCTCTTTGTAGCCATTGAGTGTCTCTTTGTAGACATTCGGTGTCTCTTTGTAGCCATTCGGTGTCTCTTTGTAGACATCCTGTGTCTCGCTGTGACCTTTTTGCACCGTTCTGCGGTATCTTTTTCTCTTTGCAGTTAATTCCATCTCAGTTGTAGCAGCGTCCCTTTGTTGTTCCTCTGCATTTCGTAGTTGTTTGTCGTCTCTTTGCAGTTGTTGTGTATCTCTGTAGTCGCTCTCTGCCTCGGAGGCCCAGTCCGTAATCCATCCATCACTAATCACACTTTTTAAAATCAAATTACATCTCTGTTATCAGTGACATCCGCCCTCTGCTTCGAGCCCTCGCCTGCCACCAAACAGCACTTTGAAAACGTTTTTGATGACAAGTCGCACAAGTAACGCACGTATATACAATTTAAACCCAAAAGTAAATCAGTATGCTTAACATATTCCTGCGAGTATGAAAAAGTACTTGTGGGATGTTTTAGAGTTCCTCTCCGAGGCTCCTTGAGTGACAGGAGCATGAAGTGGGGAGCGGGAACATTTCAAGTCTCCTTCACGTGGACGGGGACTCAGCTCTTCAGAGAATGTGAACGATTTCCCAAAGTCTTATCTCCTCCTTCTGATGTTACCCATTTCCAATCCGTCATTTTCAACCACTCGGAAAGATCCGACCGATGCAGCGGTGATGTTTGGATTAATACGGTGACAACACGTTATGAAGAAGTCAGTGAGTTTAGAGTCGTCTCTTCTTTACAGGGGGAACACGAGAAAGCCAGAAAAGGTTGAGTACTGCCATCCGCCAACTAGATTCCCCTTCTCCAGCTTTAGATAGACCTTGTCCTCCTTTTCTAGATAAAGCAGAACTCCGTTGGTGGCGGCCTCACGAGTCACATCTTTGTCGCCTGCGAAGGCCGAGATCACCGGTTTCCCGTTCAGCATCAGGTTCACCTGAGAGAAACAAATAAAGAAACAAACCATGAGCAACAAATGAAGGAAAAGGAATAAAAACGATGTGTTTACTTTGGATTGTTTGGATTAGATTGACTTCCTGTGATGGTAAAATAGTTATAAACTCACATTGGAACTAAGAAAAGTTTAACTTTACTGTTTATTTTAGAGAAAAGAGAAAAAGTGAACAAAAAAGGAACCGTATGAAAATGATTGGTGAGGTTTGAGAATATTGTCTTTTAAGTTGTTTAAAAAACAATTATAATATGTTTTTAGAAATTGCAATTAGGTTTATAGATTATTTGGTGATTTAAACGACTTCAATTGCTTATCATTATTGTATCTGTTGTTGTTGTTGTTGTTGCTGCATTCATATATTAATTTCTTCCCATTGTTTGGTTTCAGTTCTTCATTAATATCTGTTAAAGCACGTTGTACTTGTGGTACTTAAGGTGCTATATAGATTATATTTATTATCATTATAAATATGATTATGTTAAGGTCAGTGCTGCCTCTGCTGTAGTTATCAATGGTGAGTTTACTTGTATTAATACTCTTATATCATGTGAGGGTATTTCACATATGGCTCCGACCCCCCAACCCCCATGGTAATCATCTCCATTCAGTCCCACTGCACCACAGACAGAGTTTTACATCTGAATCGATCCAGTGAGAATAAAGAGAATTTATACCTGTATGGTTTGACTCTGGTAAACTTTGATGACGTGGAAGTTGAAGCTGTAGATTCCTTTTCTCGGCGACAGAAACACAGACTCAAATGTGAAGTAGTTTCCTATGTTCACCAGGATCTATGAGAGGAAGGAAGATAAAACACAAGGTGAGAAAGTGTTAATGAACCTCAGCAAAGGCTTTTATTTGAAATGAAGCTTTGGGATGAAATAGAAATCAGTCCTGCACCAGGCGTCCTCCTCCGCTCACACACAAAGTGAGTGTGACACCTCAATAAAAAATACGTAATTCAGCTCTTTCTTCTCAACATAGACTCAACCCAGCGTTTGAATTCCCATTTCACCAGAAAACAAAATGATGCTTGATGGTGAAAAATAGATTCTTAACCAAAAAAAAAACCTTTGAGGTAAACTGACGAGGACAGAACCTGAAGAGGAGCTCTCTGCATTCGGCTGTTTGCAGAAGAACCAATGCAGACAAACACATCTGCTTACGTTTTGCTTGCGGTAGAGATCATGCAGCCTGAATATGTCCGTCAGAATATTCAGCCACAGCACTTAATGCCGCCCCGAGAGTTCCACTAATGGTTTTTAATCCTCCACACTCATAGCAGACGTACAGTGAGCAGAAAATCCCCTTCCCCAGATGATGACTGGTGGAGGCAGCAGCTCCTCTTGGTACCTGAAGGGACTCAAGCTCTTTGAATCCCACCTGTTCGAGACCCCCCCACCCCCCCAACCTGCAGCAGCAGGCCTCACCAATCAGATGCTGTGACAGTCAGAGATCATGTTGTGTAATTCAAGTGAGAGGATCAAAGATATTGTTACCAACACCTCACACACATCCTCTGTTGTGTGATGTGCTGTTTGTTTGGGTGGATTATGAAGGTGATGGTGTGTGTGTCCGTGCGTGTCTGTGTGTGCACCCCCCCCCCCCCCCCCCACACACACACACACACACACACAAACATAATCCAGACACTTTCAAACCTGCAGGTGATATGTGCACTCGTGCTGCGTCTGCATGCTCCAACCCAAACTCTGCAACCACAAACTGCACTGACACCTTCACGGAGGGTTCAAGATAAAAAACACACACACAACTCAGCAGCTTCAGGGGAAGAAGATGCAAATTGTCACCATGAGAGGAATTTACACACTTCTCTTCTAAATAATCACCTGGTCGAAGTAGATGATTCTGGTTTTGTTGCTCATCTCCGACGGCTCGTGGTTGTTGCTCCGGACTGCGGAGAACGCCACCTTGGAGTTGGAGGCGCGCACGGAGATGCCCAGCGGGGAGGACGACGCCTTCCAGTCCGTGGCCGGGTTGGAGTCGCACACCACCAGGCACTTGCCCTCCAGGACGATGGGCTCCGTGTCGTTCTGAGCTCCGGAGATCACCGCCCAGCCGAGCAGCAGCACCAGCGGGCTCACCATGGCTCTCCGCGGGGGGGACATCGAGAGGAGAGAGACCCGTGTGCGCCACGCAACTTCCCCCGGTCCCTCCAGTGCGCGCTGTGCGTTAAACCCTCCTAATGGATCCACTGGTGCGCCATCGTATCCGAGTGGGACATTAACGAGGGGAATCCGTCTCACGTGTAAAACCGTCTCTTCAAGTCAACGAGGATAAAGGAGAATTCCAGCTTCAGTTAGAACAAGGAGCGTGGACCAGGTGAAACGATCTGGATCCAGTCTGTGAGGCGGATCTGTGGATGAATCGTCCATAGCCTTCACTCCCACTCCGCGTCTGACAGCAGCTGCAGCCGCAGTGATGTGCGGCACGTGTGCGCGCCCAGCCATCCACTTTACGCACGCACGAGGTGAAAGTTATAATTGCCAATCTCTTAATTTCCCCCTTAAAATCTACATTCCACCAATTCCCCCTTTATAAATAACCTCCAACCATGTGTGGAGCCAATTTATAATTTGGTGATGATTATATGAACATTTCTGATTCTGTAATCCAGACGTATGAAGTGAATCTGCCTCTCAAACCAGAGTTTCACTGTTTCTCATGAGCTTCCTGTCCACTGGTTCCACTGGTTCCACTGAAACGCAGTGACTCATCACAATGAGGAGGGTTGGAGATCCTCCAGGTTCCACAGAGTGCTGGTTGTGTCCCTGCAGGAGTCAGTGATGGAGACCTGCTCCTGTTTGGTGACATCATGTCTTCACTCTTTAAACTTACAGACTCATTATAAAGGTAAAAATGGAAATTGATGCATTTGGATGTTGGAGGAGAAATAAACGGACGTTGATTGATGGGGAGGAAGTGAAGATGCGTCTGGGAGGAAGAACTGATGATGACTGGAGGGAGACTCAGAGGGGGGGCTAAGTCTCAGGCACCCCCCCCCAAGACATGCAAGATGGACCAATAACAAGGGAATGAGGGATGGAGAGAGGATGACGGTATGAGGAAGGGATGAGGGAAGGAGGAGGGAATGAGGATGAATAAATGAGGGACAGGGGATGCAGGATAAAGGGATGAGGGAAGAAGGAGGAGGGGATGAGGAAGGGAGGAGGCATGGTTGAGGGAAGGAGGATGAATGGATGAGGAACAGGGGATAAAGGGATGCATGCAGGGATGAGGACGAGGGAAGGAGGATGAATGGATGAAGGAATGAGAATGAATAAATGAGGGACAGGGGATGCAGGATAAAGGGACGAGGGAAGGAGGATGAATGGATGAGGGTAGGAGGATGAATGGATGAGGTTAGGAATGAATCATCTGGTCCTCCTCAGTGTCCTGTGACAGTATCGAGCAGGAGATTAGAAATGTGAGGACATCACCTCCGTCTTTGTGTCACTTCACCGAATCCACATAAAACACTGGATCAGTTTTAATGTCCTCCCTCCGACCGACGTGCACACTGTTAGAGAGGAGGGAGAGATAGATAGATAGATAGATAGATAGATAGATAGATAGATAGATAGATAGATAGATAGATAGATAGATATATAGATAGATAGATAGATAGATAGATAGATAGATAGATAGATATATAGATAGATGGATAGATAGATAGATAGATAGATAGATAGATAGATAGATAGATAGATGGATAGATGGATAGAAAGATAGATAGATAGATAGATAGATAGATAGATAGATAGACAGATCCTTGATCGGTACTGTACTCATTCGATAATTAGTCTTATTAATTATCATAAATACTTCATTAGAAAAGACGCTCTCTGGGCTTAGCCCATCGAGCCCCTTAGATGCTTCCTCATTTGTAACAATAGGGATAATGTTCTTACTGAATTTACCTCAGTCACGACTAGTCTTTCATTCAATGAGCAGAAAGAGTGGAATCAAGTTTCCCTCGTCACTAACGTTTAGTAATCCATCGACGTATAAGAAACAAATCACATGTACATATTGACAAAAGATATAAAAGCTCCCAGAGTGGATTTCCTTTTAAAAACAATTTCTACAGGGGATCGTTTTATCATCTGCAAAGGACAAGTGGAAAAGAAAGGAAAAATAAATGAAGACCCACGGCAGGGTTTTGATAAAAAGAACAAGTCTCTCAGGAAATGAATTAGTAGTCAGAAGCAGCGTCTGTACTCTGCGTACAACACACTGACCAACTCCGGCAGCCTGGTCGCACATAATGAGAGGCTTCACAAAGGCACAGGCTGGTTTTAACCTGGTCATTGTATCAACACTATTACAGTTATTCATTATTTGAATCTTTTAAATGAGAGATGTGGATTTAGAAAGTGGCAGAAAAATGCCCCTAAGACTGTTTCCTTCCTGATCAGAGAGAAAATGAATGTTTCCCAAATTTTGTATGTTCAAGTCAGTCACTCTTTAAATAAATAAATGATGATAGTAATACTTTATTTCTACAACACAAAGCTACAAAGTGCTTTATATAATTACATGAGATTAAAACAACACAGAACATAACAAGACGGATCAAAAATAATAAAGACAACAAAAATTAAATATTAAACACAAACCCCATCCTTTAAAACCGGTAAAAATCCTGTAAGATGTGTTTTAAGGGAAAAGGGGTTTTGACTGTGGAACTACAAGCAAGTGTTTATTGTATGATCTTAGATGACAGTTTATACCATCTCACACCAGACTTTAAAAGTTATTAAAAGAATCTTAAAAATCAATCCTGAATTTTACTGGCAGTCAAAGAAAGGATGGAAATATGGGCCCTTTGCTTGGTGCTGGTAAAAATAAGAGAAGCTGAGACAATATTCTGTCTGAGTCATGGACGACGTGACAACTCCCAAAAGTGAGGCCAAATACTCTGGATTGCCCCCTGGTGGCTGACTGAAGTATAGGTCAACAGTGGACGATGGCAGCACCAGTATCCAGGATATCTTAGCTTCACTTCTGGACAAGAGGAGCCATCTTTATTCACCGTCTATGATCTCAGACTCAGTCCTTTTATTAGTCATGTAAATAATAATAATAAATCCATTTCAGTTGCTGGAGACACTGTCCAGCATTGATGCACCGGTGATTCTCTGAATGTCTGCTGTGAAAAACATCCACTGCAGCTGAAACAACCGTGTCAGCAGCTGATTGGAAATGAGGATTAAGAGATTCACAAAGAAAATATGACATAAACAAAGTCAGAGAAGCTGAACAGACGGTTTCACTCTAAAATCAAGATAATGTGATATTTTAAATCACAGTGATTCAACCATCGGAGGCAGTTATATGTGAAATTACTGGGGGGGGGTTCAAGCTCCTGATGTCGTGTGTGTGGATCCTAATAATTCTGTGATGAAAATCTCAAACTGTTTATGGAGGAAGGGGCTGGAAGCAGTCGTTAACACATACATGTTAATTACAATAATAATAGCTGATAAATTAGTAGAGACACTGTAAATGAGGAGACAGAGAATTAGACGTGACTTGAATCAAGAGTAAATATATAAATTCCATGGTGGTTGTTTGCCTCCACCAATCAGAGCAGTTACATTCTACATATAATCTGTCTCGACTGAGGTCATCGTGACCTTTGACCTTTGACCACTGAGATATAATCCGTTAATCTTTGAGTCCAAGTTTGAACCAAATTTGAGGAAATTCCCTCCAGGTGCTCTTGAAAAGTTGCGTTCAAAAGTCTAAACTTAATTGTGGACTTATGCATGTTCATTGATTCATTAATGTGCATTATCTCTAATGGAAAATGTAAATCGGTATGATTTAATAGGACTTTTAGAGTTAACTTTGTTTAAACATCCAATGTTGACTCACTTTTATTGAAAGTAATGAAGAGAGCAACACAAGCTACAGTTTTCATAAAAAATGTCATTTAATAATAAAAACATCAATAACCATTGTAGTAATAATTATATACAATTATGTAAAAGGAATCATGAAGTTTCATGAAAAAGTTTTACCTGCTAATGAAGCACCAGTTTCTCCAGATGTAAAGTTTTAATTAAAATCAATAATTTCTCAATTTTATTGTCTGCTGCTCAGTCAGGGGTGTGCTTCATTCCAACACCACACAATTAGAAGTTCAAACGGGTTTTTTTTTTGTTGAGCCAATTACGATTTCAGACACACACACACACACACACACACACACACACACAGATACACACACAGACACACACACAGACACACACACCGGCCTCATTTGGCCTCTAAAGTCATCCCTGTCTTTGTTCCTTTGCCGGCAGAGCGTCTCACAACCGAGGGTTCTAATCCTTCACTTGTGATTTGTCTCAGAGTAAAGATGGAGGTACAGGGGAATCAAACAAATCACTTTTATATTCACTACCATGATTTCAGCTCATTAGCATCACTATACACTGTACAAGGAATTCGTAGTATTAGTAGTATGTTGTACAAAGTATTTGTACAACAAAAAGTAACATTTTCCTCCACATCAAGTAGCTTTGTTAGTATTTTTGAACTCTGACTGTTTGATAAGCCGTGAGGTCTCAGTGGTCAGAGATAAGTACTTCACACAGATCAGACTCATGAGACTTCGGCGTGCGCCCTCTTGAAGTCGTGGAGGAATTGACAGACCAAGCCGAAGAGCTCCTGAGAGTCTCGATCCGCCGGCTCCCCGAACTTCACCTGGACAAGAGAAAAAACAGCATCGGAAAATTAAAAAGATCACAAACAAACTTCAGCAATTACACCTTCTGACACCTCTGAGCTTCTGAACCTTATTATCCAATCAACAGCTGCGTGCACCTCCACCAGCCCCCCCCCCCCCCGCCTGCCTGGGACGTGCACACACTGCTTGTGCCATGTGCCTCTGAGGGGGGGGGGGTTCAGGGTCAGCAGCAGCCACATGTCACTAATCCTCCAGTCAGACTTTACCAGAGAGGGTCACAGCGGCTAAGTGAACTAATAGGCTTCTTGCATGCTGCCGACTGTGCAACTCAAAGTTCACCAATCATTTTATTAATCATTATATTTGACAGATGTTAAATATGTATTTCCTTATTATGTAGATATACAAACCCTAATACGCAGTAAACTATATATTTTATGGGTCTTTTACCAAGTTACCATGCACCAAAAATACAGAACACAATAAAAACTGAATCCCAATAAATGAACGCAGTGATTAATTAATTAAAAATGAGGTGTGACACGTGAAGCTCCTGTGAATCATGGCGTCTCTGCTGCAGCTCGGTGAAGGAGGGACGAGGTTTAACACCGACAGCTCTACACAGGAGTCAGGAGTCTATTTGGATTGTGACAGTTGATTATCAACACCTCCTCGTATCAGACTCTCACATCTGATATCAGATCTCGCTCGGCAATTTAAGAAGAAAAAAAAAACAAGGGGCCGCTTGATAGAGGAATCAAAGTGTTTCCTCTTTAACGAGGGAGGATGAGGAGGATGAGGAGGATGAGGAGGATGAGGAGGATGAAGAGGATAATGAGGATGAGGAGGATGAGGAGGATGAGGAGGATAATGAGGATGATGAGGATACTAAGATAAACTAAGAGGAGACAACACGGGTTGTTGTGAGTCTGAGACTCTTTATCTTCAGGCTGGTGTGAGACGCACAAAACACCAATGTCAGACACGCACGATCACATGTTAACACAATACAGTGTTTATATTTATTATAACTCAGTTTAGTGAAGCTGTAGCAGAGTAAAGTTTATTAATACAGATGATAGTAGAAATTCAACTCGACTAACTAAAGGACAGCTGCAATAATATTAGGAAGTGTAGTACAAATACTATACATTCATATAAAGCTACGTTATATTACAGCTTCAGTATTATGTGTTATCACTTTGTTGATATGCACTGAAACAGTCTTCTTTTTCAGAATAAATTATGCAGAAATGCTTGTTTACATTTTGCATTGAATATTTATGTTTATTTTCTCAATTCAAGTTCTATACTTTGTTGTATTTGTGTTTTCTTTAAAATGATTTACAATTTAAACTGTAAAATATCAGTAAAATAATAATATTTAATATACAATATATCAGTCAGACTCTATTTGATAGATGCTGATAATTGAGCTACATTGAGGAGGTTAAAACAAAGTAAAAGTATCTGCTGGTGGAATAGAACAGATGTTCTCACATCTGACTCATGCGGCGTCTTAAAGGAATGTTATGAACAGAAACTGGTCACGTGACATCACTGTTGATATTACGATGAGTCACATTATGTGAAATAAATAAAATATAAATTAAAAGTCTCTCTCTCTCTTTTTAGAGCTGTGGATGTTTTTTATTAAATTCACGCCTCAAGAGGAACAACTGTAAAAAATAAAAATCCCCTCCTCCCTGAAATCAGGCCCCAAAACTTTCATGAGCCTCGTCCATGTTCATAAATTTGCATATTGGTTGTTCAAAGGCGTCATTATGAATTCAGCCCTTGACATGCTGTGACACAACGTGCCCCCCCCCCCCCCCCCCATGCTCCTGAAGGAATTGACTGTATTATCAGGAAGTTTCATCCGACTAATATTAGACCAGGGTCCCAACACAGTCATATCCAGAGATGCAGGGACTACAGATTGAACTGTGTCCCTCTTCAGATGCCACTGGTTTGACTTTGGCTAAACTTTGAGGGACGGCTCCTGGTGTCGGGACCCGAAACGGCCCAGTAGGGATTCTGCAATTCAAAAAAGTAACACTTCTACCTTTTATTATTCACAAGAGAGAAAAGATATCGCCCGAACTATGTATTTAATATCTCTTCTTTTGGGTTAACTGTGATTTAAACATGCGGGGGATGATGGTTCATGGGCAGCGCTGCCTGGTGATTAAAAATATAACTCCTGGCCTGAAGGGGGACACGAGAGTTAAAGGTCAAACTGTTAAACTTTCAAAGGCCAGGGGCACCACAGCACCTTTTAATGCTTAATACTGGAGGCAGTGATTTATGTTAAGATCAAGACTTTTGAGAATTTAACTTGTGAGGACGTTTCACTTAAAGAGGTTTGACATTTTGGGGGAAAACGGTTGTTTGCTTTCTCACCAAGAGAACGATGAGAAGCTGAGCTACAGGAAATAAGAATCTGGAGGAAGGAAGGAAGCTCTGCTCGTCAGTATGTGGGATACACGCTTTCATGCTTCTGTGAAATTGTGGCAAAATTCATTCTGAACGTGTGAGAACTGAAAGATTTAATCAGAGCTTTACAGCAGAAATAAAATTTTCACGGTCAGACCATTTATAGACAGATTCTACATGTGCAGAATCTGTGGGTGAGGGACAAGTTTTTGGAAGATTTCTGTTTTTATCAACGTGCAGATAACTGTGAATAGAGATTAGTCTGTTAAACTGTCCACGGAGCGTAAACTCGCTAATTGTGAGAAAACGCAGCTTTCGTCTTTAAACTCGCATTTCACAATTTTCCACGTTTGCTTCCTCGTGTGCAAGTTGCAGAGAAAGCTTTGCACAGGAACCTAATTGTCAACCGAGTGTTACACAATTCCTCAGCGGGCCTAAAGCTCGCAGCCTGGCTCTGATATCCCAGCGCTCGGATCCGGGAGGGGGGTGGGGGGGGGGGGGTAAATCCACTCTATGATGATGGATTGCCCACAGAGATATGGGAAAGGTGAGAGAACGGGCTCTACTTCTGTATTGATTGTTTTTGGTGGGGACACCATAAAAAGAGACATAGCACCTGTTAAGATGTCAAATACAGGCTGGAGCTCTATAAACCTCATGTAACCAGGTTACTGAGCAAAGAGAACATTCTCCTTTATCCACCGTGTTAGAAGAGGGAGGGGGCGGCGCCTCCGCTGAGTCTGACGACCGGAGGAGCTCTCTTGATCTGATGTGGAGCCAAATGCCTAGAGGGAAATTCAGCTTTCTACAAAACTCATTAAAGACGTGTTTGGTCTCAGAGATTCCAGTAAAACATCAGATCAAATACTTTGAAATGAAGAAATGCATTGTTTCATTTCACTGATATCTTGAAAATTGGACATTCAGTGTCCAATTTTGTGACTGGGAAGCTTCAGCGCCAGTTTGGAGTCTGCGAACTTTGAATAAACGTCTTTTAATGAAGTTTCAGAAAGAAGCTGGAAGCAGAATCCCAACAGGCCAAGCCCACAACCTGTGGTAGAACAATAATTAACCCTAAACACAAATTACTTCTCCTCAAAACCAACGATCAGAAATAGAAAATATCTGATATCACCAACCCAGTGGGGCTTCTCGTCCAGCTACTGGTTTTTAATAATCTGTGGATTCGTGGACGTGTCTCTAGATTCTGTATCAGATGCGTTGGGTCCTCAAGGACGACCGGTGCAAAGGAAGTAACCTCGGTGACTTCCTGTGACTTCCTGTGAGATATATGTAGAGCAGCCTCCCCGTGTTCGTCGGGGAGATGAGATGACAAAAAAAAGGGGCCCATTTCGACAGGAGGGCCATCCATCTCCGTCGGGCTGTACAGAAGAGATATTGCTGTAATAACTCAGGGATTACCAGGATGACAGAGTAGAGTTTCTTCATCTCCTCACACGTCTTGGTCAGGGCGGCGAGAGTCGAGTCGTACGTCTCAATGGCCGACTGGGGCGAGAGAGAGAAGCACAGGGAGCTCCAGTTGAGTTTGTTCATTAATTCATTCAAACGTTCACTGAGTCAATCGTTCGTAAAGGCCTTACCCACGTTTAGAGGCTTGAAATCAAACTGTTTTTCAAGGTTAGAGGTCAAGAATAGACACAGATTCATGTTAGAGTACTCTAGCATTGTAGTATTGTCTCGAAAGTAGTTTGATCAATTAATACAATTTTGAATCCAGGAATTTAAGGTTCTTTTAGGCTCAGCATTAGATACGTATAAGGAAACGGACAGAGCCTCTGTGTTCAGTTCGTCAGTATTGGTACACGTCTTCTGAAAGTTTACAGATACAGAAGGATCAGAGAAAACGTAGCAGTACCCCAGTGAATCATCAGGGGGCAGTGTAGCCAATAGTTCGATCAACACTGCCATAACACACGCGGATGATATTTCTACAACGGCAGAACTTTTGGGATTTAGCCTCTTTCTCCACCGATCCCATGTTTTCAGAAACTCTGTGCTGCCCTCTAGTGGATGTTTTGCTCAACAACCATGGTAACATATATATGACAGGTAGCAGCATGTGGGTGGTTACGTCATTTTTAACTGATTTATCTCTTTTCAAACATAGAGTCAGCGTAAATGAGTCCTTAGACTGTTTCCGCGACTTTTACTGAAGAACAAAATCCAACATTACATGTCGAATTTGCAAATCTTAGCCATTTGTAACAATAATAAGTAAATAAAAAGAAAATAACAGCGACGAGCCAATGAGAGACGAGCAGAAGAAGGTTGTTGACCATTAGGGATCTCTAACTCACCTTCAGGTCTTTGGAGAATTGTGGGTGATGAGTTTCGGCATTTCTCTTCCTGGATGTTTTTCTGTACTGGACAACTTTCTGCAGTTCATTCTTCAGGACTGAGGCAACACACACAGACACACACACACACACACACACACACCTTGGTGACCATCCATCATATTTGACCACTGAAGCAAAAAGTTGCTTTAGATCCGATGCTGTCTCCTGTGCGATAAAGTGAACTATTGTATTTGTGCTTGTGGCAACAGTTTGTGAGTCATCACACAGACAAGATATTGGATCGAGCCCGTCCAGCCCCTCGACAATAAGATTATGGTGTTTCCCCCCAAAAGTATATATATATATATATATATATATATACTGAAACTACAATTATAGACATATCTAGTAAATGTTAGCCTCACACTTCCTCTCAAATACTCAACGTCGGCACAAATGAGGAGAGTCAGATTTACGTCTTTAAGCACAGTAGTAAAATTTGATCTACTCACCATCCACCTCTGCGGTCAGGCCTTTGATGGACGCTATCCAAAACAGAAGGGGGGGGGAGTGGGACACACTTAGTTTCACCAAACAGAACCTTATTTGAAGAGAACCATGCAGATTTTTAGTTTTTAGCTGTGAGGAATTCTCGATTAGTGAATACCTCCAGGGACAGTTTCAAATTCCGTCAAGTCTTGGGTAAAAGTGGCGAGTCCTGGTTCATGCAACATGATCTGCTCCACAAGGGCATGGAGCAAGGTGAACCTCTTGTCCCTCCCACGGAGCTGAGAGAGCTGGGGGGGGGGGAATGCAGAGTGACAAAAAGGAAACGGCCTATTTCAAAAACAGCTCAAGGACGTAAGAGGAAAGATGACATGACATCTACGTGTGCAGCTTCCTTACAGAAGGTCAGGGGAAAACACATTTACAGCCATTTCCATGTTTCAGCTTCTCTCATAAAAACTCATAGTTGTAGTCGAGAGAGAAGCAGAGACACTTACTGCTCTAATGCACCTGATGGAGTCATTTAATTGAAATGCAAGAGGGGCCTCTCTAATCCTCTGATAGCCGCTCATAGTCCTTTTCTGGGTTATGTTGTTTTCCAATTTAATGCTCAGAGAAACTTCTGAGGGCCACGTATACAAGACATGCACCAAATATTGATGAACCCCCCCCCCTCGAAATATATATCTGAGATAACTCGACAGAGTCCTCATGGAAGCAGTCAGCCTGCAATTTGACGAGAGTGTGTCTGAAGCAGCGTCGGTTTACGCTTCTCAATTAGACCTGGAAACATCGCAGAGGGACGCGAGACGCTTCATGAGACGGAGAAGAGGACATTTCACTCCGGTGCCAAGTGACGAGAGCTCCGCCCCCTTCAACCCTCTGGTAGAGAGAGAGGGGCGGGTCAAACTGAATCCAGAGGAACGAAGGAAATACTCTCACAACTAAAAAAAATACTCCTGTCAGCCTCCGAAGCATGTCTGTGGGATTATTACAAGCTACAGTTACTATTTATAGCCAGCCATATTTACACGTTATTGTTAGCTAAAGTGATGCTTTATTGCAGACATAGTAACGCTTAATTGATAACCATAAGTAAGCCTTTATGCTAACAATAATTATGCTTAATTGTTAGCCTTAGCTCCACTTTGCTTCTAATTGTAGTTACACTATTAAAAACACTTTGTTGGGAGTCTCGGATGAGACAAACTAAAACCTGGTGTCTGTCATATCAGGTCATTCCTGGTCATAAGTCATTCATAAACTGGTGTATGTTCACGTGTTGATGTTTCTGACAAGTCTGACTTTAATTTGATATTTTATGTCATAGAAACGGAGTAAAATGTCGTGATTGACAGCTGAGACTGATTGTGATTGGTCAAATGGTAGGTTGTAGTTTTGGACAGAGGCCCCTCCCCCATTTCCCAACTTTTCAATTCAAACCAGAAAACAGACTCTGACTATTTGGCTCAACGTCAAGATCCACAATGAGCGAGTGACTGCAGCGAATGATGGTTCCCTTCGAAGAGATTCATCCACTTGTGGCCAGACGCTGAGCAAAGACCTGAGTGAGTCCTGGGCGATCTGACCAGGAAGGCTGAGGCAGAACGTTGGAAGGAGACGCCCAGAAGCCCTGCAGTGTTTATCAATGAGTCGTCTTATTAGCCCCGGCGCTGCAACTCAATCAAAGGTCAGGCAGCAGCGGCAGAGTCTCACTTTAGATAAGGAGGAGAGGCGGAATCCCTTGGCCTTTTCCTTCCCGGCGTTCTTGTTGAGGTAATTGCCGATGGCGAGGACGTACTCCAGCACAGACACGAATGACCTGCCGTGGCACAGCTGCATGCACATCTGGATCTTCTGATTAATCAGCTGGAAGACAAAAACACAGAGGCATAGAGCAAAGTCATTTTCATTCTGTGATCCAAACCCACATGAGCCCTGGCGTTCCTCTTCAACTAATCCAGGACGCCGCAAAGGTACGAGCACAGTCTAGTTTATATATGATTTTATTTATTTAAACATTCCATTTTTTCTGTTTGGGGCTCTGCTACATAGATCAAGTTTATCATTATTCATTTCTCCACCCAGGAGGGATGAAGGTACCAGGTCTGAACCGGGTGTGTCACACGAACATGGAGCTGAGACTCAAGTTCAAATTCAGTTGTGAACAAAGCCGCTATGAAATTTTAAGTGAAGTGAGTCTGATGCTTTTTTTTTTGGAGCTCTGTAAAGAAAATAATAACTGCAGCTTTGATTATTTTCCATGAGAGGAGTAAACAGCCGTGTCCCAGCACCTCATTTAACCTCATAACATGAATAATCAGGGCCGTGTTGTTTGGCTGGATTATTATTTGGTATGCAATTGTGTCAAGAACAAATATCCCCCAGAATATCGCTCAGTTTGCCTCCTCACCCTGCTCGGAGCAGATCCTGTTGAATATGGATAGGAGACGTATTGAAAACCTGAATAGCAATCAAAGTGGGTTTCAGAGTTTTTGCCAGTGCCGTGCTGGAGGTAAAAAAGGAGTCGACGCTGTGGGAATCGTGTCCTTGACAAAGAGTTAGCGATTCCAAACGAGCTCCACGCCAACCAACAGCTACACTCCCACCATATGCTCTGGTTTTAAGAATCACCTCCACTGGGACGAAGCCAATAACAAGGAAGAGTAGAGAGATAACCAGTCTGGACCATCTGCACCATCAGGACGAACCAGTGTAGCTCATATGAAAGATGATCGTGTGTTACAACATGTGCTTTGGTGCCGGGGAAGTTCCCAAAAGTACCTCAGTTGTTATTTTAAAGTTAATTAAAAGAGAGAGATAAAAACACATTTTCCAAACTTTATCTCCGTGTTCATTCTTCAACTATAACCCTATGTGCATCCCAAAACCCTTTTTATTTTATTTATATTCCTGTCGAATGTTAAAACTAGTTAACTTTTAACTTGTGCTCTAATTAACTTGTTTCTCTCTCCCTCACACACACACACCTACACACACACCTCGCTCGCCCATGTTGTGAGGAGGGGGGGGGGGGGGTGGCGTGGCCTTGTTTGAGATGGTTTCACACCAGATGATTTCCAAGGAAAAGGGAAACGGGGGGAAGCGATTGTGTGCGTCACTCATCACTGGGATGTTGTGAAGCCAAAACAAACCAGTTACTCCTCATCCTCTCAGGCCTTTGTCATGTAAAACCAGTAAGATACCGTTTAAAGCCGCATTCGGTAAATGTAGAAGGCTATGTTTGGTTCATTTCCCCATAATAATTGTGGTGTTTTGGGATATGGCTATTTCCTGATGTGTGTTTTTTATTGTCTGATGCTGGCCGTGACCTCTGGTTCATTCTCCTCCCGCCTGATTCACATCCTCATTGTGTGTTCACGTGGCAAACGAATAATCAGAAGAATTATGTCATCACATGTAAACTAATTGATATAATTTCACAATCAGCTGTGTAGTAGCCTCTACTTTCATGCAGACTTGCAAAGTGCACTTTTAAATCATTAATATATTACTTATCTCTTTTATTTGCTCGTCCTTATTATCGAATATTGGAGAGAGGCGTCACCGTGTCACAATACATGTTGTTTAGTTTCCATACACAAACGCAGCAAACTCGAATCAACAACTACACAACTCTAGAAATGGGACCTGAGCACACAAATGCAAAGTTTCTTTTCAGCACTGCTCTGCCTGAACGTTGTTTCACCTCCTGGTTCTTCGGCCAAACCCTGGTTTGATTCCTGACTTGTTCCTGAGCCTGTTCGCCTGCTTCCTGAAACCATCTTTTTATTCTCCTGCCAGAATCCTTCATTCTCTGCAGTTCATGGTCACGCTCAGCCAGCTCCTCCATCACACTGGATCCAAACTCCCTGATCCCAAGCTGAACTCTGGACTGTTTCCCATGTACCTCTGTTTTAAAGCTTACTTTGTTATCGGCGGTTTCCCCTTGCACATTATTTTGTATAGAAACATTAAATTCCCGTGGTTAAATACTTCATGCAGCGTCTCTAATAGTTTTCTGCACATTGGGTTACAGTTTAAAATCGGGGATCTTGAAGATGGACACCAACAGATCCTCAGGTCAGAATCGCTCTGCCGCTCTATTTCTCTTTCTCTATTCACGTTTGACTAATTTCAATCTGCAGATGTTGATAAAAATCCCTCGTGCAGCTACAGCCAGACAATTACGTCACATACTTTCTGTTTAACTTCCACTGTTATTGGAGGTGCGATCAACAAAACCCGCTGAAGTGTCCACCTTTAGTTTTCTGCACCGAGGCTTCGGGGGGGGGGGGGGGGGGGGGGGGGGGCATCTCCGTGTCCACCTCTCTTCCTGTCCCCTGCATCACTGGCTCCGGTCTCTGTGTCTCTGACTCTCTTGTTTATATTTGGAAACGGGTTCCGACAGCAGAGACGGAGAGAGGGAGGAAGGTCCAGAGTGCAAGCTGAGAGTCTGTCACACTGGCAGTGAGACGTCGAACCAGCAAGGACGCTGGAGGGGACAAACAGATCCCCCCCCCCCAGCCATGTCTGCCAGGAGGAGACGAAATCCTCCTTTAAATGTTGGAGCCTGAATCCAAACTTTAAAAAAGGATGTTGAACTGTAACGCTTCCTTACACTACATTCATATTCTATAAATATAGATTTCTAGGTCTATAATGTTTTGATTGTAAATGTCAATGGTCTTATTGTCAATGGATCAAAATGGAAATGTATTAAAATAGCAATAGTCTGGTGAACTAGTGCAGAAACACTATGTCCTGTGAAAACACACAGTTGGAAGAATTTAGTCAAATTAATTTTCCAAATATAATTTACTTTCCTTAGGCTTTATATTTGCTTTATGAGTGACATCAACACTGAATTTACAGAGTGAGACAGTGACACTCTGAACTGTGGATTAGACATTAGAGAGCAACACACTTTTCATCACAGAAAACCACAAAAACACAAATCTGATCCTTTTCTTAAATAAACCTAGAAGACACCACCGTGAGCAAATTCAAACTTAATGAAACTGCTAATCTTTCTCGTCGAGTCCTTCTGCCGACACACAACATGTTGGTGTGTGAGTCTGAGACAAAGAGAAATGAGGAGTCAGAGTCAATGGATCCCGGCGTCATCGCTCTTATCCGGTGTTTCTCCGACAGCAGACGAGAGATTAGGACCGAAGCACTGATGCTGAAAGAAACCGGAGCCGGAGAGAATCGAATATAAAATAAAAAGATGGCGGCAGAGGAGCTGGGAGGCCCCCCCCCCCTCCCCCCACACAGCCAAACAACAACAATCCTGTGAGAGTTAACAATTAGTCTGAGTAATGATGAAGCTAAATACATCTGGCGCTTTGTGTGTGTGTGTGTGTGTGTGGGGGGGGGGGGGTTACAAAACTCACACTGAGATTGTGCATTTTGAATTTGCGTGATTTTCCTCCCTCTTCACTTTTCCTTTTATACATTTTCTGTCTTTTTAACAGAATCCCCACCTTCTGCAGAATGAAGGTAAATTCCTCCCTTGAGAGTGTTTTTTTTTATTGAGGATAATAACTGTTCATGTTTTACACCTTCCAACGAAAAATGGAACTTGATTTGATTAGGATTCACTATTTCATTTTGTCTCCATCAAATAAAGACGAGGTGTGTGAGAGTGGCTCTCAAACCTTTTCTGCTTCCAGGACACTTAACTGGCAAATAGAAAAGAAACGACTTCACCCACCACTTCAGACAGGAACTCCAAACTGGAGGAGGAAGAAGCTTTCGTGTATCAACGCCAGTTTGTTCCATAGATCTTCTTTTCATTGACGTCCCTCTGAACATTAGCGTTTGCATTATGGAGTAAATGTACGTGTTTGGTTTTTACACTTCCTCAGCTCGAGGGAAAGAAACCAGACTTTAAGTTTTGAGGAGGTGGAGGAGTGAACTCACGGGCTGCAGGTCGCTCATGCTGGTCGGGAGCTCTCTCAGAGTCAGCAGCAGGTCCAGCTGTTTGCTCAGGTAGGGGATGTTGCACATCTGCAACAGGGATGAAAGACGGGGGGGTTAGAAGCTGTGTGAATACAAATGAGAATCATCTCAACAAAGCTTGTCCATGTGAGGATTCAGGATTATCTGAAGCTGCAGGGAGACTCGGCCTGTCGACAGGCTGATCTAACAGAGGAACCTAAGGCCTGACACCTTGAAGCGATTGGCTGAGCTGCCTCGTAGACCTCTAATGAATCACTCCACGTTGTCAGAACCGTCTCGCTCCTGCACAGGAACCATCTACCAGAGGCCACAGGGCACTGTGGCTGATGGGAGGTGAAGGGAGGATGCTGGGAGGAGTGTTAGTTATACAGACCCTATAATAACCTGGCTGTAAAATGATTCTGCTCATCCTGTCTCATGTTTAAATTTCTAATGAGAGGTTAACAGATTCCACGCCGAGCTAACACTCACACGTCAGTCGCTGAGTTTAGAGTCGTCACGTTCTCATGAGGAGCAGACAAGTTGAGCTGAAAGAGACAAGGCTCTTATTGGATTTATGCTGGGGCAAAGAATGTGATGTCCCAGTGACCTGAGGACTGATACTGTTCAGGAACAATCAAGACTTTGCACACAAACGAGCCTGAAAGTGATTTAAATCTTGTTTTTCTTGCGTTTCTGCAGGTTTTGAATTATTGTTTCGTGTTTTTAACAAAGATCTTTTAAATCAGCCTAAAAAAAAGGAAGGACCCGGCAGAGGAGAGGTGACAGATCAGTGACTGGTAGTGATGTCACAGGCAGCCATGCTAGCATCTATATGATTATGTATTTAGCAACAGCAGAAGCTAAATGCTAAGGTCAGAACAATGAGAATATTCTCTCTACTGGGATGTGGTGAACTGTACCTCCAGCATGTACTGGTCCACGATGTGCAGCTCCGTCACTGGTCCCTTGTGGGATTTGTACATCTCCACGTCGTCCACGGTGGGAACGTACCTTGAACGTGGAAAACAAACACACACACAGGCCTTGAACATGCATTTCATCGACCGGCTTCTTATCGAAGGTCGTGGGCTCGTCTCCTCCCTCTTTGTTGTTGTGGGTATTTGGAAGCTGGTGACAGCTGTTGGCTTGTTCTGATCCCTGTCAATCAAATCTGATCAAAACAAATTCCCAGAGTGCAGCGGAGGAACAGCAGAGATTCCGTGTTTAACGTGTCTTCCTGTTTTAAACCACTGAACATGTCTCTCTGCCCTGGACCGAAGCCATGACATTGATTTCCTGTGGCCTGGAGGAAACCAGTTATTAAAAGACTAAGTGCTGCTGATGGCCCCTCGTCAGCTTCTGGAAAGCAGTGAGCACTGAGGGCAACGGCCATTTACTCACTCCCACTGAATCTGAATCTGAATCTGCCCCCCCCCCCCCCCCCTGTCGTTTCCATGCGTCCTGACCTCAAACCAAAGGCATTCACTTTTTCATGACCCAGGGAATGAGCCACCAGAGGACCAGTACTCATTAATACTGCAGCAGTAGGGAGTGGATCTTTCCAGGCTGTGTTCCTGAGGCACATTACAATATATATCATGTTTTCATAGAATAAATAAAATCCTCCACAGTCCATTAGATCACTCTGGTCCTTCCAGGAGGTCAGCTTCCAGGGCCACTGAGCAAACGGCAGGTACAACCACATGGAGGACAGTTTTACACGCTGTCGGAGTTTAACTCCCGAGGGCTCGTCCACAGCTTCCATCGCCACGAATAACCAGATATACAATTTTTATTAGTGAGCTGCTCTGGTAAAAGGTTCTGGCATCTGCTCTTTGGTATTAGAACTCAGTGAGAACTGCTTCCCCCCCCCCCCCCCCCTGTTTAACCTGGTCCTGACTGAACCGTGCACTCAAGTGATGACTTGTGAAGCTGCCAGTCTCCAGAGGATCTGTCCCAGCAGCCTCCCACAGACTTAGGCAAAAGAGGTTGTTGTGTTCATCCCCCCAGGTTCACTTGTGACACAATAGAGAAATCAACACAAAGCAGTGTTTTGTGCGTTTTGTGTGTGTGTGTGTTTAGTCGTACCTCCGCAGGGACGTGATGTGCCCGTCAGACAGGCCTCCGTCCTTCTCGTTAACGATGAACAGTTTGTCCTTCAGCTCTCCCGGCTGCACTGGGAAACTTTTCAGGAAAATGTCTGGAAGAACAATGGATCAGATAAAAAAAAAGAAAAGAGTCAACACACTCAACGGGACATGAAAGTGTTTCCTCTCGACAGATCGTCTCTTTATCCAGCGATGAAATGACTCAAAAAGCATTGAGAAGACAAAAGGGTCCTCTGCTTAATTACCCCCCCCCCCCCCCGAGAGCCTGAGGGGAAATGCACAAATTAGCATTCTATCAAGTCAAAGCTTACGTGATTCTCTTTTTTTGTTTGTTTTATAGAAAATGTCTCTGCATAATTCAGGAGCTGAGGGAAAGATTCATCAGGAGTTTTAGACACGTATGTAAAAGACAACATGAAGCACTTAAGCCTGAAACATGCTTCTGCGACTGCGTCTGCGTCTTTTCACGCCGCTGTGGCGCAAGACTCGTTTTCATTCATGCTTCCCCAACCGTTGCGCGTCTTACAAAGCAATTCCGCGCCAGAACACTAGGCGGAGTAATGCTTTTTGTCGAGACGACCTTAGAGACGCCTTCTTTCTTCTTCGTCGATTGTTTTCATTTACATAGCCACTGCGGCTCCTCGTAGCCTTTTTCTGGCGGACAAATCCGCCAGTCAGTGACAGGTTATACAAGTGATCATACTATCGGATATCTTCTGCCAAGTGCTCTTCTATTTGGTCCATATTCGTTCTTCTAAATCTTCCGTGATTTCTGCCGGTATTATGGGGCATGAAACCGGAAATGCAGCTCCAGAAGGGATGTAGAGCAGACCAATCACAGCCTTGCGGGCTGAGTGAGCTTGCGGAGCTTTGCCGTAAATTTTAGAAAAGGGGGTCGACACCCGTCAGCACGTAAGGAGGGATACATAAGCACGTAAGGGACCCGGAAGGGCTCTTGCGCTTACGGGCCCGTGAAAACGCAGAAGCATGTTTCAGGCTTTAGAGCCGCTGGCATCGGATTGGTTGACATATTTTGCTTTTAGCTTTAGAAGCCTCAGAATCACAACGTTCTCTTTTTTGTTAATTTCCGTGTTTGCAAGATTATTTGCATTTAAAACTTTTAATGCAAATAAGAATTTAAAAGTGCAGAATCAATTGTTCTGAACTAAACCAAATCAAACAGCTTGAGTCCTTTCCTGTCACATTTGAAACTGTCACTCAGGCGAAGCAGTTTCCTTAGATTCTGCACAAAATATTAATTTAGACAGTTTTAAAACCATTAAGATGCAGGTGACCTGTTGATTTCATACTGAATCCACATTGTCTCACAAACACTTTGGCTGTAGTCTTAGGTTTCTAGCCGAACCTGATATGAGACCACATTTAAATCCCGATTTTAATTTGGATCTGCACCACATTGCACAGACGTAAATCTATTTATTCATCTACTTTTATTATTCTGCATTCCACTTCACTAAAGAGGGAAATATTTATACTGCAGTACATTTATTTAGAGCCACAGTTTCATAGTTTTTAGTTTACAAATTAACATAATTCATCCAAGTACATGATTGGTTTGTTAAATTCTTGATATTTGTATTTTCTTTTCCTTTATACTACTTTGTACTTAGTGTAACTCCACTACATGTACCTGAAAGCTATAGTAAGTCAGGTTTGAATGAGTTTAATGGGTTCTTTCCTGACCAATCCTGCATCGGAGCAAGTTTCGGTGTAATCTGTGAAGTACTTTGTGCATGATGTTACTTACAAACAAACTACATTAGCACTCAGATCAGATACTTCTACCCAGGCCCAACAGTCCCCTTAAATTTAATCAAACTGCACCAACGTTCACACACTGGCTGGTGGAGGTAATGAGGGTAATCACCAGGTCAAACACCGGAGGGAACGTGGAGCAGAGTTCTGACGAGTTGTGTGTCTGTGGTGTCGCATCTGGACGACAGAAACAAACACAAACACACACACGAGTGCAAATCAAGCACCTTTGTTTGACCGTCTCTCAGACAAAGTGAGCAGTGAATTAGAGTGTGGAGATGAAGAGTATGGATATGAAGAGTGTAGAGATGAAGAGTGAGTCCCACCGGCTGCACCGTGCCACAGGTGTGCTTTTAATTAGGAGTGCGACATTTCCAGTCATTAAACAGACCGGGGGGGGGGGTTCTCAGGGTAAATAACCACATTACACCAACACGTCTGCTGAACACAAATTAATTTACAAAACCACAACAAATCTCATCCTCACATTTCAGATTCTTTTCATCTGCTGCAATTATCTATATTAGACAACAATCTTTACTTTTATTTTTTAAGATATATTTTTAAAACAGATGTTTTATGGTTATACATTAAAATGTTACCATGTTTATCAGTTTATGTTTCAGCTTGTAATTGGCTTGGTCCCGTCCAAAACTATAAATATTCTCTTTCAAATCTAATGATTTTTATATTTTACGTTATATTTTTCATGTTTGTTTTAATTCCATTGAAGGATTTTGTAATCTGGATTTTCAAAAGTCTATAGATAAAGGTAATACTTTTATATTATGAGATCTTTGCTGTTTCACTAAACAGAAGTTGAAGATATTTTAATTTAATAACAGTTTGAGACCAAAAGAGGTTAAATTAACAATTCATCTAAACAACTAAAGTTAAAAGTCTAAAATATTGAAGCAAAACTTGGTTTCTACTTCATCATCTCACAAACTCTCTCAGCCCCTCAGATTTATTGTATCACCCTCTGGAGCAGCCAAACTTAGAAACTATAAAACACACAGTAAAGCACAGAGTGTAAATAAAGATGGACGACCTGACAGCTCCCTGTAAGTGTCTTCATGGCCTCAGGGTGGCTGCTGTAGTAAACTGTGGGTCATATAAGCCGCCTCCTCCATGTTAAAGGACGGGACATGGACCAATCATCACAGGTCGTTTCTCATCTCATGTTTGTTCAAGTGCTCGTTTTTTAATATTAAGTTTTAATCAGTTATTTGATGCTATAGTAACATGATCATGATTAACGGCTGAGGCTGACATGTGATTGGTCGAACACGTCCATTTTTATATCTAGTCTATAAAATGAAGTCTTCAAAGCATTCTGATATTTTGATCCATCAGTTATTAGGTCCCTGGATCAGTCACATTCTACTTCCTATACACTGATTAAATTATGTACACATAATACTTCCATTCGTAGGATTCTCAATGCAGGGGGTTCCCTTGTTATGAAGTACTTTTACCCAATATCTCTGGAACTTTTATACAGTTAAAGGATGTGATTACTCCCTCTTTCCTTTACTTCATTAGATTTATTTAAAGTATTTTTCACTTTTAATCCTCAAATGTCTTTGTATACTACAAAATCCACTTTGTACTCCATGACATTTGCGCAATACATTGTGTTACATGTTCATATTGTTAAGTTTATGTTTTTAAAAGTTATCTATAAACACCTCACATATATTGGGAAGAGACTCAGTCATAATACTATCATCTTTCCATTAGAGAATAAAAAGTACTTTTACTTTTAATACTTTAGGTACATTTAAAAGCAATTACCTACTGACCTTTACTCAAGTAGAAAAGTTAGTGTCTAGTTATCTGTACTTTTAGTAGTGAAGTGAAATGTTGGATCACTTCCTCCACCACTGACGTAAAACTGATTTAATGTTGTGTTGTCATGCAGAGAAGAATCCCTCACATCCCATTGTGCGTCAGAGAATCCCATCACAACACAGACACACACCCACAAACCAATGTGTTGGTATCTCCCATCTGCTCTGTGGGCATTTCTCAGCCGATTGCAATCAAACAGCAGAGAATGAGTTCACGTCTCCTTCCTGCAGACGCTTACATTTCTATAAATGAGCACAGAGAGATCATTACAGTGTTTGTCAACACAACAGTAACACAACTCCATGTCTCAGTGTGTAACATGGTTATTTAGAATCTGTGAAGAGGAGGTTCGAGTGGCAGCTTTTTTATTCCTGACGCCAATTAACATCTGTGAGTGTGTTTGTAAATTATTGATCACGTAGTTGATGCGTGTGTGTGATATTATCTGACGGAGGTGGAGTCGCACTGACTGCTGAGCCGGTGTCAACACAACGTGAGCATGCACACCGGCTCCCAGTGTATCAGAGAAAAGAGAAGGAGTGCGGCACAGAATCAGATATGAGCTGAATAAACAGCAGGAGTTTAGGAGGTTTGAGGCGATAAACATGCAAACAAGAGCACAGCAGCTGTGTGTGTGTGTGTGTGTGGGGGGGGGGGTTGTGTAAGTGTGTGTGAGAGGTAAATAGAGAGAGAGACAGAGGAGGAGGAGAGGGACACAAATCATATTAACAGCTGATGTTTTCTTATGAGAAACCTGGAAAGTTCCTGTGGTTTTGTTGTTGTTGTCGTAAACAGGTTGAAGTTTCCTCTGCTCTGTGTTTATTACCAAACAGTGAAAATGCCCTGATTGATTAAAAGTGTAATTGAAATGCACTCATGTGATGTGAATCCATTTATTCATCTACTTTAATCCCCAAATTATTCTTTATGCACGAAGGCTTTTGATGGAAATATTTCTTATACTGCAGATGAAGATGAAACATCCAATTTGATGGCTCCCATTAAATTATATGTATTTTCATTTAGATGACTTTATACTAAGTTTTACTGCACTGCACGTTTCTGACAGCTACAGTAAAGCAGGTTCTACTGTCAAAACATTATCTAATACTAAGTAACACTGAACAGAAATATATATGGGTTTCATGGAAATCAGATTTTTAAGGCCAATAAACTAATCTGTCCCTCATTAGAGCGCATATCTCTGCCAACAATCATATGTGGATCCTCTCCAGATTTTAACAGAATCCTCCCTGACCCATTAAACATCCTTCCACCAAGTTTAGTGTAAATCCATCCTGTAGCTTGTGTGTAATCTTGTTCACAAACAAACACACCAACCAACAAATGGCCAGGGGGTGAAAACCTTGGTGGATATAAATATTGAATATTAAATATGAAATAAAATGTTCTGGTTGTCAGGACCACAACAGGACAGACAGATACACCAAGCACCTCCTCCGTCTCTCTTCAAATGTCATAACCTCTTTTCTAACATTCACAGCAGGAGGATGCTCGGCCCTGAGGCGGCCGTCACTCATCTCCTGCTCCCGACTCGACCCGAGTCTCCAGGTCAAGGAGGAGGAGCCCAAACTCTCTTATCCATATTTCATATATAGGCTTGAACTCTAATTATGTTGCCAATCTGCACATTCCCTCTGATTCCATTTAGCAGCCCGACCCACCACCAGTGTATCACTGTGTCTGTGGCTCTTGGAGGACCCGTGGGGGGGGGGGGCCACATGAAAGTTAATCAAAAGTGAAAAGTCATTAGATAAGAAATAGAACATGTTCCACTTCACAATGGCTCTGCGCTGCATGGGTGGACATGACCCTGGACCGGGGACACACTGCCCCCTGCAGGCACGTTTCAGGAACAACCATGTCTCTGCTTCTCTTTAGAGGCTCAACCTTTATTTAAAAAAAGAGTCAGCTTCATTTTAATTGGATAATTTAAGTCTTATTGATAACAATTTGAAATCCTGATATTGTTACTGTCTCTGCTGAGAAGCTGGTTCCTCTTTCAAGGTGTTGCTGCCCTCTGGTGGTCGTGAAATTCATTGAAGCAAAGAGCATCTTTATTTTACTTGAAGGTTCAGTGTGTCAGATGTAGGTGAAAGGGATTTCATATTAAAAAAAATGTATTTGCCCTAAAAGGGGCCGTTTATATTTAAATACTTTATATTCAAATACATTATATTTAAATACTTTACTGGACAAACGAAACACCTTTTGAGTTTTTATGACAACTGAAGCTACGACAGATTCTTTGACATGTTTGGAAGGAGAGGGTGAGGTGAGGGGTATCCAGCTGCAACATGCAACTTCTCCACTAGGTGTCACTACATTCCACACACTTTTTAGAACCACCTTTTTCTGCATGCATACAGTATTGATAGTCAACTTCCACGCAACACTTGTTGAGCTGTACTCACTGAAGTTGTGTGCGATCTTCTGGTTCAGCATGATGTGCTGGTGGGCGTTACTGTGCTCGGCCGCCTCAAACCCCCCCACGTCTTTGACGGCAAACTGCTCACGTAGGAGCGACGTGTTGATTTCTATCCTCCCGGTGGCTCCTCGTACCCAGAGGGATTTAGCAATCTGTCGAGAAACAAACGGATCTGAGACCATTCCACTTCACAAGGACCTTTCTGTGTTTGCTGAATTAATAAAACGCTGCATGTACATATGATTAATTCTCATGAGATACTGGGTAGATTTAAATGTGGTATTTGGTGTTACCTTGTCCGGGCCCACCAGGTCCCAGTGGAACGCCTTGGTGCGATGTTTCTTTAAAGGGAACTTTATTCTGAAGGGTAAAGGTGGAGGGGCCGGGATGCTCAGGGGTGAAGGTGCCTTCACATCTGGCCCCTGAGACTCTTGGCCTGGGGGGCAGGGTGAGAGGGGAGTGTGGGGGGGCTGAGGGGAGGCAGGTGGAGATAGGGGAGCGTCCCGGGGGGAGGTCGGGGATGGGACATGAGGGGAAGTGTCGGGTCCAATGAATGGAGCAGCAGCTTTTCCAGTGATGCAGGGTTCAGGAACATCTGATGATGGATCTCTGCTGCTGGACGTGAGATCTTCAGTGGGTTTATCAACTGGAGGACAAGTCCCAGACTGCACATCTGTATCTGCGTCCTCTGGGTCCTCTGGGTCCTCTGGGTCCTCTGGGTCCTCTGGGTCCTCTGTTCCCTCTGCGTCCTCTGCGATGCTGATGTTTCGTAGAATCGCTGTTTCCACAAACGTGTGTTCGCCCATGGACCTCCTCTTCCAGTCTACACACAGTCTGTCGATGGCGCTGACCCAAGCATCTCTCTCCTTCTGGACGGTTCCTCGAGCGCCGGTCTCATCCGACACCGGCACTTTGAATCTGCAACGAATCAAAAACATCTAAACCCAACTCGAACAAGAGGGACCAGAGGAGATCATCTATGACTCTGCAGTTGCTGCAGATGTCTGCCCCCTCGACCCAGCAGAGGGGGTGGGACAGAGGAGAATGATAATAGTAGTAAAAGGCAAGGTCATATGGCCATTATTGTGGTGCTTGGAGGTCAAAGGTCAAGGTTGCAGTGACCTTATGTGAGCACTCTTACTCAGGGTTTAGGACAGAGGATGTCGCACCTTGATTTGTGAATCTGGACCTAACAAACTCAATTCGACTGATTCATTATTGGTTGATGGACTCACTTGTACTCGTTCTTGTGGGTGATCAGGGTGAAGGCGTCCGGGCTGGGAGGCTTCCGCACGCTGGTGTCCCCGTCCGACAGGTGAATCACGGTGGACACGGCGGGCGCCACCTCGCCCTCTGCCGGGCCTCGACACCTGAGGGGGACGAGTGTGAGCTGCCCCGGGTGAAGCTGGACCTCATACCTGCCACCAAGGGAAGGAGGAGCAACGTGAACTTTGTAGTATTGGCTACTTCAGACCCATTTGGTACAAAGAGAACGTGACATCAACCAAATTTTAAGATGCCGTCCGTACTTCACCCATCTCAGAGACGCCAGACCTCCTCTGTGCAGCAGCAGGACGCCGTCCCGGAGGCTCCGAGAGGCCTGAGGCTGCTGCTGAGCTTCTGCAGCTCCCTCCTCGTGGTCACTGTATATGTTCCTGTAGATGACCTGATTCACCAGCTGCATCATCTGGTCACAAAGAGAAGAGCATCAGTCCCAATGAAAAACATCATTCCTATGAATTGTTCAGAGTCACGTTGAGTCTCTTTGGAATCCTCTCACTGAGTCGGACCTTGTGTTTGTCCTCCAGGGACGTGGCCTCCAGCTCGTAGTCGTGATGTCCTCTGAAGGAAATAGAAAACCTGGAGCCCACGCCGTCGTCACAGCTCTTCACGATGGAGAAGGGAAGTTGTCTCTTGATGATTCCTTTCTCTATGCTGCACAGCATCTTGGTGTTGAAGTCAATCTGGACGATCACAGTGTTCAGTTTATTAGGTACACCTGGCTAAGACATAGTGCAGTAACACAATGGTACGGCAACAAATACAACCTTTATGAGAGTTATAGTGTTAATGATATTACCTCCGCCATGAGCTAGTGAGGATTACACAAAAACTACTGGACAGATTACCAGGAAACTTGGTGGAAGGATGTGGTGTGTTACATTCAAGTTTGGTGCAGATCTGGATCAGAAAGTTTGGATCCAGGAGTTTGTTTTCTTTTCCTTTGAGAATAACTAATATGAATAATTCATAATTAATATTTAGGGGAGTGATATCGTGTGTAATTAGGACTGTAGGGGCTTTCTTTTATTAGATCAGATATTAGATTCAACTTTATTGCCATTGCACAGTACAACTACTTATACAACGAAATACAGTTTAGCATCTAACCAGAAGTGCGTATTTAAAGTGGAATGTAAATAAATAAGATATGTACAGTAAGAAATATATATTGAATAGTACAGTATTAACAGGTATTGTATTATATAAGAAGTAAGAGCAAGATAAATATATATAAACATGAATATGCTATAGGCAGGATAATACAGTAGTAAAAAAAGGTATGGTTGATGTATGTGAAGTTCTACTTTGTTTGTGTGTCTGTAGTTTTTCACTTTCCTGGTTTGTGTGTTTGTGTGACTCACCTGGAGAACCCTCTTCTGCCACCTGTAGCGTCCGTGCTTGTGAACACTGAAGTTGTACTGTGACGGTTTCTGTTCCTGTTGCCAGAGAAATGTAAAAAAAAAAGAATACACTTGAAGGGAAAACACCTTCTAATTTATTTCCCGCTCAGCTTTTTGTGTCAAACTCCACCTTCTCCATTCCTTCATGTAATGACACCTCGTCAGGAATCAAACCATCTCCGAAAAAAGCTTTGAAACCGGCCGAGCGGCTAATTTAACTCCACAGTGTTTACGCAGCAGAAGAAAAGACACGTGAGGAACAGGTTTGTCATTTTGTAAATGTCCAGTTTCCTCCTGCTTCATTTTACAAATCAAGATAATCAACACAGCGATTAAGGACGTTGGTTGAAAGCAGGAACTCACTCAGCTGGTTCCCCCCCCCCAAAGGTTAAAGGTTAAATATCACATCAACCGACAGCTCTGGAGCTAATTTACATGTTGTTCTTGGTTTTTAAATCACAAACAGGGGCGTTGCAACAAGTTATGCAAAGCTAGGAATGGCCTGGGGCCCTGAGCTGAGAAAGGGCCCCCGATCATATTAAACAACAACTATGTGAGATTCCCCTGAAAATCCAAACACTCCGTAAACCCCCTGACGAGGCTCCATCTCTAGAGTTCCCGATGAAACAATAGAAATCTATTCCCAAGTCAGGTCAGAAACTCATTCTGCTGGTGTCATGAGAATGTTAGGGGTCAGGGGTCAGGGTTAGGCAGCTCTGATTAACATGTGTTTACCTCTTCGTCCAGGCTCCGCTGTTGGAGCAGCTGATCCCGGTCCCTCCTGGCCTGGTCCAGAGCGTCCTCGATGGACAGCTCTCCGTTCTTCACCTTGTTCATGATGCTGAGCTGCATCTCGTTGCTCAGCTGAAATCACAGCAGCACAAATAAGATCAGGTCAGATGGGTTAACACGGGGAGAGGAATACGTGTCATCAGGTCGAGTCAAGTCAGACGTATTGATACAGCACGTTGAGAAGGACAGGAGTCGAGCCAAGGTGCTGCTCGGATTAGAGAGATATCATCAGAATCATAAAACAGAATCAGGCTGAGGCAAGAAGCGAGATCAGGAAGGTCGAAATGACCTCAGTGACCTGAAGCAGGATCAGGAGATCAGTGATATAATGAGGATCAAGACCCTCAAGACTTTTGTAGACAAATAGAAGTACAATATCTTAAAATCACTCCTGAAGTTAGGGAAGAAGGTAGGAGTTATGTGCTGCCTTTATTTGAGAGATAAATTCCTATTTTGAGCTAAATATAATTTATGTGAATGATTTTGCATCATATCTCCCAGAATATGCGTTAAGAATCTATTCGTTATGAGTTTTATTGCATTTAATAAACAGTTTTTTAATTTGTGTAGCACTAAATCATAACACACTTTACATATCAGGATTAGATCAAACTTTATTGATCCGAACACCAGGGAAATTCAGTTGTTAAAGCAGCAGGCAGCTCAGAACGAGGCCGACAGGAGAACACAAATATGCCTGTATGATTATTATATAAACTTTTCTATATGGGTTTGTAAAGAACTGTTATAAAGTAAAGTGACCCTTTTTTGAATCTCCAGTCTGTTCTTTACAGGCGTGCGTGTGGATTAAACAGGTTTTCTCAGTTTCACAAAGGGAACAAGCGGCTGGTGTCAATCTCTGTTTCAGAGGAACAGTGAAGAGGAACCAGCCGGACGGTCACTTTGTGTAGCTCTGACACACACACACACACACACACACGTTGTTACAGGAACACACTGTCACGTCTCTGTAGATCTCCTCTCGTTGCTGGAAACTTCAAACAGCAGGGAAGTTGAATTGAGGAAGTGAAAAGATTCAACCAACATAAAAAAAAAAAAAAAAAAAGCAGTCTGTCTGGAGAGACTGAATCATGACTCGCTCGACTGAACTGGTGTTACTGGAAGTGAGAGGAGTGCTTTTCTCTGGAACTCAGAATTCAGTCGAGCTGCTGTCGTCTGCAGAGCCGGTGATTTCAGGCTTTACTGTCATCAGAGCCTGGACGTGGGTGTTGCTTGAGGTGAAGTGAAGTCCTACCTTTGGCAAGTCGTCCGTGTATCTCTCCGTTCTGGATGCATTCTCTCTCTTCTTCGATCCTAAATTGGTCATCATGGTTTTCTTAGGTGCTGTGTGAAAATCCATGAAACCAGTGAATCTGTTGCAGCAGAGTTTAGTTTTTTCTCACATGCAACTCGCACAGAGATCTGCTTCTCTGAAGGGGAAGAAGGAAAGTGGCTGTGATTTGTGTTACTTTCTGCTCCCGCCCCCCGCAGCTCCGGTTACATTCTTGTTCCAGGTGAATCTGCCACACCCACAGCAGCACAGCTCTCTACACAACAGCCATCTTCAGGTTACAGGTCTGCACATGCAGGCCTCATCTATTCCTGAACTGTTCCTCATCTATTCCTGAACTGTTCCTCAGCTGTTCCTCAGCTCCTCCAGGAGAGAGAGAGAGGCCTAAGAAGCCTGAAGCCCCTTCCCACCATACCCACAACACAACACAACAGAGTGATATGTTAGAGGTTATATGTTATATGGTATGTTATTTATTTTTTATTTTGTACTATATGTATGACATGTTTGTTACATCTCATACATATAGTAATATTATTTAATTTAATATTCCTAACTCCTTCACCCTGTAAACTGCTGCTTCATTTGATTCGACTATGTTATATGATATACATTTATTAATATTATTGAATTTAATATTCCCCACTCCTTCACCCTGTAAACTGCTGCTTCATTTGACTGATATATGTTACGATGTTATATGTTATATTTTGTATGTTATATAGTTTGTTATTTTTCTATTTTGTAAAGTCGTATACTGCGTAGATGTTTCCTGCCATGTCACAATAATTTCACTGCTCCGATGACACTGTCATTTGTGCATGTGATAATAAACTTGGATTGGATTGGATTGGATTTGATTTGATTTGATATGGTTTCTCATGAAAACACATCTTGTCTTCAGGTCTCCTCACATACTCCTACTCTAATATAATTGACTTATCATATAAAATGAACTTACAATATAAATATATATATATATCAATGAGAGAATAAGAGCTTTTTGCTTTTTTGGCCTGCCCCTGAATACAATCACAAGAAAGTCTGAAAGTCCGTGTGAAGGTGACAGAGGAGTGTCGTCACTTCCAGGCGTCACCATGTGGGAAAACCACTGTGTGCAAACAGTGTGTGGGGGAATCCCTCAGCAGCCTGGAGGAGTTCCAGTGTCGGATGAAAAGTGGTCGAGAACAATGAAAACAAGAAATCCTGATCAGTAAAAGATTCCCACGAGCTTTCTACTGCATTCTACTCATTTGCAGCCACTTTGTGTCGTGAGACTTTTACATCAGAAAGAGACAAAAGTTTTTTATTCAATACAAGATGCTGTAATAGTCTCGTAACCTGACAGTAAATTCAATTTATTGAGAATTACCTGTAAATCCCCAGATGCAACCACAGAAAGCAGCTGCTTCACCGTTCATGCATCAATAATAATAAAAATCTATTTTGCTTTTGATACATTAGGTAAATTTCTACACTTAAAAATATATTATTATAAATATTTCAAACACGATAGTTGTGGTTTCTTTCACCTAAACTTGCCTGATCTTAGGAATTCATTCATATTAATTTCATTCACAGGAGCCTTAAAATAAACTATTTTCAAAGGTAATACCACTGTGGTATTTTATTATATTTTAATTTATCATTTTATTTTATTTGAACTTTTACTACTTTAGCTTGTTTTAAATGTTGATGTTATCATGTTTACTTATATTAACTCTCTAAAGCTCTCTAACTCCTTTATTCCACCTTATTAACTCTTTAATTGAGCTTGAAATGTGTTTTAAACTTTGCTTTCTTTCATTTTAAATGGAAAATTTACATTCATTTATATTTAATGTTGTGTTGTTTTAAACGCCCCTGCACCTCTGTGTGTGAAATGTGACTTTATAAACAACACAACTGTGAGTTGAACTGAATGAACCACGTGTGTAACTCTGCTCTCCGGAGTCGTGTTGTGTGATATAAACGTTGTTTTGTGTACTTTGGGATTTTTAGTGGCCACAAGCTCTCAGCTTCATGGTGGGAGTTACAGGAAATGGTCAAGTTAGAATAAGTATAGTAAAAAAACCAGGAGCACAGTGGGCGGGGGGGTGGGGGGGATTCCCTGAGTCCAGCTCCTCCCTCTCACCAGTAAAAGCAGAAGAAGGTGAAGCAGCAGCAACACACTGACACTGTCTGAGCAACACAACGATGCGACAAACCAGCAACATGCGTCTCTTCGTGGTACTGGTGGTGATGGTGTTCGAGCAGCTGATGGTGAGTAAACTGGTGGATTCTGTTTTTAAACTGCTTATTGTGACGTGTGATCACTGTCCTTAGATCAGATTCTATCACATGTGCTGTAAACGTGTACGTGTATGCGAGTTTTGCTTTTATTGTATATCTACATCAACATATTGTGTTTGTGTGTCACTCCCACGGTGTTTCTGCTCGTTCCTGTGTTCGAAGTGTTCGTGTTACTGCACAGTCACGGTTAGCTTCACTTTCACTTTCACTTTCCAGCCTGATACTGGGAACTGGAGCTGGTTGACACGAGCGCGCGTGCGTTTTGCTGAAAAGAAGCAACAACGTTAAAAGATAAATACATTTTAGAGCAGAAATGTCAGAGAGACTCGCTGAGTTCGATTCCCCCCCTCGAGTTGACAGTTGGTTAAAAGTTTGGGACTTTCCACTCACTCACTGTTTTCTCTGAGGAAGTGAACCAACTGTGCACAGAGAGAAACTCCCCCCCACAAACTGAAGTACAGTTCAGTTCAGTTGTGGTTTCATGTCGCTTTGTGCTTGTTGTTTTGCAGGTGCTGACCTCTGCCCAGTCCCGGTGTGACCCCCTGACCCAGTATGACCACGCCGGCCAGTGCTGCACTAGGTGTCCTCCAGGTAAAGTCACTCACACCTTGAGGAGAGAGGCAGCAGTTTAATTTGTAAAACAGAGCTGTGAACTGGATTATATATGACTCTTCTTAGAGGAAACACATGAATCCTGGTTTCAATATTAGATTTGTTGTAAAATTTCTAAAAGCAAATGTAAATTCAACACAAAATCTGCAGTTTTAACACATCTGAGGGAAACTACTCTGCCTTACCAGCATCAAGGATGATCTTAACCTTAAGTGGATCAGACGATAACACAGAGAATATGATTCCTTGATGTTTATCTGTCTACGGAAGCAAATCGCTCTGTTCGTCTGAATCTTACATTTATCTTTGTGTCAATCTATAAAATTCCATTATTCTAAACAAGCATCGAATGAACATCACATTTCAGGAACACTTTCACCATTGATGCCAAAAAACTTTCTTTTGCTTTTGATTTTCATCCTTGTTTTCTTTTCATTCCGTGGTTTCACTTTCAGTCACAAACAACAAACAACAAACAACAAACACAGTAATTTATCACATGAGAGGATTGATGCTGTCTCACAAACAATTAGTTTATAGATTATATCATCAAAAACAAATACATTGTGATGACAAAAAAACAACACTTTAAGAAATCTGTTCTAGTACAGTTTTATAACAAAATAAAATATCCTTAAAATTCTTTTATGTCTGTGAAGCACATGTTTTTTGAAACATGCTCTATAAATAAAGTTAAACCTTTATATCTCATAAATAACAGATCTTATTATCTTTTGGCTTGTCCACTTCTGGCTGGACTTTTTGATGACCACTGTTTAATTTGCCTTTCGACATTTAATGACTAATTATCACTTTATAGAAACATGTAAAGGATATGACTGAACCATTAAAATAATTGTTAACATACTTTATAACCTCGTGCTAAACCACAATCGGTCGATTTTACTCTGCTTGAACAGCTCAGACAGACCAGATGTGATGTTTTGATAAATGTTGGAGGTTGTTCACTCCGAGCAGAATCAGGTCAGCTGCTCTGTTTCCGCTGCAGCTCTGAGTTTTATGAGACAAACGTGATCATTTAGAAGAAGAAGACCTGTAACTTGGCAGGAAGGGTTTATCCTCCAGAATGTCAAACTATTGCTTTTCATCTTCCCGTCACACGTTTGCAAACACTGGAGCGTCTCACTGTGTGTTTCAGGAACCAAGATGTCGAGTCAGAGCTCGTGTTCCAATCCTCAGTGCACAGAGTGTGGACCCCATGAATATCAGGATCAATACACCACAGAGTCCCAGTGTAAAGTTCAGCCGTACTGCGACCCGAGTAAGACCGCACAACACAACACAAACCTGCTGCAGTCACAACATCCAGGGACCCTTGTTCAGTGTTTGTTCCTCTTGCAGATAAAAACATGGAGGATTCCCAGCCAGCGAGCAAGAAGAAGCTAAGCACCTGCAGCTGCCTGATGGGGTTCCACTGCTCCAGTGGCGAGTGTGTTACCTGTGTGCCGCACACAACCTGCAAACCAGGACAACACGCCAAGTCCATAGGTGAGACTTCATCGTACAACTCCTGGAGACGTGCGTGTGATTGGGTCGGAGCTTCCTCTGGAGTTTCTCTTTTTATATATTTAAGAACCCAGCAGCAGAAACATCTCTGGAGGAACATGTTTCTGTTTACGTCTTCTTCACCATCTTCTAGATATTTGCCTTCTTTTTGCTTTTTCATCCGATTAATGAGACGCTCCAGAGAACGCCCCTCTGGAGGGTTTCAGGAGCTTTGTGAGGAAATTATCAGATGTGTTTTTGAATGTTTGCTGCTGCTCGGCTTTCAGGAAACCACAGCCGGGACACCGTGTGTGAGAGCTGCCCCGAAGGCTCATTCTCCACTAGCACCTCGTGGAACAGTGTGTGTGCGAAGTGGACAGAGTGAGTGACACACTCACACAGACACGAAACACACAAAGATAGATAGATAGATAGATGGATACTTTATTAATCCCGAGGGAAATTCAGAACAAATGAACACACAACTACTTATAGAGTGGAATAGAGTAATAGAGTGCAATTTGAGAACTTTAAACTTTAAGAAATCCTAAATACTTATGATTACATGTTATTGCCAAGAATGGATATTGCACTTATAAATAATCTCAATATAGATGGTAAATATGTCAACGAGTCATATTTATTAATGGGTAGACTGAAGAGGAAAAAACGGTTCTCAAATGTATTCTTTTGACTCTTGATGCTCCTGTAGCGCCCACTAGAGGACATAAAAGTGAACATCCTGTGATTTCCCTGTGAGCTGCAGATGTCGTCCAGAGAGTTTTTTATTTACATGAAGGAGAAATTAGTTTTTCACAGTTTTAATTTGTGATGGGATCCTCCATTCTCCAGTTTGCCAGTCAAGGGTAAAGCAGATTGACGTCTGTGTTAGACGAGTGGATTGGAACTTCTCTCATTTGCTTAAATGATACATAGAGAATACACATCTAGAAATTCACCACATCTGGCACAAGCGTTCCCACCGATTGTTGTGTTACATGCTCACCAACACAAAACACTTTCTTTAATTTTCACACAAGAGAAAAAAACTACACAGGAATTCTCCTTTTAACTGTGTGATCTCTGTTTTGTTTTGCAGATGTACGAGTGGATACCAGGTCCGGGAGAAGGGAACCCACGTGTCTGACATCGTTTGTGGTGAGTTGTGTGCAGGAAGTCGAACTCTCTCTCTCGTGTGTGTCTGTGACAGCGCCTGCAGCCGCGTGGTTAGAGGTTTGTGCGTCTGACTCAGAACGAAACCTCCAGGGATACGAAACCACGTTTGGTTTGTGGTTTTCTAACTGTGGGTTTGACTCAGTTCACCTGCACACAATTTACACTTGATCTGGGTTTGTGTAGGAATCAGAGAGCGCAGACTGAAAATCCTCCAACGACAAATGATAATGATAAATTAAAGTTTTTAAATGAGTATTTAAACATATAGTTTTTTTTTCAATTTAGTTGTAATTTGTAGGTTTGAGTCCAGGAGGATGTGTCATTTGATAAACACCCTAAAACTGTCCGGTGGCACATTTAAACATTTATAAAGATATATGTATATATATATTTTCCTGAAGTATTCCTTCAAGTGGCTACACTGAACATGGTTATGTTGTGGTTTTGTTTTCACAGTAACTTAATGTCTTGTATTGTATTTTTTATTAATTCATTTCTCACTGTTTCTGTTCTTGCAGAGAAAACTCCGCGGCACCAGGGAGGTCTGATTGCGGCTGCTGTTGTTTTTGGAAGTGCATTGTTTGTGTTTTTACTTGCGTGTTTTCTATGCAGAGGTACGTTGGGCTGGAACTCTTATATCATATTTAATGAATTCACGTTGTCAGTAACTCACCTCATGTTCTCATGTTCTCTCTCTTTTCTTTTGTGTCGGTTAAAGCAGGAGACACGAAACAACGGGCAAAGGTAAATCTGATTCTCTGTCTTCATTTGGTTGGCTCGTGTATAATATATAATTAACAGGGTAGTGCAGTTTACTGAGAGGGATATATGCTGCATATTGTATTGTTACTTTCCCAAGTTATTCATGTCCTTCAATTTGATGCCACTTTTGTATCTCTATGCTTTTTGAAGAAGCCAGGCCTGTGGGTGGACACAGTTTCATGCAGTTAAACTTGCTACTTCCTCTAAAGACCACAAACTATAAACACGTTTTACCACCTATTTATTAACCCCTTTTTTAATTCAACAACACCAGAGAAACTGTTTCCCCCTGTTTCAAGTCTGTTAAGCTATGAAAATCTAAAACCTGGCTTTGTATTTCTCTCATATTTGGACGTATGGACCTTAACGTGGTCACTTAGGTAAACAAAAAAGGAAATATGTTTGTTAGAAATGTCAAACTGTTCCTTTAAATGAACTTTAACTGAGGTTTCGTCCACGTTTACTACATCTACGCTTGAAAAATGCATCAACTCACATCACGTATCTCTCTCTCGCTCTGGTAGGGCTGTTTGGAATCGTGCCGCGGGGACCGGGAGAAGCTACCGAGGGCACCCAGCCCGATGTTATTCACTCAGGTCGACGAGACTGAGAGCGATCCTGAGCCGCGGCTGTCCCAGGAGGACGAAGACATGAAGATGCCAGAGGAGAACCTGGAGGAGGAGAGGGAGGAGCTGCTGTCGGAGGGCGTCCTCAGTGAGAACGGACAGTTTGTGACACAGGAGAGAGGGAAAGACTCGATCCAGCCCCAGCAGGAGACACAAGTGCAGACGAGCATGGACTGAAAATCCTCTTTCTGAACTGTATGTAGATGGGAATGTAAAACGTTACGTCTCATATTTCACTTGCACTTAATTCTCCTCCTGTAAATATATACATATAAATATCACATGGTGTCAGTTATAGAATTGAAACCTCTGCAGTAGTGTAGAGGATATTAGAGTGTTGCATGCTACGGGACTTTAATGTATTGTTTTTTAGGGGTTTTGTAATTTATGGGCTGTTTTACATTTTGTATTTTAGTTTGTACGTGTGTTCTCTCCCTCTTGTGTATTATAATGTGTTTCCAGCTATAAAAGTGTCAATAATAAAGTGTATAATGGCGGCTGTTCCCTCCTCTGCTTTGTGTACCACATAAACATCTGCCGTGTTTGTCTACGTCTGAACTGTGAAATTTAAATTTCCGAGTTATCTTTTACGTCTCAAACTTTAAACTGATATTGTTTCAACTTTGGGAAATTAGCACCAAAATTGGCCCAATTGATTTCCATCAGATTTGTTTTAAAACAGGGACCAACTGTTAATTTGATGATTAGACAGATAAAATACATAATTTACAAAAGGTGAATTCTTGTGTTTGCATTGTGAGATGATGCAAAACTTGATGTGATGTGATTTAAAAGCTTCTGCGTTCAAATCTATTCCATTAAATTATTATAAATCTATTCTATTTTATTAAAGGGGGTGTTTAAACTGGCTGCTATTGGTCAATCCGTCAGTTCCCATGAAGCTTTGGGGCGATGAAAGCAGGAAGTGTAATGTTGCCCCTAAACTTCACCCTAGTTTGTATCCATTGTAGAAAAGTGGCACAAAAAGTCAGCCGAATTAATCACAAGCATTTGCTCTTACATTCCCCCCCACAAAGTTCTCATAATATTGTCGTTGGATTAGTAAAATACCGAATACAACTTAAAAACACAAGAATTCTCGGGCAAATTCCGGATTTGCCGGAGCGTCTTTTTCCCTCTACGTTCCAAGACGATTTACGGACTTTTATTCACGCAGGACATCGAGACTGTGAAAGTGTAAGTGACACTGAATCTAAAACTATGTGAATCATGTGTGTGTATGTGTTTAAAACGCGAGGGACAGAGTTTATGAGTCGTTGAACTTCCTCCCTTGAGCTGTGTTTGGGTTAATGGACCAAACCTCTATCACTATTCCCGCTGTTTTTATCGCACATGTGTTTTTTTTATCTTCACTTCTCCAATTTAAGCTGGAATCCAATACGAATGAGTGGAATAAACTGTGTAGTTGCTCTCGATGTCCTGCAGGGGTCGCTGCAGCCTCGCATTAACCTGACCCCTGACACTGGAGACATGAGGAGATTTATCAGGCCTCATTTTTACAGTTTCACTCCTCTTTATTCTTTTGTGGCCTGATCTTCTGTTTGTTGTGAGGAAACTAAATCTTCTCTGTGTGTTTTTTCTGTTTGAAGGGATTTGCATGGAGAAGGTTTTGGCCGGAGGACAACGGCTCTGCAGGGCCTGCTTCTCCCGGGAGCCCCCTCATTATCCCCGGATTAATGGAGGTACGGCCCTTTTGAATTTACATGGGAACAACCTGGGTGACTGATGGAGAGGAATCCCTTTGATTACCGCTAAACATCACTAACACCCTGACAGGTCTAATCCGTACCTGTGGAGAGGAACACCTCACTTCAGTTTGCACTCACACAGGATTTAAAACTTTTCTTTTCCCTAAGTTTAATGTCAAGGATCACTCAGCTCAAAATAAACCCCCCCGCAGTTCCTGAACCCGAACCAGAAAGTCAAAAAGGAAGAGAGAAAATCAGGCCACATAATATTGTTGATACAAAACCCTGAAAAGATGATAAATGTTAAGATTTATGCTTTTACATTTGGTGTTTATGGTGAATTTAGTGAATAATGCCCGGATGTGTCGGGTTTGCAGATGTTAGTTTGCATCTGGAACCTTAAACTCACACCAGGATTTAACCTTTGACCTCCAATAATCATTAGAATTAACAGAAGTTTAACTCAAGTCCTTCAGTGAAAATGTTGCTTTGTTTCGTCTTCAGCTCTTTTTCTTTACCTCTCGTCCCCAAATCTGCAAAACGAAGCTTTAGACGGATGTTTTTGTGTTTTAGTTTTGGAGTTGTTCTGTTCTTTCATTTTTGGAAGATTAAATAAAGGGTTGGATAAGTTAAAAACTCTCCGTTTAGTTAAGAATTATACTAAAGCAAATGTATTAAGCCTTTTTTAATCTAATTTAATTTGCAGCTGCGATATAGCTGAGCTTAGGTTTCCATGCTTTTAAACCCTAAATTCATGGAGAACACAGAAACATGTCCGATTATCACCAGAAGCTGGATTTTTATTTAAGCAAAATTATTTCTTCATGTGTAGACAAAGGACACATAATTTACAGGTCGTCGGTGGAAAAATACATCTACATTTATTTACAGTAACACAAAGTGTTCAGAGTCTTTGGTTTCACAAAAAATACAGAATTTCATTTTATGTCCAAACTTCAGGAATTCCCTGAGGCCTGAGAGAGTAAAGTGCAAAAGAGCTGTGGAGGAGGTTCGAGTCCGAGGCTCAGAGAATCTCACGAGTGGAGTAACACGCGGGCACGAACAGCCCGGTTCGTGAGGCCCAGTCTGCCCACAGTTTCCCTGCTGGGTGGTAAATATGCTCCAGTGGTTTCTTCACAGTCTCTGATGTCGCCGTCTCCGCTAAAGACCAGATTTTGGGTTTTTGACTGGAGACGTTTTCTTTACTCTCCAAGCCGGACGGCGTGAGATCAGAGTCACTCTGTTCAACTTTCATCACAAGTGCGTGTTCTCTGTCCTCGTGCTGCTGCGGGCTCGGGCTCGGGCTCCGGCTCTCCAGACGCGCGTCCACCGGGGCCGAGCTCTCGAACGCAACCTGCACGCGCTCCTTCGTGTCTGCGCGCTCGCTTTCAGGCTCTTCCTCATCTCGCTCGTCCAGGGGACATTTCTCCAAGGGACCGTCGTCCTCGTCGCTCTCTCCCTCTCCCTCCTGCTCCTCATCCTCCTCGTCGGATTTGCCCTTGCACGCCCAGCTGACCCTGTTCTCCTTCTTCAGGCGCCGCCTCGCGTTGGCGAACCAGGTGGAGACCTGCGTGAGACTCATTTTGGTGATGATGGCGAGCATGATCTTCTCGCCCTTGGTCGGGTACGGGTTCTTCAGGTGCTCGTTCAGCCAGGCCTTCAGCGCCCCGGTGCTCTCTCGTGTGGCCACCTTGGGGACTCTGCCGGGGTCCTCGGCTGCACCCTGACGGTAGGGTGGGTAGAAGGGCCCCCCGCGGGCCAGCAGCGCGTGATGATAGGGAGATGCAGCCTTCAAGTCGAAACCGTTTGTCTGGAAAAATAAAGAGAAGAAACGTAAGAAGCGAGCCAGGGAATCTATGCTTGTGCGTAATTACGCACGCATAACGTAGTGAGTGTACTATTGACCAAATGGTAAGATAATAAATCTTATAAATTCCTATTAGTTCTGTCAAAGTTTGTTTTGCAGACATTTCTACACAATCCAGTTTGCGAGAGTCAAATCCTGCAGAAGAGATTGTTGCCTCCTCGAATTGTTCACCCACTGGAGTTTGAAGTCTACAAACATTTTGACCTTGAGATCCTCAAATTAGGTTCTAAACAATTCTGTGATTTAACAACTCACCATGTGCGCGATGTGCCTGTGGTGTGGATATGGGATAAAGTTGTATCCCTGTAGTCCCGAGTATCCTAAGGGAATCCCAGCTGCCAACGCTGCCAGATGCTGAGCCTGCTGCTGGTGCACGCTGCCCAGCATCGGGATCTGATATCCAGTCGGCATGCTGATGTTCCGCTCCAAGAAGAAGTTGCCAAATCCAGTTTGAGATGCAGGCATCTTTCCTGCGTCCCAGCTATTCGAAGGTTTGAGTGAGTGGCGACACAAGCGCCTGGATCCACTTATATATACACCCAGCTGCCAGCGTGTGTGTGCGTGAGTGCAGGGGGAGGAGAGGGAGGAGAAGGGCTGAGAGACGAGGGGGGGGGGGGGGGGTGGTCCCACTGGTATTGACTGACAGCTACGTTCAAAAGACCCGCAGCTTTCACTGGCAACAAATCCCATCAAAGACGCCCTCCGCTGTTCCTTTTTGCGTTTTCGTGGAGAGGCTAAACATGCGCTGCTTATCGCAACTCAGTGATTTCTGCAGAGTTTCAGTTCAAATGCGAACTCTTCTGCTGGGAAGCGAATCAAGGACGCGCAGCTTTCCTCAGTTAAAAGTCTGAAACTTTAAAGAAAAGGTTAATATCCGCTCCAGGTTTCGTTTGCTGATGTTTTCCACGTTGTTGTTTTAATAGTTTTCACTCGGCTCGGTTTCACTGCGGAGGATGAAACCAGAGGCTGGTGTGACATTTGACAACTTCTCATGTCTGGCGCTAATTAAGCGCAGTGATTAGAATAATTCAGGTAACGACGTCCTGCCAGTCGCTGCTGCTCCTTCACCACCTACACATCTGCACTGGGGAGAATTGAATTAAACAATTTGAATAACATTAAATCGCGCTAATAAACAAAGCACACGCTTTTTGTTTTCCCTTTTACGCACGCGTAAAAAGTCACCGAGCGAGATTTGGTTTCCACTCCCACGAGTTTCTCTCTCTCTGCGTATTTAATAAGAAGGAGAATAAGGGATTGTCATTCAGCTTCACGAGCCTCAGAGCTGCAGCTTTTAATTTTATTTGCTAATTTATCGAGCGAAGCACAACAAACTGTCCTTTTACAAGTCGGAAGGTTTTGTTTGGAGCGAGGAGCCGCGTTTCAATGGCCCTAATTAAACGAGGTTAAGTGAAACAGGTGTTGACTAATGTATATGATAATTGTGAGATAACAGATGCTAATGTGTGTGTGTGGTTGGATGGGGGGTTGTTAGAGATAAGAGGAGAAGATTACACTTCTTATTCCACTACCCCCCCTCCTCCTCTACCTTCATGTCCTTCAGAGGAGCCCCAGTGGAGCTCAGTGTTCCAGGTCTTTGGGTTCAAAGGAGCTCACCTCTGTTATCTCTCATCATTCTGATCATTATTATATTCACAGCGTGACGCGGCCGCGGTGATGCAGCTGATAGCCACAGCTTTTCACAGGTAATAGTGGGGAAGGCATTAATGATGAGTGTCAACACAGAAACACAACATTTACAGTTTGAGTTGGTTTTTTGTCTTCTTCTGTTGTTTGTTGTTTTTTATGCAACCCCCCCTCCCCCCAATAAATGTGAATTCATTACATTAGCAATTTAATTTGCATCAATAGCAATTTAACAAAAGTCCAATAGAGTGAGGATTGATCCAACTCACATTCGTAAACTGTTGTGTTGTTTATCAATTGTTTGTCATTCTGTGGAATAAAAGAACGTGATTGTTTATCGTGATAATTATTGATATAGAATTAAATTAATTAAATATAATGATATAATAGCCTAGTAGTTGAATATAGTCATAGTTACTCTTTTTATTAACTTTCACTCAGCTTCAATACATTTGTTTTGTACACACACACACACACACACATATTGCATTCAGGTACTTCAATGCATCAGTGTGTGAGCTGTAGACACAGAGACATAAATGATAGATTGATATTGGAATTCAATATCTCAAAGTAATAATTTAATATTAATGATTTGAATCTCTCTTGATAAATTAATGAAGGAGTTGTGCAGACAACAATTTATACAATGAAACATTAATTCATTATTTACTAATGAATGTGGGAATTTAGAAAACTGCATGGTCTACTATTTTACTACAGGAGTACTTTAAACTTCACTGCATTTAAATAGCAATTATAATACTTTTACTTCAACTATAGTTGCATTTGCAGTTTACTCGGTTATCATTATTAGTAATAAATCATTTATAATAATTCCGTGATTAGTAATGTATGAAACTGTGATAACATTTAGCTGCTGGTACATTTACCTGGTATGTTCGTGAATTAAACTTGTGATGGATCATTTTCATCACGTGGTGATAATAACTTTACTCAAGTAAATTATCTAAATACTTCTAATGTGAGTGTTGATGGAAAGTTTACATAAAAAAGCTTCTCCTCGTCAAAATAAACCAAAAAGATATAATAGATATTGGAGAACTGATCTACTTTATCACCGTGAGGAGTTTTTCTCCTTTAATAAATATATTTATATATATGTCGCAGTGTTTTTTGTTTTTGTTGTGTGCATCCTGTCGTATATATTTTTAATGAGTAGTTAGTTTGACCTCTGTGGGAAAAGTTGCTGACCACAGATTAAATGATTTTTCCATTACGCCAGTGACAGAAAGTAATTTTCCAATATTTTGATATTCAAATAATTGTTTAAGTCATTTTTCAAGGGGAAATAGTTGAAATAATTCTTCACATTCTGAGATTTCAACCTTTAAAAATGAAATTGCTGAGATTTAGTTTCTTGTACTTTTGGTCAAAATCAAAACGTGGAGATTTTGTCTTCGGGCTGTGAGAAGCTGTGATTGGAATTTTTATACAATTAAACCGAAGGATTAATTGTTTAACCTGATTTGTTCCTCGGACTTAAGCCTGATAGGATTACTTTTTAAATATTGTGTTGCAGATGGTGTAAAATTAAATAGAGAGAGAGAGAAAGAGAGAGAGAGAGAGAGATAGAGAGAGAGAGAGAGAGATACCAGCGACAGATAAAAACTGGCAAAAGGTGGAGGGAGGGGAGGAATTCATTTGGGTGGGGTCCACAGAGCCTAAAGCAAATTTGTACAAGAGCAACAATGGGGCCGAGCAGAGTGCAAAGAGAAGGAGGCTTATGGCATCACTGGTCTACATCTCACAACACAAACAGCTCTGGGCGGCAGCTTTTGTCCAGCTTGTAGACTCCTTTTCATTCCCTTCCTCTTTTGGCAGCTCCGGCACAATGCAGGTGTTGGTCCTGCTCCGACAGGTCGAGTTCGGGCTGTTTGCTGTGAGGATGTCACTCGTTTACAGGAGAGAGACAAGTGACCAAATGGAAGACGATTGTCCCCGAGCACCCGGAGGAGATAACGACAGGAGATAGCAAAGCAGGATGAAATTATCTTTGTCTCTGGAAGCACCTGAGACATTCTTCTGTCGGGGAAAGATGGGCTGCACTTTATATCTTCTCTTTGAATCCCCTGAATATCCCGAGCAGACTGTTTAAATGAAGCAGGAGCCTGGTGCTGGATGTGAAACGCGACATTAGACGAGGACAGTGGACGGGTCGGGACAATGGGTTGAGGTGTGACCGTGGTTGCAGGCCGTCCCCTACCTGCGAGCTGACAAAGGGACTTAACATGCAATTAGAATAGTTCATAGATAGGTGTGAAGAAGACGACAAAAGCCTGAGGAGAATCCACAAAACCCTCAACACCTTTTGCTTGTTAGTTTATTTTATTACGGGGGGGGGGGGAGCTGACAGAGACGTATGAGCTGCAGGAGCAAGTTAGTTTAAAGTCTATACAGCAACATTTTAACTCTGGTTTTATTTATAGTGTTTGAATCGAACTGAAAGGGGAAAATAAACATGATACAAATTTGAAATTCATCCAAATCCCCTCAGTGGGATTCCCAGCTGACGACCAGAATGTGATGGTCTCCGTGCAGATCTGTGATTCTCCTCTAATGGGATTTTCCTGGGGCCCGACACAAATGGGGAGATGTAAGCAAAGTGTGAATGTTATCAAGCGCTCCCACCTCTTTACTATCAGACCCCCCCTCCCCAGACCCCCTTCCACTCTTTGTCCTTTGTCATTACTCTTATCAGCACCACTCTATCATTCTTTCAAAATAGTAGTGGCACTGGAACCGCTTGCAAATGAAAGTATGTCTTTGTTTAGGGCCGGGCAGGGGCCCGCCTCCCAGCTCCCTCCTGGGTGCAGCCTGATTGACAGCCCTCCACAGGGTGAGTGACAGGCGGCGTTGCTGAGGCCGTGATGGGCCCGTGTGACAGCTGCTGGTGTCTCCCTGTGTCGGCTCCCGGTGGGTGGGTGCGGGGACCCCGGGACCCCTCAGCCAGGGGCCGGGCCCTGTCGGGCTCGTTGCTGCAGAGGAGCTTGTTGGGTTCTGCACCTCAGCTGCAGGTTTCTCCTCAACACGAGCAGAGCAGGACCAGCGAGGCACCGAGGCCAGATTCAATCTGGATCATCTCTTAAAGTTATAATTGCAAAGTTTAAATTTAGTTTAATGAATATTTCTCTTGCAAAAATATGAATTGCGTTATTCGGGATTGTTCTGTGCATGTGAATTGTTCATCTGTTCAGGTCGAGGAATCCTCCACTGGTTGGTTCCTTGTTTAATGAATTTTTTTTTTTAAATTGAGGGGTGGGTTCTAATGTGGCTTGTCAAGAGAAATGTTTGATTATGGGATGTCAGGCTCATATGAACATCTTTGACAAATACTCAGGTTTTCTTTGTACCCGGTTCATTTGTTGATTTTCCTGCTGGACCCGGTTTTTCCGCCTCGTTCAGATTTCTCTTGTCCAGGAAGTAAAGAGGGATTTTCAACTTAAAGAACAAATCATTTAAATAAAAAAATCAATACATGTCCTCTTCTGAATAAGAGTTCGTTTTTAACTCTTCTACCGTTTCACTTAAGTCACTGATCTCTTTCTCCATCAAGTTTCAGGGACGTCAGCTTTTCACAGGAAGTTCCCATTTTAATTATTTCATATAATGATGGCCACAGATTTAATAAGAAACAATAATATTTGTCATGCATGTTTTAGAACTAGGCCGATATGGATTTTGGGATGATGATACCAATATGTATCCACATTTATGTTTGTTTGACAGACAGTAATGATTCCTTAGAAGTTTGTTATCAAGCCTTTATGTCACAGAAAGGAAATAATGTATTTTTTTCACGATATTCTCCCGTTTAACCATTGATTTTATTAGAAATTAAAATATATATGAGACGAATTGAGAAATAATATACCTTTTTATTTCTGCAGTGTGTAAAATAGAAGTTTTTATGTCGGCTTATAACTGAGAACTTACATCGTGTCTGTGATATTATCGACCAACCTATGTATCTAATACTTTATAACCGACTATCGTGTATTCTTATGCACTAATAAGGATATTTGAAGTTGTTCTACATGTTTGATATATAATGAGGACTATATCTTCTCCTATGGAAAACGAATTGACTTTAATACAACTGTGTTTTCTCTGATATGTTATCGTAGTTGACAGATATATTAATGCACACATTCTCCTGCTTACAGGTACCTCGCATTTATTAAAATACTTTCTACTACCAAGTATTAATCAGTGTATATTAGTGTTTTACGATGCAGAAAGTGAAGTTCGCCCTCGGAACCGTTTTCTCCCCGCCGCCTCACAGAGAGCAGCTAATGAGGTTATTGGGCATCTGTGACGTGACATCTACATTTTGGCCTATTTGTGAAACAATGGTTACAAGGAAGCCCGGGACATTGGGCTCTGTGTTTTCCAACTCAAAATAACAAAGCCGAGCAGCCGCTGGTGGGAGGCTGTGCTCTCATGGAAATGAGCAACCGAACCAACAATGTAGCTCCTAATCTCTTCAGAGAGAGGAATCAGTTACACAGCAGTATGCACCCCTCAATGCTTTTCATTAGAGTCAGCGTGCTATTGAAACAGTCGCTCCACCCCCTATGAGTCACACACAAACATGAGTGCACACACACACAACCCTCGTGTGTAGCCACAGGCCTTGCTCATACATGCACTAGATACAAGGTGTCGTCCCCCCCCCCCCCAGCAACAGAAGGGTTGAAATAAGTGGGGCAGAGGGAGGTATGGGGGTGCGAGGCCTCAAAGCATGGGATTAGAGCTAATGTGCCCTCCCTGGGTTATAATCTCTTCAGAGGGGGACTTTGTTTGAGGGGCTTGAGGGCAGTAAGATAAGTATCTATTACAGAAACTCCCTCTTATCCCCCCCCCTCAAAACATCCCCGCTTCAAAAATGAAGCACAAAAACACTTGCCCCTGTTCCCCTCTGTGTTGTGTGATATCCAGGACCCGAAAGCAAGTGCTGCCCTTTTCAGCTAATCAGGAATTAAGGTTTAAAGCCGTATGGAGAGTTAGCGGGGCCCATATTTACTCCATCTGCAGCCCGCCAAGTCAGGTAGTTGAGGAAAGATCAAAAGCGGCTTTAGAAGAATTTCCATGGTCATCCCACGGAAAGAGAGGAAAAGAGAGAAAGAAGCTTTATCACAAGTTGTTGCTCTGCTGGGTTTTAAGAGGACGAGCAGATAATTCCAGAGCAACAGTGAAGCAGCCACAGAGCAACAAGAATTAGTTCCAAAAAAACAGTGAACAGTTTGATATAAAATACAGTTTTATACCAAAATATCTTCATTGTATAAATATTGTGCAAATAATGAAACTGCGGCTGGTCCTTTTGGATTACAATACACAATTATCACAACAAATGGAAATGATGAACAGTACAAAAGCCCTTCAAACACAATTCTCTTCATCTTCACCAAGGACATTTAAGAAAATCCTCATAAAGAGTCTGGAAGCAGAAATGAGAAGAATTGTGACCGTGATACATTTGATTTGCTGCAAAATAATATTGAAAATGCAAAAAAAAAATAAAAAAGGCAACTACTGTGTACGTAATTATTTATAAGGAACTACATATCCCATGAAGCATTGCAACTGATCCCTGCTTCAGAGAAGTCCTGGTGGTTCTGGGCTGTGGAGCCGAATCCACCTGATCCTAGCAGACAGGATTCTCTCGGTTGTGGTAAAAGATTTCCGTGTTAACAGCCAAATTCACCAATCAGAGACATTGCTCATACACCTGAGGATTGTGGGTAATGTAGTACTTCTTCTCGACGGTGTGAATAAAACCTTTGTTTGTCTTGACTTGTGTTGATTTCCACATCGTTTCATAGACTCGTAGTTTGTAGGTAAGTCGGCGTTTGATGGTTGAAATATTGTGGCTGATAAACAAAACATCTCATATGTCAAAATGTGATGGTTAAAATATTTTAGCTGAAGCTTCGAGCTGTGGTTTTGTTTTGTCCCTCATTCTCTCACCTGCTGCTGTAAATAACAACAACATCAAATCTTTAGCGAATGAAATGACTCATTTTAAAATGGAGAATAAAACCAGCTTCATCCTGAAGTTCATCACCAGAACCTCAGTACAAACAAGCGTGAAGGAAGTTTAAAGAATCACTGTAGCCTGAGCTCATTGGACATTTTAAGGCATGAGTAACATTTAGAAACAGGAAGTAAAGTTTAAAGGCTTTAATAAAACTTTGAAAGGCTTTTAAAGGCGCACCATCACGATTCTTAATTCAGAGTTAAAGCTTCGGTGATCAGTCCGAGCTTTTAGGTGCATCAGCGAGTGTGTGAGTATCTGTGTGTGTGTGTACATACTAAATATACACACCCAGTATTAATACTTCATGGTAAATGTGTGTGTGTGTTGGGGGGGGGGGTTTACGTTACGTGTGAATATGAACGTAAAAGCCAGAATGTCCGAGGCAGAAGCGGGAGTTTCTCCTCAGCGTGAGAACTTCCGGGGTCTGAACGGCGGCGGGACGAGCTGATGCGACGCCGTCCTCTCCTCCTCGATCGGCGCCAGCTCCTCGGCCGAGCCCCACTTCTTCTTGGAGTGGAACAGCGTCACCAGCTTCCTGTTCCTGTTCCGCTCCCTGGCCTGCGTGACGTGAAGCTCTGCTACCAGGGGGAAACAAATAAAACCATTAACTCGATGAGAGAACGTTTTTAGTGTTTTTACATGAACTAAACTAAGAGTTATTATTTATTAAATTAGTTATAACTCACGCAGCTCGACCTCCTCCTCTGGACCCTCCGGCTCTTTGACGTTCAGGTAGTGGAATGCTAGGTGGCCGCTGTAATCCCTCAAGTTCTCTTTAGCGCCTGATAAGAATTAAAAAAACAAATCTCAGAAACCAGCCGGTAAGATTCATCTAAACATTTATCTAAACCCCCCAAAAAAAAACCTCCTAATCCAGAGGTAAGATATAAATAACCACATGAGATTGAAACCAGTTGTCCCTCTTAATCTGACTGACTGGTTTTAGAAAAGTAAAACGATTTTCAAACCAATAGAAATAAAGGGTTTAACTCTGTAAAAACTTGTGGGACAGAGTTATATCATTGGTTATATTTAGTTGAGAAAACTAATGTGTAAAAAATTACTAATCAGCCAATTTCCCGATCGATTCAAGCCATTTGCAGACATGAACTCCGGAGAATGTCCTCACAGTTGGGTGCGGACTTTCTCAAGAGTTTGAGTTTCACATATGCACAACACAGGAGGAGATTCTCCAGAAATCCATAGACACATGAGCTCATTTGGATATTATCAGGAGATTTTAGTGGGGGGGGGGCTGGAGAAACTCTGGAGAAAGTCCGGAGCTTCTAACTTACAGCCCCTCAGGAGAATGTCCAGAGATAATCCGGAGTTCATTGAATGTCTGAAAGCAGCTTTATCGAGGTGCAACACTTTGAATGAGTTTTTACCATATCTGCGTGTGAGCAGGTCCAGAATGTGCCGGTGGCCGTGTAACGCTGCGATGTGTAGAGCCGTGTAACCCTGCAGAAGAAGAAACAAGAGGAAAACCTTCAAATAGAAAATTCAAAACTTTTAATTGTCAAGTTTTTAAGTGTTTTTCTTTCTTCTTTCTATGACCCAGGAGTTCAGAAGGGACAGTTTGACTCTCTGGGGGGGGGGGGGGGGGGGGGACTGAGGAGGGTGTTGGTTCGGTACCTACCCCCTGTAGGTTCCCAGGCCCCAAAACGCAGCCAATGAAAACAGCGGAGAGAGAGAAAAAAGAAAGAGACAAATTAACAGAGGTTATGGAAACAGCCGATAATGATAAAAACATAATTGCCTGGTAATTCCCTGAAAATTGCAGAGTTTTCAGGAGTCGTGCACACGGACGCAGTGTTTTGAGAAACAATTAACGTGACATGACGTGATTTATTAGCGGCGCCCGGCAACACGTGCTGCTGTAATGCATTTGCACAGCTGCATCTTCACAGAGATCATTTAGGAGACCATTACATCACCGAGGGACAGGGCAGAACAAACCAGTGGCCTTGTTGTCGTCCTGTTGTTTCAAACAGATTCAAACCAAAGCAGCTTTATTCTGCAGAGCCCAGCACGGCCTGATAGGAGCCTGGATACTCACATGCTGCAGGAAAGAAGAGGAGAGGATGTGCACGTCACGAAAAAAAGCTAAATACAAAGCACCATAGTTCTAACAGGGGCACTCCACTGACTCTACACTGCTCATTGTAGTTTTAACTTTATTTCTCCATATCAAATGAAAATATCCAGCAGCCACATGCAGAACAGACCCCAGATCTGTTTTACAGATGTAGATCCATCTGCACGTTTGGATGTGGCAGCTGAATATGACAACTTTTGTTGAAAAGAAAAAAACTCAACCACAGAAAGTCACTCTGCTCATTTCACTGTTGTCGCTCACTTCCGTTGTGGTTGTGTTTCTGTTGTGTGGCTTGTAGTCGTGTTGTGCTTTTGTGCTTTCTGTGAATCGATTGTGTGTTCATCACTGTATGTTCCCTCTGTATATTGATGATTGATAAACTGTCTTTGTCCTAATTTTGAAGTTTACACGTTGCACATTTGTCTTGAAAGCGATGGAGTGCCCCTTTTCGAGATCTTTGCGTCTCGATGAAAAGCAGAAGAACACACTCACTGACTTGGTGTTGACATCAGCACCGGCGTTGACCACGAGCGCCGCCATGTCCTCGTTGCCGTGCTTGGCCGCCCAGTGCAGAGCCGTCTGTGAGGAACCAGGACAGAGGTTAAGAACATGAACACGTCCACCACTCGGGCACATTAATAACTGTGGCGTCGTCCCAAGCCGAGCCAGGGCAGCTTCTCATTGGCCGGTGGCGAGGGCAGAGGGCCCAGCTGTGCACGGAGGGAGGGTGGGGGGATGGGGGGGGGTGGGTTGTGGAGGGATGGAAGGAGGGATGGGGAGAAGGAGGGATGGAGAGATGGTTTCCTGCCATCTAACGGAGCCTAATTACAAAACAACACGGCCCTGTGCCCACGGTTGGGGGGCCCGGCCGCCTGTCACCGGGGGGGAAGATTGATGATGTTAGTGTGACCCGCAGAGGGGAGACCCACCCAGACATCACCAAGCGACTGTCAGCACACGTCAAGCAGGGAAACAAGCCGCCCCCCACCCCCCCCACCCCCACCCGCCCTTACAGATACACCCACATGTTAAGATACTCAAAGAGCCGATGCTTTAATAACAGACACATGTTTCGGAGCAGGGAACTCGGCCGGTCCCGTGCGAACCACATCCACCTGTCGGGCCGCAGCTGTGATCTTTTCTGCGACACCACTTGAAGCTTTGTAATTACGGGTCATCAGCAGGTGGAGCCGAGCGTCGGTGCAGATGTCGACTAAACAACCAACAGACGTCCACCGCCGAGGTCGAGACCCCACACGGCAGAGCGAATCAGAGTTACACCTCCACAGAGGACGGGGGGGGGGACTTTATAACTTTTAAATTAGTCTCATGTGAAGCTGAAGAGCAGTCACATGGAACTTAGAAGGAGTTATGGAGATTAAAGACATATTCATAAGGTTTTATACTATTCTACTATGTATTAAGTATTTCAAATATTCAGATATTTTAAAATTGTGATCCTTTACAATCCAAAGTAAAATATTGGGCTTTTTACGCCTGACATCAATAATTAGATAAGTTTTTTTTATATCAAACTATAAATTTGATAAAACTTGATCAACTAAGTTAAGAAAAATGTCTTAACTCAATCGAATACAAGATTAAATTGTTGCTGACAAGTTTATGGATCAAAAATAATTATATTTGCTGCACAATTTGAATGTTTTTATTCCCTGTTCTTCACCTTTAACAGAATTAACTTATCCAAACCAAAATGGAAATTGGACAAGACAAATATTTTAGCTGAAGTTAAATCAGTTTGTCTTCTGGCTACCTGGATAAGAAATATCAAAAAACTTTCAAATCTTTTTATAGTTCTTTTTTCCGAGGAGTCTGAGGATTTCAGAAATACCTCCCGATCAGCTGAGAGGTCGAGACCCAGTATTTCTTGTTCCAGACAAAACACTTGTTTACCTCTGAGAAACAAACCGGGCCTACGACTCACGGCCGAACAGGACACGCGTCCCTTTGTGTTGACGAGGGACAAAAAGCTTGTCCAGCAGCCGGCCTGATAAAAATGTCTGCTTGTGTCCACTGAGGGGGATGAGGAAGCGACATGTTGCTTTACCTCTCCGCGTCAGAGACAGATTGTGATAGATGCTGTCTGGCTGGAGTGTCTCCATCTCTTTTGTCTGTCCTCTGTCACATCTTAAGACAGATGGGCCAGAGGGCTCTTTGACAGGCGGCTCGGCGGGTCCCCCCGTGGGCAGGAGTGATGGACGAGGCCGGACAGGATGCTGCGTCTTCCCTTCCTGCAGGTTCACGTTTCTCCCTCCACCGACCGGGGGCGACCCCCCCCACCTGTCCCGTCACTCGTGGACGGCCGTGCCCCCCCCCCCCCCCCCCCCCCCCCCACCCTGCTGTGCTCCCCAGTGAGGGAAGTGGAGGCTGAAGAGGGCTTGGTGTCGACGGGCGACACAATGAGCCGTGAGCCCGACGCTGCCCTGGACTCGAGGGAGACGCTGAGGAGTGATGAGCTAATGATGTACTTACAAACTGTGTGGAGGAGGAAGTCCGTCACAGCAGAGACAGAGGTCCACGTCACGAGCAGGAAGAGACAGAGAGAGAGAGAGAGGGAGAGAGAGAGAGAGAGAGGGAGGGAGAGAGAGACTTACAGGGGATCTTCACTTTTAAGCAACCTCACTGTTAAACCACTGCTCGAGAGCGTTTCTCTAAAACCACCTGATCCCGACAAACATTTGGTCAGAACAGGAAACACTTAAGTCTCCTCAGGATGAAGAGTAATAATCCCCTCAGCCCTCGCCCAACGTGGGACTCAGACCCCGGGTTGTCGGTTTGCACTTCTTTCCGAGCAAAGTCGGGACAGATCAAATACACCAGCACCTGGGATCTAAGGCCCTTTGGTTCTCATGAGTCTTTCTGGATTGTGGGTATCAGTGTACGTTATCTGTGGCGATGGCATCCACCTCTGCTGCACAGGGGAAGGCTGAAGGCTAAAGGGAACATCAAAGAGGCCCGGGGGGGGGACTCAGCACCTTCCCAGGGACACAACCAGCATTGTTCTACAATTAATCCCAGCCTGCTCTATTACTTTCAGATTATCTTTAAGTGGGTGAAGTCTTTGTGGGGCATTAAGACTCTCCTTAATCCCAGCGGCCCCCCCCTACATCTCCCTGCACTTCAATGGCGGCCGTGCTATCTTGTCCGGGTGGGGATGGCAGGGGCTTAAGGGCCACTCTTAGAAGGTGGTCCGCCACGGCCACAGGACAGTGTGAGAACTGTGACACAGGGGAGGGACAACAAACATGAGCTCAAATCTCTTAAGCGCACAGGGAGACAAATAAAAGGATTTGGGTTGTCAGGGGGGCGCAGGAGCTAAAAAGCTATCTTTCATAATCCTTTTGATAGTGGACCTTTTGAAATGCATGATCTGGATGTTTTAACACGGGCTCCTCGGAACGCTGGTGAAAGTTATACAAGCAAAACGTGGTTTGGAGGAATCGGTGGAAGGTTGGAGAGGCGGCGAGCTGAGATAGGGTTTGTTGTGATGGACGTAACTTTCACGAGGAGCTGGATTCTACTCTGAAAAACATAAAGCTACAGCCACACTCATGAAAATGGCATTTTCAAACTAAAATGATCTCTGTCCTCATGAGCATCTCGGCTCACGAACGCCTCTCCTACACAAGAAGTTGTATCATATTTATACAACTTGAACTATTTTAAACAGAAAATAACTTTTTGCACATTTGTTGTAATGTACAAACAGGTTCTTCTTAAGTTTAAAAGTATTTTCCCTGTGTACGAATAGTTTTTTACTTGCTCGTAAAATCCTCCTTTGCCACTTTACTTGACTTTAAACCACTAAAGTGAAAAGCTGTATATAATGTACATACTTAGTTTTATTTCTTATTTACTTTAATTTATTATATCTATTGCTTTTCTTTTAAATATTTGTATTATCTTGTCTATCTCTATCTGAACTGCAGAAATGTTTCAATAAAGTTTTTATCTTATCTTCAAAATGCAGAATTCAACTGCACAACATCTGCTAGCGAAGACAACAGCCCAGCAACGCTTCTAATTGATTCTCCATGTTGTTTTCTACACGTGTAGCCGAGGCTGATTGTTTTCTTTCTGGAAGGAGGTCATGTGACAGGAGCCTGACGAATCAGCGATGGCGTAGATGTGTGGACGCAGCCTCAGCCTGTAGGTGGCGATAGAGAGTGAGGACACTTACCCCCTGAGAGGACGGTCACCATCAGTCAGGAGCGTCAGAGGGAAACAACAAGAGGCTTCAAGTCAGAATCACAACACAAACAACAGCGACTTAATAAATAACAACATCAAATTACAGTGAGCAGCACGAGACAGGTCAAATACTTACAGAGGTGAAGTCCTGGTTGGACACGCCCCCAAAAGAAAAGAAACACAAAACCGTTAATAACCATCTGAACCGGAGCAGTGAGACGATTCCAGTTGAGTCCTCGTTGACCAAAGAGTCTCAGGAACAACAAAGTCAGAGGAACTGAAGTAAAACAGAAATTCAGACACATGCAAAGTAACTTTCACACGTGGAGGACACAGCGTCCTCACGTTACTGCTGTTTGATGTTTGAGAGGCTACAAGGATGGATCATTACAATGTGTATTTGTGATTAATTAACTGCTGTAGAAGTATTTTACTGCACAAAACAACTTAAAAAAAGTCTTATATTCAAGATAATAGGATGGATTTTATAAAGCAGATTAATTGAAGTTATGTTTGCTTGAATATGTGTTCAGACTAAACGCTCAAAGACAGGAGGAATGTTGTCTTGAGTCTCAATTTCAACTCGACATGGTGAATAAAACATATTATTTTTTATTATTTATTTTGATGAACAGGCAATCCCGTCAGATTTTTTACTTCTAGAACCGAATTGTTGAGTTTTATTTATCTGGAATTGGATTTTTTTCCTCCTGAAACATTTATAGAACCTGGAATTTAGTTTGAAACTGTGGCTGCCTGAGTTTCTCGTCCCATCATGCATTGCGTTGTGTCCCTTTGCCGCAGATGGCCACAAATCTGAGAACAAGATCCAATTTGTGTCCTTTCAGAGGAAGATCGGGGGGGGGGGGGCTGTACCTTCTTGTTTGCCAGCGAGGGGTCCTGCCTGAGCAGCTGAGAGAGGTCAGGGACCCGAGCACCAGCCGCCGAGTAGATCCACTCCTTCTCTATAGGATCGAGCTGGAGCAGAGAGAGGAGCTTAGACACACACACCCACACAGACACACACACACACCCTGCTATCCACATCCTGTTTTTCCATTTCCTGTCACATGGTAGATGAAGCCGCTCTCCCTTCACTTTACACTTGTCACTTCACCTCCTGTCTTCTCAAACATCCTCTGGGAAAAAAGACACAAAAACTAAAATGGACTCACAGCGACGGCGGCGGAGCCCATGCTGCCGGTTCCCTCCTCGTCCTGCTCCGACTCCGACTGAGAGAGACAGGAAACAGAACAACTGTTACTCAGAGGTGACACACGTTAACTGAACTGTGCCCGTCACACACAGACACACACACACACACACACACACTCAGAGCGAGGTCACGCTGCTGTGCTGCTTCCAGCTGACGAGACGCGACCAAAGGGTGACAGACAGAGAGGGAGGTAATGGGCGAGCAAGGCCGAGGTGACGCTTTCACACACGAGAGGTAATGAATAACAATCCAATTAACAATTAACCCCAAAAACAACAAAACTACAGTTGTTGTGGTCGTTGCCTTTTCGGCCTGAAGTGGTCGAGGGGAGGAACTCACAGTCGAGAGGGTAAACCTGTCACTTGGGCTGATTTATGATGGAGCGAGCGAATCGTTCTCAGATCAGAAAACGATGTGGAAACAGTTTCACGTCACGCGTCAGCCAGCTGAACATGAGAAGGGATCGGGGGGGTATTTATCCAGCCGGTGGCTCTCTGACACACGTCCATTCCTTCAGTGCTTTCGTTGGAGGACGATAATAACGAGGAAAGGACTGAGAGATATTTAGTTTATTATCATAGAAGATAAATCAGAAGCCGGAAATTGTTTATTTATTTATTTTGTGAATTTTAGGATTAATCTAAATCAGAAGAAAATCATTTTTGGCTTTAGCGATTGGTGGAAAGTGAAAAGAGATTATTAAGGAGATGATTTGGTGCTTTACAAAAAAAAAATTGACCTGAATTGGATCAACTTGCTCTAAGATCAGTGAATCTCGAACTTTTTGAGTCGCACACAGACTCACTAACGTCCAGTCTGACTCACATCTTATCGCTGCTTCACACAATTTAAGGAAAAAACTAATATTTAGCATTTAATAAATATTAATATTATATTTTGTGACCCAAGTTGAGAATCACTGCTTTATTCGACCACAAGGACACAGAGTTTTAACAACTTCTTTCAATAACATAGCGTCTTGTTGAGTCATGTTTTATTACTTAATAGTTTGCCTCATCAGAATCAGGACTTTGGTTATATATTTAAAATAGCTCACACATGGATTTATTTATTTTCTCGTTCTTCTGTCTAATCTGAAGAAAGATCACAGACCTGGAGGAAATCCTCTCTTAACTGGAGGAGGAAACGTTCGACAATGAAAAGTTTTCCAATGAGATTTGTTAAAAATTTGGGATTGAAATCTAATTCCTACAGATTCTTTTTTTTGGATTCTCATAAAATGAAGTCTTATATTATTATATCTTATATTTTCTCGTCGGAATATTCCGGCTTTATTCTTGTGAAATAACAAAGTTCCACCTCTTTTCTCTTGTTATATTAAAACTTTCTTCGAACCTTAAGACTTTCTTCTTGAAATCTCAGATTCTCTTTTCTTCAACATGGATTTAAAACTCAAATTTCTCATTTAATGTTTGTTATTTATTTGCTGTGATTTATTTTTTACCTATTCACCTGCCCAGGACAAATACTTTCAGCCAACACACATCTTCTCTATTGAAATCTACTGTAATCAGCTAAAGATCAAATAAGATTCTGGGGAAGGAAAACGCTCACTTCCTGATATATGTGTTAAAATTTAAAGGAATGATCCTGAAAATTTCCCATCAGCCTCTGGGAGACGGACTTCACAGTTTCCAGCCCCGGGTGTCGTGATTAATAACAAGGAGCCAGGTGACTTCTTTGATATGAAACTACCGTCGAGGGCCTTAAACACAAAGTTCAAAGGAACTAATACCTTCAGCAAACGCTCTTAATCCCATTGTGGCTCCACATTCACACATTCCAACATATTTCATGTGTCTATTGTGCCGAGCGAGGAGCGAAGCCACATATCTCTCTGTGACCTCTGTGATGAACACAAGTGATTATTATCTTTCTAATGAGTTCCAACATGTTGCCGCTCTACATAATAACAAGGAGCTTCATTTAGATGCAGATTCTCACACCGGCCCTTCTCCTCCTCCTGCTCCTCCTCCTCCTCCCCCCCACCGCTCCTCCCTCCACCCACTGCCGTAGGTGACAAATCCAGGTAATTTACTTAGCGCCACCTGGTGGGGGACACAGGGACCACTGCAGTGAGGGTGAGTGCTCAGATATAAGTGGATAGTGATAGATATAATGTAGATAAAATAACAGCAGCAAATGAGACAGATCCCATTAAACATGCATTCATTATTTCAATTATCAGTTAATATGCAGTTTATTCTTCTTTAATAATGTTTTACTTAGAGAAAGAAAAGAAAAAATGGCAAATTTTCTAATTTTAGAGGCTAAAAGCTTGACAATTTTGAAAAGATCAATAAACTATAAAAGGTAGTCGATGATTTTACAGTTATTTGTTTCAGCTCTTGTATTAAATCGTCAGAAAATAACTGTTAATGGATGAATCTGAGCGTCACTTTAATGCAGCAGCAGGTGAAGTTTTTAAATCACTGATGAGCAGGTTGTGAATCTCACTAGTTTTATCCTATAAAGATGTAAGTGAAAATGCATGTATAATATGTATTTGTGTGTATTATAATATGTACATGTGTGTATATATATTCATCCACTCCCTCTAAATCAGTGAAATTGTCACCTTTGACCCTGAGTCCTTGTCCAGCTCCTCCTCCCCGTTGCTGGGCTCTGAGGGAACGTGGATGTGGACGACAGGAGGTGGAGGGAGCTGTGTGGCGACTCCTCCTGTCCGCTGCTCCTGCAGGAGAACAGTTCACACCAGCTGTTAACATCTGTCCTGAGGGATCCGATCACAACCGACCATCGCTGAGCGCATCTGTTAATTACGTCTCTGATGTTAATATACGTCCTGAACGTGTCTCCTGTGATCACTTGGGATCTGATCTCACTTCCAACTATACAAGTAATCAAGTATTTCATATGTTTGCGTCAAACTAATGTTGTTTTTACACAATCTGAGTTGACGGTTGTGTTTATAACAACGTGTTTGTGTGTCCACGTGTCTCTGAATGTGGTCTGATAGAATGTGAACACCATCTCAAGCTATTTCTCTACATGAGTCTGGTTAATTAAACAATTAATGAGATCATTGACATTTCTCTGAAGTAACAAAAGTCTCTTGTATAAACATTATTTGGGGTTTGTGTTTGGGACATTTGTGGATACTTTAAGTGTCTTACCTCTGTTGACACTGTACTTGTAACTGTACAGCCCTGTTAGAGGCAGCTTTCAAGCCGGGGAGAGCTCCTCGTGAGATGAAGCTTTAATATAATATATATCAGTTTCCTAAAAACCAAAACTTGCTCTGCTTTTACTGAAGGGATCATAAAGTCGATGATTCATAAAAAGGAGGAGTCAAGGTATTGATTGTAAGCTGAACTCTGAACAGCTTCTCACTGAGTTATGAACACAAACTCTCTCTGCAGGTCAGACCCTGAGCCGAGTCGATCCTTCACCATCTGGGTGTGGAACCATCATGTTTCCTCTAGGGCCTGTTTGAGCACAACACGTGTGAGAGGACGTTCAACCCGCTGCAGGAACAATATGTAGAAGTACTTCCTGAGGATTACTGTGCATTAAACATATAACGTGTAATGTTTATCTTCACAAAAGTCAAGTGCTTCTGTGCATTAGTCCAGATCCGTCCTTTATGTAAAGACATAAGCCCTTTGACCGTCCCTCGGGTCTCACTAACTTACATGTCCCCCATCCGAGGAGCTTTATTCCCTGTTCCACAGTGTGCGTCTGTTAGTTAGATGCTGACACGTGTGAGGAGCGAAGAGGCGTCAACAAAGACGACCTTGTTTAGAAGTAAACAACGAGCTTCATATATTCACCTCCCCACGTGACGCGCGCTCATCCTGTCTTCCGTGCTGCTGCGAAGGAGAAGCTGTGGTGGCGTTGGGCGAGTCCCACTGTGCGGTGGCTTCTGTCCTGGACGGACTCAGACGTCTCTGTCCGTCCACGTCCGAGTCCTGAGGTCTGGCATCGCGCTCCTGCAGCTGCTGCCTGTATTTCTTCTTCAGGACGAGGAACTTCTCACCCTGAGACACAAGATTTGTATGAAAAGCAGAAACTTGAACATTGCACAGAGGCAGACGATAGTTTTCTCTTCATACTAAACTCCTGGTGCAACACATCACGGTTTCCTGTGCAGTTGTTGACATATTTGTGCGCCTGCAGGACGTAACACACAATCCTCACACTGACACTATGACCTATGGGATGCTGGCGTTGCACTGAGAATTTCAGGAATGCCCCAAACAATGGTAGGAAAGAGGGAGACGGCAACAAACCTGGATATAAACAACGCAGGATATAGAAAACTTTAAAGATTGATGAGGAATCATTAGATTTCAAGGATGCACTCAATGTAAGAACTGTGACTGTACAGGTAAAAGAGTTCCCTGAACCGAACCGCATCCTTCCACCAGGTTTCATGTTAATCGAAGCGGCAGTTTTTCTTACATAATCTTGCAAAAGTTAATTCGTCTAAAAAGGGGAAATGAAAACTGCAGCTGCCGTCTCCTGGGAGGAAAAGTTACCAGATCTCGATCCTTCATTACGTCACAAATACTTTCACCGGAATAACAACTTGTGCGTCAGTGTAGAAATATAAATGCAGAACACATGGCAGCAGAGTTTTACCCACACAAGGTAACTATTCAAATGCTCACATTCTCTGACTTCACCACAGCGATCCGGTCGATGATGAGCTTGAACTCTTCTCTGTATTTAGCTGCAGGGGAAAAAACAACACTCGTCAAGTTACACAGGAAACTAAATATAGCTTTTTTAGAGAATTCCCCCCCGTTCTGTGATACTCTGGGATTTAATCCGTGAGAGTAAAAAGAGAAATGTGGCTTCATGTGGGGGACAGACGTGTGTGAGTGCCTGTTTATAACATGACGGTGGATGAGTCCAGGGTTTGTGTTTCTAAGTGGAGGCATTAGGAGGATTTGAGGCTCCTGACAGGACAGAGGGAGATGTTCCCCTCCAGCATCCAGCCGGGACACAAACCCTGAGTCACGTTACACCACCTTCCCTGTGGGAACCAAACAGGCAGCAGCTGAGATATTCAGGCATGTGTCGACTCTGTGGTTCGGAGCGGCCTCTCTCTCTCTTTTTTTCCAGGCGTAGGTATTCCATTCATGCGGAGGTGAACACGGACTCGCAGCTTCTGGGACAATCGAAGTGTTTCCCTTTCCTGGTGTGGACGGAAAGACATGGTGTGTAGCTGGGGACGGTTGTGCGGCTCACAACAACAGGAAGTCCAAAGGGAAGCCGACACTTACGTCTGCCTCAACAAAAGAATTCCTCATCGCTCAGTAGCATGTCGAGTCGTGTTGTGTACGTTATTTATTAGCCAGAGGTCGGCAGAAACAAGCAGCTCGCAAAAAACAAACACACACATGTGCACACAGCCCCCCCGACCCCCTCGTTCAGCACTGCACTGCCCCAGTTTCTGCCCATCTGATCGGACAGCCAGCCCATTAGAGAGACGTCTGCACCCAGTCATGCATGTGGACTTAATTATGATTAAAACACGATCATCACAATCAGAATGTGAAAAGCTGCGACCACATGCTACCACAGACTCTAAGCACTCTTCTAATTGGATGGTGGCGTCAGATGGCCCTGCTCGCTCTAAACCTCTGTCAACAACTGCACTGCTGACTCTGCATCTGGAGCAACACAAGGTCACTTTGGATAATCATTGAGGGGAGGATCCTACGTGTTACTGTGTCAGTGCCAAAGGTCCACAAAAAAATAAATAAAGGTTCTGCAGATTCAGAAACACAATGAATCATCAGGAGCTCGTTAATCGGTTTCTGGGCCAAAAACAAAAGATGGAATTTAAGAGCAAACGTTCTGTGATTAGTCTTTGATGTGTGTTTGATCTCTGAAGGGTTTTAGTGGGACGAGCATCTGCATTGGGAAAGAAGAGATAAGATAAAACACAGTGTGACATCCCAGTAATCAATAAATCCTCTTCACGCTATTTTAAAGTTAGACTGTGGATTTTGAACATAGTAATAACGCATTTGTACCTGCTGTAAACAAACTAAAATCCCTATTATCTATCTGTCTATCTACCTCTCTCTCTCTCTCTGTCTCTCTCTCTCTCTCTCTCTCTCTCTCTCTATCTATCTATCTATCTATCTATCTATCTATCTATCGGTCTCACAGAACTCTCTACTTTAACTTGAGTCTTTCAGGTGTCTTCATTACGTTACGAGCGCTCGTCTCTTTTATGATCCACAGATCATGTTGCTGAATGTGCATCATCATTGTTTCTAAATGAAAATGCGGCCTGAGGCTTGTGGCCATTATGAAGAGTTGGGCGGGGGGGCCTTTTCTAAAGCCTGTGCCCCGGGGCCCATTGTGTAACTATCCGTCATCAAGCTACATGAGCTGAGATGACGCTTCTAACGGTAGACAGACAAATGAAAAAGAAAAACAAATGTAAATGTAAGAAAGAACCTTTGAGTCTTTCAGCTGCGAGCAACATTTAATTGATTATAGATTCAAACTTTGTATTTTTATCTTTAAGGTCGAGTTACTCCCACGTGAGTTTTCTCTCAAACCCGTTAGTCAGTAGAAATACGAGAAGCCTCCTGGCCTTGGCGAGGATTCAGGGTTACATCAGCACATGTGGAGTCAGTGGGTGGAGGGAGAACCACACAGTGAACACTGGGATCCTGAACCAACACGGTGGGAACCAGTGTTCATCAGTAATGGTTCCTCATTTCGCCGAGGGATCATTGTTCTGTGTGAGGAGCTGCATCATGTGTCAGAGCCTCTGGTCCTCAGCTCTGCTACAACCGCCCCTGGTGATGGGTGTGGGGGGGGGGGGGGGGGGGGGGAGAGGAAATGACACAACTCCTGCAGCAACTGTGGATCCATGAAGGAGCTCTAATTCAAACCAGATGTAGACTGGTGTGGAACCCAGAGCAATGGAGGGCTGTCTGAGCTCAAGCACTGTGGGTGGGGGTGTAGAGTTATTCAAAATGCATGTTATCATCAGTGACATGATGGAGGAGCGTCTGGAGAACACGAGCCCCCCCCCTCCTCCATATACCTTCATCCACGACCCCCCGGCGGGATACTCACCACGCAGCTGCGCGTCACCGTGACCAATAAAAGGCTTGAAGGTCTTCAGGAGGTCTGCGTTCCTCACTTTGCCCGAGTTCCCTCCTCGCGAGGAGAAGTAGTCCAGCAGCGCCTCCTCGCTCACGTCGCTCATGTCCGCGCACGGTTGTTGGAATCTTTTCACGCACGGAGCTGACGCGTCTTTTCTTTATTCTCTCTCTCTCTCTCTCTCTCTCTCTCTCTCTCTCTCTCTCTCCCTCTCTCTCTCTCTCTCCTCAGACACAGCGCAGCGGAGCCTTCGGCGCTAATTTGTGAGTTGAACTTCGGAGAGCTTCACTCCACCCAGAGGAGCTGCGCCTCCTCCCGTTAACCCTTTAAACTCAGCAGCACCTCCTGCAGGAAACTCTCGCCTCTTTTTCTGCTGATGTTTTAGTATAGGAGCTCGCACGAGGCCGCATCTGAGGCGTGTGTCTCCAGATTCCCGAGATGTAAGGTGTCCCTGAACGTCTCTTATCAAAACAGTGGCGGTTCTAGCTTTTTATGGCTCCCTGGGCTAATGCCCCCCAATATAACTATATATCTATCTATCAATCGCTAGATAGATAGATAGATAGATAGATAGAAAGGTAGATAGATAGATAGATAGATAGATACATAGATAGATAGATAGATGGATAGATAGATAGATAGATAGATAGATAGATAGATAGATAGATAGATAGATAGATAGATAGATAGATAGATAGATAGATAGATAGATAGATAGATAGATAGATAGATAGATAGATAAATAGATGGACAGATAGATATGGGTCATCACCATAGACCTATATATAAATCAAACACAGTTGCATAGATAGATATAAATGTTGATAGATAGATGTAGATGTAGCTACAGATATAGATATAGATAGATGTAGATATAGATATTGATAGATAGATGTAGATATAGATAAATAGATGTAGATATAGATGTGGGTCATCACACGGTTGCAATCTCCGTCGTGGCAAAAACATTCATAGAACCACTTCCTGTTTGTCAGTTTGTCTTCAAAGGGAAAGCACAATGTTTGTGTTGTTGCTGTCACGGTTTATATTTAACTAAATTACAGAGCTTTTCTTTTGACGAGTTCTGAAGTTCAGAACGTCATTCAAACTTATAAATATAAAAACCACACAAGGGAACTGTTCTAAAGACATTTCAGGCTAATGCAAAATCCAAGTTGCCGCTCTGAACCCGTTTGAACCAAATCTAAAACAGCAACTCTCTCGACACACACGATTGTTTACGTGCAGTTTTAATGTGGTGGCACTGTTTCCTTTCAATCAAACCTTATTGGTTAAAGAGCCCCCCCAGCCCACCCCCCCACCCCTGTGCACCTCACTGATAATGATTGTCGGGCCTCGTCAGACCAGGTATTAGACACACAACACATTGTCAGATTAATTGTGCGATTTGCGCCGTAAATATTAAATGTGCCGGACTTACATGCTAATCCCTCCGTGCTCCTCCAGGGTAGCTTCCCTTTGAACGGGGGTTTTCATTTAATTTGCTAAATGATTTGTGTTTCGTGTTTTTAGGCGGCCGCCCCTAAGAAGACAATATTGGAATTACAGTAAGCTTCTTATAAGCTGATACAATTATTGAGGTGAGGAGTTTACGTCGTCTCGTGAAAGTGGGACCTTATGCTCTTTCAATTTAGAAAACAACACAACTTTTAGGATGATAGAGAAATTTGATCCTCTGGCATATGCCAGGTCTTTGTGCGATGAATTAATGCCAGAGAGCAGCTGGTGATATACGTTTATCACCTTCCCGCTGCGGTTTGGGGATTGAATGATAACAAAGGAGCCGTGATTAGTTTTTGTTCAAAGACATTAGAGTAGTTTGAAGTACTCAGATACTTCACTTAGGGAGAAGAACCAATATAAAAACATTTAAACACATTTTAATGACGGAAGAATTTAAGGTAAAAGAACTTGCAACCAAAGTATTATCAAACTTGATTTTAGTCCTGTGGTTCAACACAGGGGTCGGGTCCTTCCAAAGGGTCACGAGATAAACCTAAGGGGTCGTGAGATGCTCGATAGAAAAGACAAACAAAACAGTTTTGAGTTTTTCTGTTGTTCTCTCTAATGTTTGCTTCCTTTTGTGAAATATTGGAAACTTGTACCTTATTTAAATCAAAACCTCTACAAGATGAAGGAAATCACTGGTTTAACATTAGGCATTTGTTAAAATCTTAATCTGAACAAGTATTCATCCATTTTATATAAATGTGGTGGAGGAGGAATTGAAATACTCGTGTGAAGTACAAGAACTTCAAACTTGACCTAAGTGCAGTACTTGAGTTCATGTTTCTGTGCAGTAGTTGAGCCATAACATAGTGACATTTCAATATTTACAGACTTAGTGAATCCACACATGTCGACCTTAAAGCACAAAAGAAGGAAGTAGAAGAATGTGTCAAACTGTAAGTTAGAGAGTTTTCTCAGCTGAGTTTCACACTTAAAAATGTGTCATTACTGCTCAAAAGTAATTTAAAAAATACAACTGCAGTGGAACTCAGTGGAGCTCATTCCTCCATCAAGGCCCAACAGTCTCCTTAAATTCCATCAAGCTGCTGCAGATTACACACATTCATCAGTTCCATAAATGTACCAGAGTTTTAACAAATTAAGATCCAGGAATTATTTACCTTGGAAAGCGAGGCCCCATCCATCTTGCTTACACACAAACAAATTAATAGGGGTGAGAACACCCCTATTAATATATCCTTTGAGGAAAATCAGGATGTTTATGGGTTATATATTAAATATGTTGTCATCAAAGGTCAAAGTTCAAAGTCAGTGCGGCCTCATAAAACATGTTTGTGTTAATTCAGACTTAACAAATATGAGAATTATATGTCCAAAAGGGCAAAGGTCAATTTGACTGTGACTTTATTTAAACACCATAACTCAGGAGCAGACGGGGGGATTATGAGTTAAACTTGAAGAGTTAGTGGAGGCAGAGTTCTAATGGTTAGTTCTTTTGAACATCTGCTGCTTAGTTCACCAATCAGATCCTGCCGCTGACTTCACAGATGCGTTTTCCCCCTGGAGGGAATCATCCTTCTCTTCAGCTGGTTGACTGGTCACCGCTGATCTCTGGGATCCATGAGAGCAGAACCAGATGTTCCAGTGCAGCATGTGAAGGTCACAGCCTCCACAGCCTGATGGCGCTGCGTGGTGCTGATCGAGGGCAGATGTTCACCGGGGTTATCCATCCCATATGGCCGCCACTCGTCCACTGGGCCTTTTCACAGCACAGCGCTTGTAAACACGCTTTAGTTCGCTGTTCCCTGGTTCTTCTGCCCCTTTAAAACATGTCCTAAATCCAATCACCTAGTCCGTCTAAAGGGGATGATGTTGATGAATGGGAATGTGTAGCGGTAGTAGTGACCCATACTGTAAGCCCCTACTGGGATTACAGGCAGGCAACCAGCCAGCCGGGCCGGCCAGCCAGCCGTCCAGGTCTGGCGAGGGCACCAGGAAACAGCCAGAGCTTACAGAGGGATTGTTTGGACAGACAATGGTGTCTACCTGGTTTTAATCCCCGCTCAGAAAGAGTACAGGGGATTGGCAGCGTTTAATAAACGAAAGTGCTCCCATAATCAGGATTTGCCAAAGTGCCCCTTTGTGTTAATCGGACATTTTTTACAGCATGGTTTTTGACATCTGCCACAGCGAGTGGTGTTAACCCCTCCGCTGCCCCAGCTGCGTGCAGCGGTGCAGCTTCACCAGACCTCCTGCTGGGAGGGACACGACGTGTGATCAAACAGATGCAACGTGCACAGGGGGAAACGTTCTGCACACGAGTCACGCTTCTCTCAGGAAATGTAAAAACAAGGATTCAGAACCTGTTCCTGCAGTAGAAAGGTTCCAGGTTCCAGCCTCTTTGTGTTATTATATCTTTCTGTGTGTTGAATAATCTGCAGGAGGCCGGCGACCTACAGCCACCGTGGCACAACCTCATTACTTACTAAGCACAGGCTAATAGAGCAGCGACGTGTAATTACTTCATTGCTAAAATAGAAAGCTGCATTTTAGTAATTAAAGTCCAACGTATCAGCGGTAAAGCACCATAAAATAGTTTTAAAATCGAGGATTACAACAGTAAATCCCGAGCGGGCCAGATGTGAGAGCGGGAGGGGCCCCGCTGCATTGTGGGACCAGATTAAACAGAAAATCCCACAGGACCGCACTGTCTTTCCCCGGCAGCTTACGGCTTGTGTGGACTCAACATGCTGTAATCCACCGATTAGCTGATATAATCACCTGTAAATACACCTTGGCCACGATGTGACTCTGGGCCATCAGGTCCCGCTCTGCTCGGACGTCCAGCGAGTGTGTGTGTGTGTGTTTGTGTGTGTGTGTGTGTGTGTTTGTGTGTGTGTGTGTGTTTGTGTTGTTAAGACTCACATGAACCTTCTGAGAAGCAGACAGACAGACAGCTGTACTCGATATGTGATCTGACTGAGTTCCCAGAAACTGGACTGAGCAGATGAAGCCTGTTTACTTCCTGTGTAACATTTATAATATAAACCTTTATAACACACTAACTTGTAGTTCTAGTTATTAATGTATTTGTGAGTTATTCCTTTTGGAATACATAAAAACACTCTAAATGTACTTGTATCAGTTGACTTACTCAATGCTAATTACTATTAGCTGTTTAACTTTGAGCCAAAACACTGCATCTCATTGAATATATTTGTGAAAATTGTTCTTTGTGAACAAATTCTCATTTTTATTTAAATGAGTAAGACTTTCAGAGGTCAATCGGAGTTCAGCTGGGGCCAGTGCCCCCCCGGCCCCGCCCTTGACCCCGCCCCTGATGCGAGAGAACCGTTTGTACAAACTCAAACCTTTTAATGTCACATGCATTTACAGCTGCAGCTAAGTATACTTTTATAACTACTTTATTTTATGTCCATTAGCAAATGTTTTATTACAAATTTCTGGGCGTATTTCAAAAACCATTACTCGTGAAGAGCCAAAGTAAAAAAAATGAACAGTTTAACACGTTTATAGATCAGAAGATAACAATAGAAATCACTAAATTGTAATAAAAATTGTCAATGTGAGTTTTTTCACAGACTTATCAAGGATATGTGTGTTTAGAAATATGAAACATTCTAATTTACGTAAATACCTCTGTTTCTGTTACACCTTTTTAAATAGTACTAAAGTCAACCTGAACGTGTACTTTTATAGCTTAGTTGAAGTAATTTCTCTTCTGTATCAATACTTCTCCACCCCCCCAGCTTCTCTTCAGTTCAGGGTTTAGTAATAAACATAAAATCGAACATGACCCCAAAGCAACAGGTTCATCTCAACGTCGTGACATTAAAAACGAGATGACGTCATTACTGCTGCAGACACAGGAAGTCACGACCGCTCTGTAATTCTTCTCCACCTCCGTAAACCTCCGTCCGCCACCGGCTGTCTGTCTGCGTCAAAAAGCACGAGGGACGAGAGCGAGTGGGACAAGTTCACGTCTTTTTTAATTCTGCCTCTCTCCTCAAATCTCTCCATTACAATGGATTAAACCATTAAAACAGGGGATTGTGAATTTAGGGATTTTTTATTCTGTAAGACACTTTAAAGTCATTCCTGAAAGAGGAAACAAATGATTTTGGTTCATAGCACATTCATGCCTGGCGAGAGAAAAAAAAAGATTAAGACTACATCAACGACAAAATAAACATGGAAGCAAAACAATATAAACAATAATCTTATATATATATAAAACATAGCAGGCATAATAAATATTACACATAAACAAGAACTAAAAGTAAACAGTTGAACCTATTTGGTTTTGGGCAAAGTTTGGAAACAAGGTTATAAATCACTGATGTGAAAAAGCTCAGTGTGAAAGTTAAGATTTTTTATTTATTTGTTTTTTAAACTGGAAAAAGCCGTTCCTACTAAAACCAGCTCTGCAGATTCACTCGCATCCAACGCAAACCTTTTCAATCTCCTATCAAAGTTACTATTAAAGTAAAGAAACACAGGAAATGAAATGTCTCAGAGAAAGGTGCTCAAACACAGGCGTTACTCAGGGGATTCAAGTGTAGACTTCTTTTTTTTTTATTTTTTAAATGTTCTTCCTATGACCAAGTTCTCTCGTGTGCACTTAACGAATCTATTTGTGTGTTTGTGTGGGTGTATGTGTGTGTGTGTCTTTGTGTTTGTGTTGCACGTTTAGGCCTAAAGGGTGAGTGAACATATTCAGTCATTGCTTTTTTTAGGAACAATCCACTCATCCTGTCATTAGTTCAACATACCGAAGGGCATTAGTTCAACCAAAAGATTAACAGTTAAATAAAAAATAAGGGTCAGTCTCTGTGGTAATGTAGCCGAGTCGTGATTGGACCACTTGGGTGTGTTTGTTGTCGGGAATCTTGTCTCCACCCGGGGGTCTTTCACCTCCACCTTTGGGTGCGTTCTTGCTTTGCAGGAGACGGGAATTCGGTTTTTGGTTCAGTCAGGAAATCAAGGACCATGTGTCATTCGAACGCACACATTCACTCACTCACTCACTCACACACACAAACACACACATTCACACACATGCAGACACAAACAGCAAACAATAAGTTCTAATTCACTGTGTGACTGTAAGTGTAGTTTCACTCCTTAGTGATTCTTCTACTAAACAACGATAACTGTGCAATTTGTCTTTTTTTTCAAACCAGGAGTAGTACAAGTATTGGGAGGACGTCCTCGTAGGTGCTGTGGTTGTTTCTTTCTTTCTTTCTTAACCATGTGTGGAGAGTTTTCATTCTCCCTCTCTTCGACAGAGAAGCTGCAGGATATAGTCCGAGCACTTCCACCAGGGGGCAGCACGTCCAAACCCCTGCACACACTCCTCTCCACTCTCTCCCCCCCCCCCCCCCCCCCCCAGTCCACCTCAAGGTCCCAGCCCCCGGTGATGCTACTTCCGTTGCAAAGTGCAAGCAGTTAATTGTCTCTCTGCCTCTCCTTTCCCTTCCAGAAATGTCAGGGGGAAACCAATGCAACAGCAAAGGGTGAAAAAAGAAAAAAGGATTGTTATTGTTCAAATGTAAAAATGATTTGAGTCAGTGTCCCCCCCCAAAAAAAAATAAAGAAAAAGCAACAGGAAGGGAGAGGGCAGCAGGAGAGAGAGTGCATCTGTGTCTCAAGAAATTCAGTCCATGTTGTTTCTTGTAACGTCCACGAGCCACTGATCAGCTGTTTGGAAGAGTGGTTATACCTCCCTGCAGGAACAAAGAGAAAGACCACGTTATTACTAGATAACAAACTTTAGCATAGATTAATTAAATAACTTAAATTATTGAGTTATATAAATGAGATATGACATGTTCATAATTGAGCTTGTGAGGCGCTGGTAGAATGAATTTGGTTAATTTGAACACATCAGGGTAACGTTTCCCCCTGTTACCAGTCTTTGTGCTAAGCTAGGCTAACCTCTTCTCTACTGTTTTAGAGGCTTTCACACATGCACTGAATTCCAGATTATGTCCGGACATTCTCTGGAGTTTCTCCTGAAGATGCACACAAAGGTGTTAAGTGATAAGAGCTGAAGCTGGTGTTAATGTAACGTAAACAATAATAATAATTTCCTGAAGCATAAATCATGTGAAAAGCAAACTCCAGAGAAAGTCCTGATCCCAAATGTTTTGGACATTTATCCGGACTTTGAGAATCAGAGTTATAAACTAATCTTTTAATCTAACTCTTAAAAAGTCCCATTAGTGTATCCTGAACATATGAACCAGCTCTTCTGAATGAGAGTGTTTCAGACTTACGATGCAGTGAGTGTGGAGTTGAGGACGAGAGTGGTGCGTATCCTGTACAGCTGAGCCAGCGTCAGCTTCTTGTGCTGCTGAGCCGGAGATTTCCTCTTCTTGGGCGACGTTTCCCCTGAATCACCGTCGGCCGCCGACTCCTTTTTCCTCTCCACGCCGGCAGAAGGAGACGTCTCCCCATCCGAGCTGTTGCTCTGGGACTCGTTACCCTCACGTTGTCCGGCGGGCGCCCTGCGGCCGTGCCGGGCCTCCGCCCTCCTCAGGCTGGCGCACACTTGGTCGGACGGCACGCTGGTGCTGGTGGAGTCCTCAGACTGGTCCAGGTCACCGGGCAGCAGCTCCATGCAGTTCTGGCCCAGCTCCGTCAGGCTCTTGCTGTGCACCAGCGACGGCGTGTGCGTGTCCCCACAGTGGGACGGGTCCTCCTCCCGGGGGCTGAGCGAGTGTTTGTGGGACAGGGGGGGGGTTCCGTAGAGGCGCTGCAGGAGGTTGTCCTCGGAGCGGGACAGGGTCAGAGTGGACAGCCTCTGGAGACAATGCAGTCGCGTCTGGACATGAGGCCGCCGGCGAGGCTTGGAGCACTGGATGACTGACAGCTGGGATCCCAGTGAGGTAGCATCCTCCTCCTCCTCTTCCTCCTCTTCCTCCTCCCTTTGACGCTCTTCTTCTAGCTCATCCACGTCTCCTCCTTCCCGCTCCGCCTCCTGTCCTTCCTCCTCCTCCTCCTCGGTCTCCTCTCCTTCACTGGGCTGTGGCTGAAGCTCTCTCAGGAGGGACTCGGGGGAGAGGGTGCCGTAGGCGCTGTCCATGGAGAGCGAGCGGAGCTGGGGGTCCAGCTCCTCGCCGTCCGCCCTCGCCTCCTGGTCGTGCTCAGAGTAAATACTGGAGTGGACGCTGTGGGAGCTGGTGGACTCAGACCTCTGGACCTCAGAGCCTTCGGACTGAGGGGCCACATCGGAGTCCGAGTCCGTCTTAGTGGCCTCGAGGTTCATGTTGGGAGCAGAAGACTCTTGGTTTTCACCGGGTTCATCGATGTCCATCACCGACAGGGTCTCAGTGGAGCCGTCTGATTGGCTGAAAGGAGACGTGTGGTTAGTGAATTTGATGGCGAACGATCAAAACTATCAAATCTTAACCTTATCAAGAAAGTAAAGAACAAATGGAGCAACAGGAGTCACAGTTTATTCACATTGATTGTGTTGCACCAAATTAAACTACACAACACTGATGCGTAGAGGGTAAAGCTGATAAGACGAAGGGTTCTCCAGATATGTGAGCCTCTAACATTCTTCTTTTCAGACGGATTACCTGGAGTTCTGCTGCTCTTTGTGCCTCAAGCACGGGGAACTGGTGGTGGAGTTGCTGCTCTCCTCTTCCTCCTCCTCCTCCTCTTCACCCGAGCACGTCTTCGGACTCTTCTGCTGTCGGAGGACCTCCTCAGTGCGGAGCCTCTGGAGCTGGTTCTGCAGAACAAATATTTTTATTGTAAATACAAAAATAATATACGAGATTGGAAAGACTACATTTCCCCAGGTGCACGTGTTAAACATCTAATCAGAGATAAACTGATGTTCTGACCTGCACATTGCAGATTAGATCGATCCAGCTTCGCCCCTGGGTGGCGCTGTTGGCTTGGAAAGTGTAGGCCGCCACTGCACTCTTGAACTCGTTGAGGTAGATGAGGATAAACGAGCCTGAAGAGACACAACACAGACATCAGCATCAGGTCATGGGTTCACTTCTGATTTATACATTATATAAGTTTAACTAGTTTAACTTACTAACATGTAAATAAAAAATAATGGATAATTTAATCGTCAGAAGCTGATTAATCAAGTTGAATCCTAAAGGTTGGTTGAATTTTTAAGATTTCCTATTTTTCTGTTTCACATACAAATTTAAAAAGACACAAATTGAAGCCCTGACACTTTTAAATCAGTGAAGTTTTGATTAATCTACTAAATGGCTCAAACATCAGATATATAATGTCCATTGGCCGTGTCCCTGCTCCTGATGGAAACTCACCGGGGTCTTTCAGCTCCTTGCACACGACGTTGTGCATGAACAGCGGCTGGCGGATGACCTTCACCTTCTCCAGCCTCTTTACTGGCTTGGTGATCAGCAGCAGGTCGGTGAACAGGAAACAGTAGACGTCCATCTGCGTGGGGAAATAAAACTCAACTCAGCTACGACAGTAACACACGTCGTGCTACACACTAAACCTGAGGGACCAGGGGGAGAGCTGTGAGATGAGAGCGCTCACGTGAATCCATCTTACCCGACTGTCTTTGCCCTCTTTCATCCTCAGAGCCCCCTCCAGGTGCAGCTGCCGGGTCTCCTCCGGCGAGACGCCCCTCATGGGCGCCATGAGGTCGAAGTGGCTGTACTCCTTGAGGATCTGAGACGGGCAAGGACAAAAGCATGTGGTCAGTCAGAGTCGGGGGGGGGTAAGGAGAGCTGTGGAGAGTTCACACACGGAACCCAGGTCCCAGGATTCCTTTCTCACCTTCTCCACCTCCTCACTGCTGCCCTCTACAGCCTCGTAGGAGTCGATGCGGGCCGAGGTGGTGGCGAGCTTCTGTCGCTCCTGACGCTGACGCATCTGTGAGTCCACGCTGTTGATGAAGCCCTCCACCGTCGCCACCTTGAGGACGGGAATCACAATTACACACAAACCACAGGCGACTGATGACACGTGAGAACAGCAGCACATTCATCTGTTCTCACCATGTTGTTGACGATGTCCCGGGCCGACGGCTCGTCCGTCTTCTTCAGAACTCTCTTCAGCAGCAGGGGGTATTTGGTGAGTCTCTGGTGAGGCTTTGCCAGCATGTCGGCGAGCTTCAGACGGTTGCACTGCTTGTGTGTCTCTGCCCACTGAGCCAAACAAAGACAGGATATCAAACGTTTAATGAGTCAGAAATCATAGAGGAGTAAAGAAAAGCAACAAGGAGGCAGCGAGCACACGCTGATGGAGTCAGGGTGAGAGAGAGAGAGAGAGAGAGAGAGAGAGGAGAACTGACCGTGACGTAGGTCCGGAAGAGCTCGTTGTCCCGGTGCAGTGTGCGCATGTACTCCATGCAGACCTCCTCCTCCATGCAGTACCGGATGTACGGCTGGAACCTGGAGCCAAACTACACACAGACACACAAGCATCAGAGACGTGACCGCATCAACATGAAGGAAACATGCTCACTTCTGTGATACTATTAAGTTATATACGTTATATTCTCATATCCAGGCAATAACTTGTGTTTTTTGTCTGTGGTATTTTAATAACAAAGTATAGATGAATGTATTTATAAATGAGTTGCTTTAATTATTAAATTGTCATAAATAAGAACATTTTTGTTTTGTACTGAACCTCATCAGTTGATAAAAAAATCATAAAATGAATTTGCTTCTTATTCTCTAAACGGATCATTTCATTTATAACCTTTTATTTTTTATAATAATGATTATGTTATATATAAATATATGTATATATATGGCACTTCTCAAAAGATAGTTAGAAAGTGCCACACAAAAACTCAAATGATTACAATTTAGGTAGACTTATTGATTTGCAGGAAGCTTTTTATTAATTTTTATTATTAATTTTGTCTTGTGTGATCTCATGTAATTTAAAAACATTAACATTAAATTAGGTTTATTTACAAAATGGACATTTTCAGACTCCACTGTATCATACCTGACATTTTGTGGTGGCTACGATATTTAATGTTTTCCTGAGAGAATAAACTATTGACCACATTTCTGTTTTCCTCTTCCCCCTCATCCTCTCGTTGACGCTCTAGTGCGACACCTGAAAGTTGAAGTTATGAGTTTGCGGTGCAACATCCACTGACCGTCCTGAAGCCGTGGTGGAGCTCGGTGGGGTCGAGCAGGGCCCGAGCCTTCCTGGCCTTGTCCAGGACCGGCAGCATGACCTGGCTCCACAGGGACGTGTGCAGGAGGACGAGCTCCTGGATGTTGCTGAACACCTTGGCGGGTTCCACCTCCGTCAGCAGGCCGCTCTCCTGCAGGTTCACCAGCCCGCACAGGAACAGCTGGGGGGGGGGGGGGGGCACGCGGTAAACATGTGTTAGAGTGGGTGACACCGAGCGGCCGCGAGTTCAACTTCCTCCTCAGAGAACAGTTTACTGAGCGGTCGTAAAGATTCAAAGTTCTGTTTTCCCCACAACAGGTTCATTGTGTGTCTGTCTCGGTGCAGAAGTCACTTATACAACAGTCACATTGCTTCCAGTATCAGTGCATCGTGATCTTTATGTGTGTGTGTGTGTGTGTGTTTGTGTGTGTGATGTGTGTGTGTCAGCAGTCTGCAGCCTTCACACTCACATCAGTGATGACTCGGAGTTTCTTTATGTAGGTAGCCTCCGTGTGCAGCAGCTCCCATATCGCCTCCTGCTGGTGGAACTGTCTCCTTGTCAACGTCTGCACACACACAACAAATACAGTATTAATACAACAGTACAATACTTATTACAGTACTTTCATTATTCATTCACATTCAACTTGTTCCTGTTAAGAGGAAACTGGATCCAGCTGCACTAGAGGACCTTTAAGATGAGAGCTTGTTATCAGGGGAAGCTTCATGTTGCAGGAATCATATTTTGATATGTAACAATCATTTAGGCTTTTGCTATTTTAGTTAGACTTGTACTCAGATACACAAAAACTTCCATAACTTTCTGGCAGCGTTCTGATATATTCCAGTAATCCACATCATCATCTGATTGCAACAACGCCCGGGGGGGGGGGGGGAGTGTGAGCGCTGGCGTCCGTGCACGTCTTGTGTAACCGACCAGGTGTGAGGTGAACGTGTGAGGAGCTGGTGCAGCAGCCGAGCAGCAGACCCGCCACGTGCACGTTAACAAGCAGCCGGGTGTGAACTACAGTGTGTAACCGTGACAGGAACACAATTATAACATGATTTGTAGTGTTCCTTCTGGGAAAACCGGCATCGGGGGAAGAAGGAAGTGTGGCCCGAGAGTTATGATAAGGAAGTAAGAGTCAGAAGCTGGGGAGCGGGAGAAATGAATATGTGTGTTGGTAATAAGACACAACAGTGAACTCTAACTTTGTAGTAGTGATCTGACCGAGCAGAGGAATCCACCGGAGTGTTTCTACTGAGATAAAACTTCCTTCTTCCTTTTACTTTTCTATTTTCATTAAAGTTGGTTCAAGTTGCATCATTTCCTCATTTGCTTTAGAGAAAAGCATCCGACTGAATGAGCTCAACACTGAAGTGCAATTTACTCATAACACATGAGTATATAATATATTATAATATAATATAAGACTATAATAATAAAGCCGTGACGTGACATCACATACATTTTTTTGCTCAAGCTTGAATATTTCAACTGGAGCGAGTGAAGCAAACAACACAAACTTTGTGTCTATACACGTTTTTTTTAAGTTGTCAGTGAACGCATCACAAGATTTGACCTCCCTCATGATAATTGTATGAAACCGTATGAAATCCTTTCCTTAAGTTATAACAATCTTTAATTTTTTTATTTGTCTCTCATCGCTCTTTGTCCTAAATTGTTGGACTTAATGTTTCTTCTAGATACATTATCTTTATTAGTGTGTTAGTGTGTTTTTGTGTGTCTGTGTGTGTCGAACCTTGGGGTCGTCCAGCAGTGACTGCCAGCTGTCCTCCAGCACCAGGTTGGTCTCCTCCTCCTCCTCCTCCTCCCACGAGTCCTGGTGGAAGGAGAGCTGCCGCGGCACCTTGGGCAGGCCGAGCTGCCAGTAGGTGTGGAGTTTGCTCTGGAGCTGCTCCAGTCGATCCCCGTCCTAAGAGATGGGAACACAGCGGTTACACACGGGGGCGCCTGATTGGTCGGAGCGCGGTTGAACAGCGTGACGGCAAAGTGTCCGTTTGTGTCTCTGCTGTGTGTTGTTGTGTTCAGACTGTAAGTGAAGACGTGGATTAGCATATGAACCGTGCCGCTACTGGCGCCTTAACCCCCCCCCACACACACACACCCGGCAGCGGCTGCTATTCAGGCCTTTGTTCCAGCCGGCAGCTCTTACGTAGTTATGAAAATGAGCTCTGTGTATTGAGAGCGCTTCAACAATAGAAGGCTGATGGGGGGGTGGTGTGGGGGGGGGGGGGTACAGCACTGAGGTTTAATATACATTCATTACCTCAGACAGGGAGGTGAAGTATTCACCACTTTCTGCTGGTTAGTGCGTCTGTCAGTCGACATCATTACACAAAAACTACACAACAGATTTCCATGGTGGTGTAAGGATGGGACAGGGACCAACAAAGAACTCATGTTGGCCTGGATTTGGACAAGGGGGGGGGGGTTCATATGAAAATCTATATCTGTTGAATATAAATGTGGCAAACAAATAATAAACCTGGTATTTACCAGTGTTGGATTTTACTTAAGTAAAAGTACAAATAAATGGACCAAGGTGTACTCATGTAGAAGTAAAAGTACCACATTAACTTTCTCTTTTAGAAGTAATTAAGAGCCTGCTTTTAAATATAGTTTAAAAATTAAATAAGAGAGAGTGATGCCTATTCCCTAATTCCTTGTTCCCTCTCCACTCGGACTGGATCAGATATCCAGATATCTTCATTGAATACTTTTTAAAACTATATATTTATAAAAAAAAACACAATGTGATCTTGTAAAGTAGTGGAAAGTACAGATATTTGCTGTTACAGTATGTGTTGTGGCCTCAAAATGAAAAGTACATGAAATTAAATGTACTAGAATAAAGATACATGAATAATTTGCTTTTCAAATCCCACCACTGGTATTTACCACCAATCTCCTCTGTCCAAATGAACGTGATGGACAGTTTCAAACTGGACGGTTCAGGAGACAAACGGTTGTTTTGAACGTTTCTCTGTGACAGGAGGGAACCGGCGGTCGTTTAACCCTGAGATGGGGGGGGGGGGGGGGGGGGCAGAGGTCCAGGTCCCAGAGGAAGATCTCTGGCCCCGCGGGGGTGAAAGGGAACATCCAGGGTGAATGGAGATGAGCCCTGAACTGACAGGTGACTGACAGATACTGTGTCCGTCTGACATCTGCTCCTGTGCAGGATGTGACCTCAGTGGGCGGGGGGGCGGGGGGCATATGTGTGGGTGGGACCCAGCACAATGAGAGTGGATCATTATTGTTGAACAAGGTCTGATTGAGAAGTAAAAGGAAAGGTTTGACAGTTGGGGGGGATATTCATGAGATCAATCCGAATCCAGCTCTTCACGAAGGCGACCATCTCTCCCACTAACACCAGTAAGAGAGCGAGTGGTGTGTTTTTTGAATCAAGCAGAATGATGGATGGAACTGGGAGCGAGCGCATGAAGCTTTCCTTCCAGCTCGTCATTCCCAGAGCTGCTGCTGGGAGGAAAGTATGTGAGCCAGCGAGTCCGGAGACTCTGTAGGGAAGTGACCTCACCGGGACCCGGGGGAGATTCACAACCTTCTGACCTCCTCCCTCTGCTGCTCGCTACCGTTCTGTTTGTTTTCAAATGGTTTTTTAATCTGAGACCCGTCTGGCCAAGTCGTTGGTGGGTTTATAGAAAGCCTAGAGAAAGTGGACATGTTTTCCACGTGATGCCGGCTCAGCGTTACCTTTCCGAAGGGCCCTCCTCCGGCGCTGGAGCTGAAGAAGCCACTGAAGCGACTGGCAGCACGGTTCTTCCAGCTGTCCGGCCCGGGCCCGCCACTGGGCAGGGAGCCACCGATCTGCCCCAGGGCCTCCGGGGTGGGAATGTCCTTCTCTCCGAGGAACTCCGTCATGTTCTTCCTCTTTCGCGCCTGACCCTGGAAAGGACAGAGAGAGACAAACCGTAGTGTAAGAGAAAACTATGAAAGGACACAAATCTGAAAATGAAAGAAGACAGACGTCGAGGGGCAACGAGTGATTTAACCGCCGCACTGGGAAACAGAAAAGTTTCCAGTCGGACGGATGGAAAGAGACAATGACGGAGAGGGGGAAAGACACAAGGACGGCACAAACAGGAAATTGGAGAGGGGGGAATTCTTTTTCGGAGGATGACATCAGCGGGAGCGTTTTAAAGCCGACCTGATGGTCAGACACAAACAGGAGAGGGAAGGACGGCCACTTCCTCGCTCTGAACGCTCATGACATCACGAGGAGCAGGCGGGAGCTTGTTCCAGGAGAACAGACGGCCCGAGTCTGGCCATCGCACCCCCCCCCCCCCCCCCCCCTCCCATTGTTACCCTGTCAGCAGGCCCTGCTGTGCACCCTCACTCAGGCAATCTCTGGCCACTTTACGAGCAGCGGCAAAGCAAACAAACAGGAGCCACCTCGGTATCTGAGGAAGCAGTTGTTTTTGCCGTTAGTGTCACTGGTGAGGAATCTGCTGGTGAGGAGCTGGTGGAGGGTCAGCAGCCCCCCCCCCCCACACACACACACACACACCAACACCACCTCTGCCCTTCAAACACAGCGACGAGGAACTCACATTCCAGGACACTGACACCGTTACTGAAACTGAGCGACCATTCCAACGAGATTCTTTCACTGATCACCCCCCCCCACGCACACAGACACACAAACACACAGACACACAATGCAATCAAAACACCAGACGTCACCGCATATTTACCGTATTTCAGCAGCTGAGGCCACTGAAGGCTTCAGACTAAGTTTTTTTTTAATTTTAAAGAATGTGGCCACCTCTGGACCTTTGAGATCCGATCACTCATCTCAACTTTAGTTTGAAATCACTACTCTGGAGTTTAAGAGCCGCTAAAACTGAGAAGTTTGGAAAACGCAGATGAAAACATTTTAGTTTGAAAACTCACTTCCAACTTTTTGGTCTGTTTTATGTTTGGAAACAACGACGTAACAAACGCTTCCTCATTGGGTCTTTTCAGTCGTGTCTTTAGCTTTGGGGCTAATATGCTAGTTATTTAAAATAGTTTTCATATTCCTCACTAAGTTTGTCTTGATCTCGGCCTGTATATGTCTGTGTGTGTGTGTGTGTGTGTGTGTGTGTGTGTGTGTGTGTGTGTGTGTGTGTGTGTGTGTGTGTGTGTGTGTGTGTGTGTGTGTGTGTGTGTGTGTGTGTGTGTGTGTGTGTGTGTGTGTGTGTGTGTGTGTGTGTGTGTGTGTGTGTGTGTGTATGTTTTCATTTTTTGTTGTTTTAAATGTGCTGTATAAATAAATTGACTTGCCTTGACTTTTGCTGATTCGTCTTCAATCACATTACCCACCTTCTAGAAGAAAAACAAGATTAGCGTTAGCCCAGTTTACGTGATATCGCTTCAGACTGGACGTACACTGGTTAGAAACAGGATCTTAATCACCAGTGCTCTAAACTTTCAGATTTAAAATCAAATTCAGTGTTTTGTTGATTTCGACGTTGTCCATATTGGAACGATTAATTCACAGATTCCCGTCCTGCAGTCTGCCCCCCCCTCAGGCCTCCACCAATCAGAGGGAGCCTACACATCCATCCATGGAGTGACTGCTGTTTACAGAGCTGTGTGTGAGTAAATCAAACAAACTGGAGTTTGAACACTGGTTTTTGAACACTGGTTTTTGAACAGCGACTGGGAGGACACACCACGTCTCACGCAGACAGAACTGTGGAAGAGACGTTTTGAGGACATGCATCGCGGCCTCTGGATGTAAACAACCTCGAGGAACACTCCTGATGAAGACTGGCTCGTATATGTAACGGAAAGCTTAAACAAAAATGAAATGTAAATATTATGAGTAGCTCGGGGGGGAATTGTTCTGCATTGTACATGCATGCTCCCATTTTAGGACAAACGCCCCCGGACCCTTATGTAGAGACACTTAAGTTTAGTAAAAGCCCCACAAGTGGCCTGTGCAGGGTTGTGTAACGGGAAGTGAATCTGAGTGGGGGGTCCGGCTGGTTCTAAAACAGCTCTTAGTTCCTTTTATCTTCTTGAATGACGACCAAAGAGGAGAGAGAGAGACTTAACTGCAAATAGACACAAGCTGGCTTTGAAACAAACACCCCAGAGGGAAGTGATGTGTCGCCTCGGTGAAAGAGAAACGAGCCCGGGCCCATGTAGGGGATGTTTCCTCCAAAGGGAGAATTATCTGGTCCAAAAGTTCAACCACACTGGTGTCAGTGAGCAAACAGGGAGTCTGGACCCTGAGCTGCTGCCAGGACACCGAGGGACGACCGCCCAGGAAGCAGCAGAGACATTTAACACAGGACGGATAAAGACTTCTTCTACACATTAGATCACAAACATGAAGACAAGCTTTAAAAGGAATATAAAGAAGTATGTTGAGTGTCTTTAAAAATCACATGAACTAGTTTCTCAGAGACAAAAACAGGTCCAGGAAGCTGCAAGTCAGTCACACAGCGAGGGAAGGTTCCCACCACAGTCACAGTGCTCACCATTGAAGCCAGAGGCATGTCAAACGTAACAAAAACCATCCTAATCCTCCGGCTGGGTTCACGGGTCGCAGCCCATCCTGGAGCCAGCTGCTGCTCTCGCTCGGCCCCTCGCCTCCCCTCTCTCTCTACTGCCACCGTGAAACACACACATCCACGCCACCCTCACCGCCGGGGCTTGTGATGATGAGACGCTCCCAGAGGCCGAGAGGTAACGTGTCCAGAGATCAAGAGCGACCTGCGTTGACCTTCACGCACTCTGCGTTCCGGCTGACAGGGTCCGGGTCGCCTGCTGCGCCTGAGCTTCCCTTTGAACCCGGGACGCTCTCTGGGTCCTGTCCTAAACCAGTCGGTGGTGGAACCTTCTCGCTGTGGCGCCCAGTCTGCTTGCATTTCATACAGGCACTGGTGTGAAGTCATAGCAACCAGGAGGATCCTGGCTCATTGTGTCGGGCAGGAAAGAGGAGGCGGGGCCACGGCCCCAAAAAAAGAGAAGAGGAGGCTGATGGGAATATTTGGAGGAGGAGTCGGAGTGACAGGTCGCAGGGAGCTCCCTGGTTTGAACACTGGTGGAGACTCAGTGGAAACAAACAAACCACTCACACCAGTTTAACTTCTTAATCCTTCTAACAGCTTATTTCAAGCAAACAACCAGTAAAAGAAGCGAGAGACTTACAGGGTGTAAACTGTAAACTCTTATTTTGAAGTCGGCCCATTATTCTCTGTGTTATCTCCCATCTCTGTTTTGTCCCGGAGACTTCTGAACAATGCCGCGCTCGTTCGCCCAAACAAGGAAAAGAAATGCCCCGATAATGAGCGACGGGGAAATTCCCTTTGTTTACTTGCTTGTTTCAGCACATTCAAACTGGCGGCTTATGCCCGAGAGATAAGCTCCGGCTCACCACCTCCTCCAGGAGCCGCGGGGGAAAGTCTGAAAACCTCGTGGAAGCAAAACTGAAAACTGATATGAAACTGCATGTGATAGGAGATGAAGGGTTTAGATTTACTTTAATACCTTTATTAACTTTTGGTTTTAGACCGTTAACTGTTACCTAATATTTCCAAGTGATTAATCAATGAGAAGAAAAACAGATGACTGAGAATAACTGTTGTTTCTTCTGGTGGTTCGGAGCCGGTTGTGTTCCTGGAGGTAATAACCCTTGGGCAAACAGAACCCTCACAGTCAACACCGAGCCGCTCTCGTCTGGTCTTCAGAACTAATTGTGTTTACAGGGTTTCCCCTTGTGCCTCCTGTGTAAACCTGTCACTCAGGACCGGGGGGGAAGTGGGATCCTCTTTGTTGCCATGTGGGAACTTGCCGTGTGGGGTCTGGATCGGAGGGGGGGGGCGGCCGGGTTAATGATATCAGGCCCCGTGTTGGCTCACAGGCCCTTATCTTATCACTGCGGTTTGTGGCGTTAACCTTGGGCCGGGGGGGAAATCTTTTACATGGGTTGGATTGTATTAAAATAAGCAGCAGCACAGCCCCCCCCCGCAGACCCCACTGCTACTGCCCTTTATGTGAGTCAACTGATAACAGCTCCCCTTGATCAGGTAGGTTGATTAACGATGGGAAAAACAGCACGACACTGACCTTCCTGAAAGCCTGGACACACACACATTTACACACTTCCACACACACACACACACACACACACACACTTTCACATATATCACGTGTACAAAACCAGGAAATAGAAACTAAAAGAATCGGCCAGCGGTCAGCAGGAGGCTCAAGGTTTCAAGGCTGTTTCAGTTCCTCTAAGCACGACCACGATGACCACAACACGCACACACACAAGCACACACACAAGCACACACACACGGCCTGAGGTGAGAGATGAGTTTTCAAAACAATGCTCCCTTTTTCCGTGCCCCCCCCCCCCTCACACACACACTCACAGACACACACACACACTCACAGAAACACAAACACTACAACTCGGATGTTTCCAGCAGGGCAGAGAAGATTGATTCAAAACAAACCTCTTGAGAAAGGCCGAGAGTTTTAAACGTAAATCAACCGTCAGGGAAACAAATGATGATTCATTTCTTTATGAATTCATCTGCTGGTTCTTCTCTCGATAAACCGGCTCCTTGTTTTGCTTATCAATTGTCAGTCATGACAGCTTCACATATCCTGGACCAACCCCAAAGACATTTCGGAGAAGTTATCATGCTGGTTTGTTTTTGGAAGGTGACTCAGAGAGGTGTAACTCAACTTTGTGATCCTTTTAGAGCCTTGATTTAATATTTAGCTTCCTCATATTGATATAAACATGGTGGCATAAAGACAACACTAGAAAAAGCAGCTTCCAAATTGACCTTAGAGTTGAATCAAAAAGATCTCTGAGGATTTATCTGAGGACTATTGTTTTATAGATTAGTTTGAGCTCAGTGTCCCTAATAAACTGGAAACACACAGTTTCATTTGGCAGCTTGAACCAACACATGTTTAGCAGTTGATATAATACAAAGTATTATTGGTAGATACACTGAAGCAGCAGCAGCATCAGTCCTGATGTGAACCTCTCACCTGACTGTCGGTCGGCCTCTCGTCAGGAGGAGGCGACTCGGGAATGTCCACATGCAGCAGGTCCCAGCTGTGCCAGGACGTGAGACGACCAAAACGAACCATCGTCCACAAAGACCAAATCCCCCCCCTAACCCAGTGCAACCTCAGATTTAAAAAACAATCTTAAAAAGTGTTGAGTAATCAAATAAAAACGGGTCAAGAGGAATCCATTTCCAGGGAATCAGAGTCTGGAGTGAAGAAGTGTTGAGCCGAGTGAGGCATCACAGCCAGAGTGAGTCTGGGATCCTGCAGCCTCTCTGTACTGCAGGTCAACAGTCACACACAATCATAAAGGTGTGTGTTCAGCCTCCAGTAATCTCCACCTGAAGGCATTAGAGGGAAGTGCTTTGTCTTTCCAGCACACACACACAAACACACACACACAAAGCTTGTAACTCCTCCCGCACCATTTGGGAAATCACATTTAATATAGTTCGTCAAGTTTTTGATACCAGTAACATGAGTCATCAAAATTCTTAAAAACGCACATACACACTCACACACAAAGACACACACACAAACACAGCTTGTAGCTCCTCCCACACCATTTGGGGAATCACATTTAATATAGTTCGTTAAGTTGTTGATACCAGACACATTAGTCATCTGAATTCTTCAAAACACAAGCACACGCACACACACAGACACACAAACACACAGACACACACGATTACCTGAGCAGTTAAACTAATATCACATCGACACAGTGACACAAACAGAAGGAGAGCAGAGAGTTAAACCCCCTGCAAAAATGTAAAAAAAATATAATTTCTAATAATATCAAACTAATCCTCAGATCAAAGAAGCTAAAATCTGAGAATATTCAACAATATGTGCTTGAAAAACTTTTTAACTTTATGAATTTGCTGCTGTCAATGTATTCATCGTTGACCCCACCGACCTTTCCAACTCTCCTAAAGTTTAACAACTCATAAAAGCTCATAAAGTCTGTTGATGTTTGTGCAGAACATATGTTTGTGTAACTGTACAACTTTTCAATTTAAATCAAATGTTTTTCGACATGTTATATCTTATGACCCGTCCCAGACGTCAGGGGGAAGTTGTGCACACTGGAAAGTGTAACATCTCTGTCGGAGCTGTTCTCACGTCAGTCACCGATACTTTTCACTCCATTAACAAACTATAGTGACTGTTGTTGGAGGACGTTCCAGCGATGACGCCCCGTGTGACCACCAATCATTCAGCCATTGTCATTCAAAGTGGATGCATGTTAATCCGACAGTTGTCCCCCATTGTGAGGCCGTAAGATGGGGGGGGGGGGGGGGGGGGGGGGGCGGCTGCTGGACGTGACAGCCGCCCTCAGTTTGATAATGCAGCAGGTAAAAGATGTGTGTTTGTAGAAAAGAGAGGAAATGCGTGATGACAATAGCTACACAAAGCAAACTGAGTGTATTGAATGAGGAGGATTCAGCTCATGTGTGTTACTGTTTGTCGCGGGGCTCAGTGTGCAGATGCTACCACAACACAACGCTCCCTGTCCCCGTCTCTTCAGGTGAGATGTGTCTTCTGCCCCGGGGCCTTTCTGCAGCGCCTGGCAGCTCTTTCCCGAGCGTTGAGCCCACGTCTGTTATGATTCAACACAATCTACAGACAGTATGCATAACAAACTCCTCCAGCCCCCCCCCCCCCCCCCATTGCTTTCTTTTGAACGACAGGTGAAACTGACTCAAGTCATTTATATTTAATTATATTTATCTATCTGGACTTTAAACTGTGTTAGAACGGTTTCTTTTGTCCAAACCAAACTTCATAATCTCCAAATTTAACAAAAGTCCTCAAATTTGAGTGGCTGGAATTTTATCTAAATTTAATTTAATTTGTCTATTTAAGATAATTTGTAGCTTTTTTGTGCTTGTTATAGATATTTACCATATTATTATTGTTGGTATGAAACTTTATGTTCAGTAGCAGTATGAAAATAATGTAAAATAAATTGGCATCCGCTGAACTAATCCATTTTTTTTATTGAACTTTTTTTAATCGGGTAAAATCTGATTTACAGCCGCAACTATTTTCACTATCCACTGATCTGATGATTGTTTTCTCAATTAATCTGATTGACTATTGGACTGTGAAGCATCTGAAAGTGGTGGAAGTGGAGTTTCATGTTGTCTCGGTTCAGTTTCTGTTTGTTTAAATAAAAGATACTAGAGACGGATCAGAAAGCACTTCTCGAAGAGTAGTCAGTAGTTAATTAACCTGTCTAATCAGAAAGTACCTGCTTTTCAGCACAAGAAGAGTTTCAGTACTTATCCCATCATTAAGTTGATGGTGTTTTCCGTGAGGTGTGGGGTGAAAGGCATGATGGGATATATAAAGAAAGTGCCAACGGAGCAGGAGCAAGGATCAATGTACTGAACGTCCTTTCACTGAAAGTCACAAGATCCCAGACGGCTGCGTTATCTTTTTTTTACGAGTGTAGACACTGTAAAGGTCGCCCTATGTTTCTCTTTACAGTAAAAGTGAACGACAAAATGTGTGTGATCGCTGTGCCACTGCCGTAGAAATGTCACTGCGTTGTGTGTGTCTGTGTGTGTGTGTGTGTGTGTAACCCCCAATGTATGAAGTTTTGCTTTCGCTCCAAACTGACGTCAGGTCGCAACTGGAAAAACAGTTGACTGAAAACATCCTGAGCCGCGGCCCGGGGGATTAAAGCTGTCGACCTGCCGGGCCAGTCAAATGAGTCACAGCACAAACAGGAGGGAAGTCGTGACGGCGGAAAAAAAAGGTTCAGGTTTGTGTTACAGTTCCGTCGAGTTGTGTAACAGCAGTTCAACCCTGCACGGATGTGGAACACCTCTTTGTATTTATTCTCCGCTATCCTGGTTTATTCACTGAGTCAGGCAAACAGCTGATTCTCTTCCAGGGCAGCGGAGAGGATCTGATACTGTCAGGGTGTAAAAGGATGGATTATTTGCTGATGGTGCAATAAGGATGAGGCACAGACGGGCAGCGATGCTTTATGGGAACTAATCAGCGGGGTTGGAATGTGCTTTTCGACCAATCGGAGAGCTCGGCCTTGCCTACCCCTGGTCGTAAAATAATCAATCCGGTGCATCAAAGCTCTCTGCAGCCAATCACGAGGCTGCCAAGAGACTATAAATTGTAATGTGCATGCGATAATAGACTCGCAACGCCCGAATTCAAACAAAAGAGTTCCTCTTGCACAGAAAAGGGCTCGGCTGCGTTTCCTGCGAAGCCTGGCACCGGCCGCCGCCGCGCTGCCGAGCCACGAGTCACGAGTCCGCTCACCGGGCGAATACCCACACGTCTTAGAGCAGAGCCCACGATTCCATAAAAAGCATGCATGCATTTTAAAAGGCGAGTTCCAGAGCCGCTGCCATGGAAATGCAGAGACGGCTCTCTGTGCCCACAAGAGTTTTAGTGCTACAAACAGCTTTGATATGAAATATGAAATGGAGCTCTGAGCAGACAACTGTAAAAGATTAAAGGGTCAATGAACCTTGATGAGCTTTGCTTCTATTCTCATGTTCAAGCCTGAAATTCTAATTATTCAAAGGTCAGTTTCACCTGAGATGAAAATACAGATTGAGTAAAGTATTAAAGTAAAACTTTGAGGTACAGAACAATGATTAGTTTGACAAAAGGATCAGAGAATCATTGCATCAGATCCAGACATCGTCTTAATTCCACACATTCTTCGTCAACACCTGGTAACTACATTACCCACAGTGCACCTGGGTCTGGAGAGCTCACAGCTTTTCCAACCTCACAGCTTCCAGACTTTTTTTTTTAATTTTTCCAAATGGTTCAACCCAACTGAGTCATGAGAAATTTCAAAAGACTTTTAAAATAACATCGTGAGACTCTTCCTGTTTTTTCCACTGTTACTAATACTACTTCTTCTAATACTACTACTAAAAATAAACGGTACAATGATGTAACAGAGGGCTTTTTCTTTTGACTTTCTAAGTATATTATATTTGGTGAAAGTTGAGCATGAAAGTTGTGTCTTACGTTGCTCAGATTCTTTTCCTTTGTGTTGATTTAACATTTATAACAATTATAATCTTCAGTACTTTTACTCCAGTGACTTTCTGAGTGTTTACTCTTCTGTGGGTATTTTTACAGGATGCTTCTGTTGCATGTTATACTCAAATAAAAGGATCTGAAAACCTCTGGTGCTGATGAGTAACGTGTTTTTGTCACCATGTTTACAGCTGCAGTACAAACTGTGTCCTGTCAGATCTCAGCATAGCCACAAACAGCTCATCATCGCCCCCCTGAGGACGACCAGAGACTTTACTCTGCACATTCCCAGTTAAATAAACTGGGAGGCTCCACCTGCAGAGCAGAGGTGCTTCAGAGCTTTGGAAAAATCACTTAATGCCACAAAGAAAATTAAACACAACACATGAGGTTGTGAGGTTATTACAACTATATAAAGTCTGATTGTTTAACTTCAGTGGCTTCCAGCAAGTCCTCGCCGTCTCCCTGCCCACAGCAGCAGCAGAGACACCAGTGGGTTCAGTGGGATTGCACGTGTCACCTTTTAATGGCTCTAATTACTTACCGAGTGTTTAACGACTTGTTCATCAGAGAGCAGCAAAACAAAAACTAAACTACTTTAACTTCAGCTATTTATTATTTATTGACAGAACAAAAACACACTAAGGCTTTTAACTAGAGGGTTTGATTCCCTCTGTACATGTACACACTCGTGCAGTTCAGTGACAACGTTATGAGGATTCAAGCAACCGTGACACATCTGGCTTCAACACGCACCAGTGACAATCCAACATGTACGGTCCTGTGAACGTTACTGTGGTGAACTGGTCAGACTGGTGAACTTGTCAGAGTGGGATGGATGATGCTGAGCAACAACTTCTAAAATTACAGCACTGTTGTGTAGAAGGAGCAATTTACGTTTTAGTTAAACAACACTGTTTATAATGTATTTTATAACAGTTTTAATCGAAGGAACTACCTTTGTATTTTTGTAAAATGTACAGAAGGATAGATATAATATCTTAAGGAATAGAGATAGTTTCTTGGCCGTGTCTCATCCTGTCTTTCACCAAGTTCCTAGGAAATCTGATCACTAGTTTTTGCTCAATCCTTCTGACACACACACAAATCTGACACATTAATCCCTTAAATGCGTCAGATTCTTTTCATCGAGATTCCTGATTTATTTACTGAGAAATTAGAGAAAATGACAAACACCTTATGATGCAATGCATAAAAAAAAGTGACGCATCCTTTCACCAAGTTTCAGGAAAATCTGTTCAGTTGTTTTTTTGCATAATCCTGCTGACAAACAAATTATCCAACTAGGAAACAGACAAGAGTGGAAACCAAACGTTATCAGGTTCCAACGCAACAATCCCACAGATTCAAAACACTACTTGTTTCACTAGTTGTGTTAATACGCCCCCACATGAACCTGATGACTGTCTGCCCTATTTCCAGCCCAGTGCACCAGGATCCTGCAGACCTCCGTCGGCCACTCAGCACCTCGCACCAGGGACAAAACAGCCACTTCCTGTAGCGGCAGGAAGTGCTGCAGTGGCACACAGTGTTCCTGAGTGAGCTCATCTCGTCAAAGGAGAGTTCAAGCGCTCGTTCGGCAGCAGCGGAGCCGGCCGGCATGTACGTACACGACACGTGCCGACAAAAGAGACACAACGCAGCTGCCGGAGAGGAAATCCAGAAAAAGACATTCTCAGGTTTGCAGTGTATAGAGCAGATAATGAGGTCATGATGGGATTACCCTGAGATACTGCACTAGACTAAGGCATCATGGGAATTGCAGGAAGAGGAGATGAAGTTATGGAAAATAGTGAGGGAGGGTGTGGCAGAAGAGAAGGAGTCACAGGGTGTGTCTGTCTGTGGTTTACAGGAGGGCTGGTGTGTTTCACTTCGATGAGTCTGAGACCTCTTTCTTTCTCTTTCTTTTTTCTTTACGTCACAAGAAATACGACCGTGCCACGTTCCCGTTCGGCCACATGTTCACTCACCAGCAGATCTAAGGTCTCCTTGCGTCCCAGGGATCCGTGCTCCACCCGCTCGCTGCCCGGGGTGAGGATGTAGGGGCCCTGACCCCCGGAGGGCTTCATGTTGGGCAGGCTGAGAGACCTCATGTCCTTCACACCCTGCTCCACCTTCAGCTCATCGCCTGGCCGTGCTGAACGGAGGAAAAGAGGAGAGGAGAGAGGGAATCCTTTAAAAACTGTTTACAGAAATCTTTGTTTGGCTGCTTGGGGGGGGGGGGGGAGCAGCAGAAACACCCTTCAGTTGATATTTGCTGTTTATTGTCTATTATTACATCCAAAAGATATGAAACAACGGGACTATTAATCTGTAAACAGCTTCCTGCTGTGACAAGCATGAAAACAGTAAGAGTGAAACAAAAAGTTAAAGTTATAGGCCTGAACCCCCCCCCCAGTGAGAAACCAGAGATACCTTCATGGGATCAGTTTCAGTCTACATAATTTTTTTCTACACACTCATACCAAACCTAATCAGTTCATCTTTTAAGTCCAAGTTAGTAACTAGTCTGAATTTGAAGAAGTCCTCTTAAGGCAGACTGTGTTCAAGAGGCCATTGTGACCTTGACCTTTGACCTTTGAAAAACCAAATCTGATCAGTTCATCCTTGTGTCTTTGTGAGCATGTCTGCGAAGTTTGAAAAGATTCTCTCGAGGCGTTCTCAAGATAACGTGTTCACAAGGCATCGACCTTTGATACACCGAATCTAAATCAGCTCCTCCGTGAGTCCAAGTGAACAGTCACAAGTACCACAGAGGGGATTTGTCACAGAAGCCTTGATCTTTGACCTTTCACCACCAGATTCTGATCGGTTCATCTGTTCGTCCAAGTGAACATTCGTACCAAATAAGAAGAAACTCCTTCTTTGCGTCCTTAAGATATCGTGTTCACAGACGGACACCCTGAAGTCGTCACCGGCTCTGAGGCGAAAAAAGATGAGAAGCTTTTTCTAACCGAGAGGAGCTGCCGAGCGGCTCCTGTGATCATCTGATCCACCGTTAATTATAGGACAGCGATTAAATCCGATTTAATATGTGTCACAGCTCCGGAGCAGAACAACAGAGACGTCACATGACCGAACAGCTGGGAACCGTTCGCCCGCGACCTCTGTGATTCAGACTGTGTGTGTAACTGCAGACTGTGGTGAGGAGGTGTGGGTCGGGGGGGAGGAGCAGTTAGTCACGGCTCTGGATCTCGCTTTTTACAGACGTGCTCCAACGGGCGGCGCCGCTCGAAGAGTTAACGGCTGCGTGGTCGGGAGTCGTGGAGGATTTGAAGAAGTCGATCGTTCAGGCAGTGTCAAATAGAACTTGAGAAATTGAGTTGTTTCTGTTGTTGATGTGGCAGATGAAGGCAGTTTAATATTTAGTTAAGATGCAGTCAGGGTCCCAGACTTCGTGATTTTTAGATTCTGCAGATAAACCTCAAGGCCGAGTCGTCTCAGAAATATGTTGCACGTCGGCGAAAGTGAGATTTAATTGTGCGAGGAGGCATTGTGCAAGAGAAGAAACTCCTTAAGCATTTATTAAAATCAATATATAACAGGCTCACTTCATGCCTATCGACTACATCAGCCATATTTCACTGGAGTGTCTAATCGTGTGAGTAACGAGCTGCTGTGAAGTCATTTTGTAATAATTAATCTTCTACGTCTTCAGGTGCCGTTCCTCAAGCATTTTCTGGATCAGACAGTTTATCTCTTTGGATCTGGAGACGTCCTCCTCCTCCTCCTCGGTGTCTGTCCAATAATAAAACTCTCTGATGTTCAACTTCACACACATTTCTTTTCACGCCGCATCACTCGGCCTTCTGTGATAAATCAGGGGCAGTCAGCTCTGTGGATCTCCAGTCCAGTTATTTCAATATTTTGAGAGTCTTAAAAAGGACCTCCAACCATTATTTATAACGTGTATCCATCTGAAGGTCACTGGAGCCAATTGGACAGATCGCCAGCGAATCACAGGGCTTGACAATATGAACCGTTCACACCTATGGTCATTGTGGTGTCTCCAATTAACCTAACCCCAATCTACATGTGGGATAAACATGCAAGCTCAACACAGAAATAACCAGGACGTCTTGAAGAGTTCTTACCTTTGACCTTGAGGTAGTGTCCTCCGAAGCGGTACGCCTCGAAGTTGAGGGACAGAGGCGTGTTGGACTGATCCAGGAAGAGGTCGACCCGGGACAGCTCGATGCCGTTCCTCTCAAACACTGGTCCCAGAACCTCTCTGGCAACACAAGGGAGGAGATGATATCAAATCAGAAGAGGTTGATTATTTATCTTGTTAAATCCTAGAACTTAAAACATCTCCAAGGTCAAACTCTACACGTCCTGAGATACTTATATCATTATTCTATTTGTTTCTCTCACCTCAGTGTTTTCTTTTTCATCGCAGGTACAATTTCTGTGGTTATGTCCACGTTGAGATCAAACTTGAGGCTGAAGCACTCCTTACTGGGGTCCTGCAGAGGAAAGGGGGGGGGGGGGGGGGGGGAGGACATATTGTTAGTTTAGCTGCAGCTCTGTCGCCCCCCCCCAGGCTGGTGCTTGAGTGAGCTGCAGATCCACGGGGGGGGGGGGCTCCTTCTGACCGCCCGGCCCGGCGGGGACAAAGAGCAGCTAGCAGGAGATAGCGTTGTTACGTCATCGCTGCAGAGGACAATGGGGGCTGCTGTCATATTGCACAACCACTCTGATTGTATCATCGAATTTGTGAAAAAAAAACTTCTTCTGCTAAGAAATGAGTCACTGAATAGACGGAGAGGTACACCCCCCCTTTCCTCCGAAATCTAGTAAAAGTCTTCCAGGGAACAGGAGTGAGAGTCTGGCTTCTGGTGAGGGAGTTCATTTGTGTAATTGCTTACGTCCGTGTGGCGTCTCCGCGGCTTCTTCTTCACCAGCTTCAGCCCCCCGGTTTTACGCTCCCTGCAAACCAGTGACACACAACACACACACATTATCACACAGATCCACTGACAGGCATCAGAAATAAAAAAGGTTTGAGGGGTGACTGACCCGCGGTCGGTGGTCCCCTCGTCCTCTTCCTCCAGGTCGGAGGGGGGGCTGGTGCGTGGGGGACAGGAGCGCGTGGACACGTTCCGAGCCAGGATGGAGGCTAAAGGTCAAGAACACACAACCGTCAGTCGTTCTGTCGGACAAGTCCTGCAGCAACTGTTTATTTAATATTCATCTCTGAGGTATCTGCCTCCACCAAAATACAACAGAGTCAACAGGTTGTTGGTTCACATTACTTTCAAGGATCAGAGTCCATCATTATCATCATTTTTTTTATATAAACCAGTTAACAGAATTTCACCATGAGCTATAAATAGCATCTTGCAAACTGTATGTGCACCTCACCACTTTTTATCGAATACAAAAGTTTTTTTTAAGTCGTTAACATGCACGTCACAGCTTTTCTTTGCTCTTTATTGTTTATAGAGATGTGTCAAGGCCTCATTTAAAAGCTCTAAACACACAAACACGATTTATTAAGAGTGTCCTGGATTTTTTCCACATTCCGACTTCACAACAAACAAACAAACCAAAGGGAGAGAAAACACTTTTGGGAAATGAGAACTTTCAGAAAATATTTCCCATGAACGATATTCACAGTGGATCTGTCGATGAACCAGGGCTCTGTTTTCTTGGACAGACATTTTCCTGTAGATTGTTTTATTTTAGCGCTTTGAATTTAACAAGCTGAATTGAATTGAGCTCCGTTGAGCTGAGGCCGGAGGCACAAACGATGAAGTGATGGATTCTCGAAGCTTCTCAAATCTCAAAAAACTTCTCAAAAACCCTGCAGTGTTAGAACGAGCCTCCTTCCAGACCTCTGAGATTCAGTTCACTGGTTTGAACTGGTCTGGTGCTGTGCCCACTGACGGCTGCTACCGCCAGTCAGAGGAACAGTCCACCAGTCACAGACAGGACTAACAGGGATGTTGCCTTCTTCCTATCAGCCATGACAAGAGGAAGACAGTCTGGATCAGAAAAGACGATGCACTTCATTAATTAAGAGGGAAGGAACTACATTTCCCATCTTCCCTTGCAAATGATCCCTTTTGAATTTAACCTCGTCATTAGTCGTTAAAATAGTGTTGTTATATGTTGTAGTTTGTTTCTTTTTTATAGTATTTAATTTGTGTGTAGAGATGATGAATGACATGATTTTCACAGCGATGGTAAACATCCTTAAGTCACAACCGTCCCTACTACCCCTGAGGATTGTGGGTATTGAAGTGCTTCTCCTTGACATCGTGAATAAAAATAAGCTTTTCATGAAAACTGCAGATCCACCTCCATATTCTATCTGGAGGAGGTCGCATGTGTAAACACAAACGTCCGAGTGAGACGCTTTGTTAGTTCTACAAACTTTCTCCTTCTGGCCTCCAAGTGTAATGGTCTGTTGAAGCCCGGGAGAATAAGATGTGTGAACACAGCAGGACTCACAGCGAGCTTCTGACACGCAAAGGACAGAAAACAAATATCTCCCCGTGAGAAAACGGTGACACACACACACACACACACACGTAGGAGACACCGACAAAGATGTGAAGAGAGTTTGTGATGATAAGAGCCGACACTAGCGTCTGTGTGTTGTTAAGAGAATCATGTGATCTGGAGTTAATATGTCACTTCCTGCCTCTGTCTGCTGTTCCGCCTCTCACCTGAATAATGCAGCGGATTTGTTGTTGTTGTTGTTGTGAACGCCCCCCCGCTGTGTTGTGCATGTGTGAAAGACGAACTCTGGGTAAAGTCCGGACTCGATTCTCCAGACTTTACCTACAGACGTGTCTACAGGAGAATCAAACACTGTCCCACTGTCCTGTAGCTTGTGGTGAGTCACTATGGATCATCACAATATTATATTATGTCTAAAATCTCTATTCTTCTCATTTCTCAGAGCAGAAATCTAACTAAATTAGCAGTAAAATGAAATTTAGATTAAACAAAAATTGTAATTTCCAACAAACACATGGGATGTCCAGTGTTTCTCTTATTTAGACGTCAGCTAAAACCTCCTGATATTTACAAAGTGAAGGAAACGTAACCAAAAACAAAAACAAAATGAGCGTCTACCTTGAGGTTGCAAGTCAAATCGCGGGTGTCGGTCAAAGTGCATGTTGTCTGTGTTCTCCGAGTGGAAGCGGGAGTCACATGACTCACACAGATGAAGGGGGCTCTTGCTGTTCAGGTCCTGGCAGTCCGGGTGGTGGCAAACCTGGACATGGGGGGGGGGGGGGGGGGGGGCAAGAGAAAGTCAGATCAACACAACTCTCAAGTACACAACATTTGTACAGAGCGGGCCAAAGTCGCACACACTCAGAATAAACAGCTCACTATTGTTTCTGCCACGATTAAATGACCACAGAGGCGACCGCAGGCATTCCTGTGGTCTGGTGACCCCCCCCCCCCTGCCCCCCTGTCTCCCACCATCTGTCCCCCCCCCCACCCAAGCTCTTTGGAAAGACATCTAATTGACTTAAGAGTCAGTTTTTCACCTCACGTGCTGATTTGGGAACAGCTTACACTCACATAATCCAACAATCATGTCCCAGGAGGTGGCAACAAAAACTGACCTCAGTGCAGCGACTGGGAGACGTCCGAGGGCGACAGGCGGCAGAAGGATGGAGGATTAAGGATCTCTCTCTGTGCCTCGGGCCAGACAGATCGCCCCCCCCCCCCCCCACCACCAACACACACACTCTTCCCCTCACCTCAGCAGCGGGTCAGGAAGCTTCTTCTACATCTCTTCACTCCCCCTTCACCGCCATCACCCACACCCAAGGCAGGAAGGCAGGATATATGGGGAGATACAATGGAGGTCCCACTAATGTACTTCCTGTGATTGTTTCCCTGCACCCAGGAGGACACAACCGGGCGGGGTGCAAGCTAGAGAGTCGAGCTTTTCATGTAAACACAACAACTATAGATATGCAACAAGTGGACGCTCGACAAAAAGCCAGTCTAAAGAGCGATCTGAAGCAAATGCATTGTTGTACATGTGCATTGTCACATGGTTCTGACAACGTGCAATCAGATCCCAACACAAATCCCCCCCCCCCTCTCCGCCTGGTACCCCAACACACATCCAGCTCCTCACCTCGCCCCCCCCCCCCCCCCACTAACCTGCCCGGCAACGTGCCCCTGTCGAGCCCCGCTGCCTTTATTAATCCACTCCTCTCCCTGTCTAGCCAGGTGTAATCGCAGATTTTAAAGGGGCAGAAGGGGGTGGGGGGGTTGGGGGGGGACAAGGTTAATGGAGGGTGAGGAGTCCCAGTCAAGATATAAACCCGAAGCAAGAGGGACAGGAACAACAAGGTCCGTCCAGAAGCTTTTCAGAAGAACAAAGCCTCCTAATCTCACAGCCTAATTGGTGCCTGTGCTCTGTCACAGCCATCTGACGGCCCTGCCGGGAGATTAAACAGCCCAGTCCCAGCTCCGCCAGCCAGGGTCTTCTCCTCTTGTTCCTCTCCCCCCCCTTCTGCCCTGTCCTCTGCCACCGGCGGCACCGGCTCCTCCCTTCCTCTCGGGGGCCACTGCACCCGGGCAGACACCCGACCAGAGACTGATTTTTAAATAGAGAGAGACGGAGGGCGAAGCACAACAAGAGGACGGCTTTGTTTACCGTGGGGAACATGACAGGATCTGCTCCAATAAGCACAGCCGGGTTAAAGGATAAACCCACTTTATTACAACTTGGGCCTTATTTTCATGGTTCTGTCTATTATTTCTCACTGTTATCACAACACTGCACTCCAGTAATTGCTGGGATCTGGGAACACGGTGACGCCACGGCAGCGAAATGCACCGAGGCACGAAACACGAGCAGTTCAGACAAGTCGGGTGTTTTTATAAAGTCTGACAATGCATCTGAAATAAACCAGAATTATCCTTTAACACCAGTATAAACCACTGGTTAGTTTCCAAACGCTGGGTCACATGAACACAGAGAATAAACACACAACTTTTTTGTTTCCTCCTTTTGTCATCTTCCAGCTCTGTTTTGTTTTTTTCTAGCTCCAACAGCAAAGGTTTAATAAATGAATGAGACAAACAGCAGAATCCTTCAAACATTGATGCAGCTCTTCATTTATGTTCCCATCAATGTTGTAGATGTTATTTTATTGATGTGTTCTCCAACTTGCAGCATCCGTTGCACTTCTGAGTGTCCTGGGACGGAGATCCCTCACATGTGAGTCTCTCTGAGGTTTCTACGTTTGTCCCTTTTAAAAGGTTTCTTTCTTTGGGTAGTTTTACTCTTGTTGACGGTTAAGAGCAGAGGATGTTAAAATCTATGAGACAAATCTGCGAATATGGGCTATGCAAAGATTGATTGATTGAGTTAAGCCACGTTTCGAGTGCAGGAACTTTTGCAGGAACTCCTTTTGTTGACCTGCTGGTGGCGCTAGAGGAAACTTCAAGGGGCTCCTGTCCAAGTTTCAGGTCAGTTGGAATATTTGATTCTAGGACAAAATGGTGGAAAGCCGGACAGAAGAACCAACTAAAAACATTCCACCATGAGCCATTCACTTCCTCGGAGTCACATCGTTCCTGAAGCTGACAGTTTACACAACGCTCCACTGTAAAGGAAACATGTAGGATGAGATGTTGGACCAGATGCAGGTGCAGAGGACTTCAACTCACAGAGACGGCTTCAAGCTGTGAATCTGCAGCGACTCCTGCTCCTCTGAAGTCAACGCAACGCCATCACCTTTTCACGTAGCGGAGCGAAATATGCCGTCACACCCAGGTGGGATGTTCTCCAGGAGGTGTGGAGAAGGTCGGGGGGGCCAGAGGAGCACAAGCGAACCACATGCCATATTTAGATAATCGGCCAGATGGGCAGGCCGCCTCGCCACCGAGCCGGGGCGTCCACATTCCTGTAGGAAAATATCTGAGGCTGGACCAAGAGAAACAAGAGCATCATGAGTTGAAGGAACGTTTCTGTGAGGGAACCAAACACACACAACAAGAGGAGACACTCCACGGGAGACACACAACTGACGGATCCGTGGGTCGCAAACACAACATGCCGACCAATGAGAGAGAGGATTGACACTATGAGGCCTTTACTGAAATCTGGACCTGGATCAGTTTCCCCCCGAACGCAACACGAGTCAGTGTGTGTGTGTGTGTGTGGGGGGGGTCACACTGCCAGTTTGTGAATGTGTGCGAGACAACATGTGTCATGTGAGTCGCGTGTGTGTTGCCCCCCCATCCCCCCCGCCCCCCGCATGCCTGCACTCAGATCTGCCCGGATTAGTGCAGAGGTTCAGGGGAGCATGAGTGGGACTGTTGATGAAACACTGCATGCATGCATGGACACACACAGACACACACAGACACAGACCCACACACACCCTTCCCGAACAGCTGAGAACACACAGCGGCCCTCGTCTCAGCTTAGCACATCCAATGCCACGTGGCACCTGCTCATGCACCCTGGTTTCCACACATCCTGCAAACATGCACATAAAACCACACACAGACACACACACACAATCACACAATCACAGAGAAGGACTTGCAAATGCAGACATGCCCATTCCGAGGCTGTATCATCAAGCAGCACACCAGTCACCCAGCTGTAATAAAGCCAGTCTTGTTTAAGTGAAGATGACTGGAGTCCACCGAGGTGAATCAGGATTATGACCTCAACACCTAATCCGCCAAGTACTGGCACGCAACGAGCGAAGTGAGCCTGTGGCCCGGTCGTATCAAGTCCAGAGTCAAACTTGTCTTCATCAGGATTTAGAGTTAAGGACGGCACACGTTGGTTTTAGTGCCCCAGCCTGGCTTCTCAGTTTGGCAGTGATTCCCTCACCGCCATCACAAAACAAACACGTCTAACTAAATAAGGCAGGAGGAGCTTCGCCACATCCTCGGGGAAAATGGAAATGGAGTTACATGACGCACCGAGGGAAAGGCAGCGGATATAAATTCAAATCCAGATTACAGAGCTGACTCGTGGTGATACGAGGCCCATCCATCACCGGGAGCTCCGACAGGGATCTGCTCGGTGAAGCACTTCCTGGTTTATTATGCTAAACCCCAAAATCTACACAGGTTGGAACTTCCTGGAGGTTTGCTACCTGACAGAGTTGCCTCACTCCGAGCCCCCCCCCCCCCCCCCCCGCAGAACAGCTTGTCCTGCCAGAGCACACCTAACGCTTGTGCAACGACACGTACCACCACCGTGCACACGCTTGCATCAGGTCGAGGAGTTAAGAGGTGAGGTGAGCCGCAGGCTACAGTTTCTCTCCCTACATGTCCCAGTGTAACTGCAGGGAGGGGGGGGAGGGGGAGAGAGAGAGAGAGAGAGACCTAGGTTTCACTGTGTGTCAACAGTGTTTAACCAGATCTCTTACTTCTGATCTCATCTCATTGAGTTATTAACGTCTCACAACTTATCCTCAAGGATTCGGCTTTAATCACCTTGTGTTAATTACCAAGGTCACACTCGTACATTGAGTTTGTGAACTACCAAGATGATTTCTGTCCAAAAAAGCATTTTTAATCCCTGTACATACTAACATGGCTGATAACACTTCTTTCTGGTCATGTATTTAATAGTGTATTTAATGAATATCTGTATCTGCTCTGCTGAGTGTCCTTGTTTGTATTGCTCATTTAATATTTACTAATAAAACTCAGGAGAAAGAGATTATTCCCAAAATAAGGCGATAATCATCCACGTAGGTGTGAATAGTAAAAACAGGTAGAGTTCACCAGGAGGTATCAGGCTCCAGGTCCGTGCTTTTATTGTGTGTTGATTACAGACTGTGAGTGTGAGTGTGTGGGGCTGAGTTCAGAGGGAAGAGATTCATATTCAAGTATTCAAGTAAAACACTTATTTTACTGCAGCTGATAGAAAAACACTGGAGTAAAACTGAATCATACCTATTATGGACATATTGTGAAAAGTGGAGTTTTTCCCACACATTTATTAATCTATCACTCACACACACAAACACACACACACACACAAACACACACACACACACTTTGGGATGGTGGTGCCCACACCCACAGAACAAACGCCCTGTCATTGTTCAAAGAGGCCATTATCACACACACACACACCCCCTTGGTCCTCAGTCAAAACAACAACAGAAGACCTAGTCTGATGATGTTGTGAAGCAGTGTGGCATCATGGGAGTTACAATATTTTCTTATAATTCTTCTTTCTTATTCATACGCCAGGAGCATTTGATCCTGTACAATGCTAAACAAACAACGCACAACAAAGCTGACTCCAAAACGTGTAACACAACTCATGTTTGTCTTCACCATGAATACAACTGTCGATTTCTCTGGGGTTTAACACAAGTTACTTATGATATCTTTTAAAGTCCACATTGATATATATTAGAATATGGAACAGACATGGAATCAAAGCCAACACAACCTCTCGCCTGATGGAGACGTTGAGTACACAGCATGGCGCGGGGGCCGAGCGGCTGTCCCACGCCGAGCGTCCTCTTTGCACTTCAGTGTTTGTTGAGTCTGCGGCTGACGTCCAGGTACAGTGTGTTTAATCACCCGGGCCAGCTCTAATGTCCCCCATCACTCCACTCACACAGAGACGCTCCGAGCTCCTGTCGTAACACGAGGCTCGTCTCTGACTTGGCAGCCGGACGAGATTCTCCTCAGCTGGAAGTTACGTTCACAGTAACACACCGGGGCTCCTCATCCGTCAGCAGGGGGCCGCGGGAGGGGGGGGGGGGCAGCTCACGGTGGCTTTGAGTCACAACCTCGTGTTTTCCTTCAAAAACCCTTCCTCACCTCGTCATGTCTATCCCCCCCCCTCCCCCTCACACACACACCCACAGAAAAACACTCAAGTGTGTCCCAAACACACCCGTGAACACACAAATGGTTGGTTATCAACAGACGAGGCAGAATCCTGCACGGTCTTGTTCAAACAGCGTGACTGCAGAGAAGTCAGTGAAATACTCAGACGGGCGTTTGGCCAGACCGGCTCTAAGCGTCTGGAACACACAACAAATCAAAGATAGACCCGGACGCCAGACACCGAGTCCACATCACCAGCGGTTCACAGTCTGAGGAGGAGGAGGAGGAGGAGGAGGAGGAGGAGGAGGAGGAGGAGACAAACCACTGTCTCCTTTTCACGGCCAAATAAGCCGATGCACCGACCTTTGACCCCGTCCTGGAATCAGTAAAACACACAGAGAGTTCGGAGGACTGATCCTGGTCTGCAAAAATAAAAAGTGTTGAAGTGAAGACTTTCTCATTGTTCACTAAATTCAATTTCAAGGTATTTTTAACAGAATTTCTCAAGTCTGGAAGTTTTGGACGACATCAGTGTCTCCAGGGGATATTTATATACACAAATTAAAAGTGATTATAAAATTGTTTTGAATATTTGAGTCTATAACAACAGCGAATAATATATATATACAAATATGTTGATTATTAATTTATGAAATTCGAAATATTTGACTCATGATCAAATAATCATTCAGGCACAAAATATTAACTTTTTTCCACCTAAACTTAAATGATCAGTTATTTGAACAGTTGTAGAATAATAATCTAAATTGACTTGTTAAAAAAGCCACTTAGTATTTTACCAATAAATCATTTTGAATGAGCGCACGAAAGCCACAGCTATAACTGAAACGTTTATCACTGAACTGTATCCCAAGCTTTAAAGTTTCCCAGATTCAATTCACATCACAAACAAACAAAACCCTGCGTCCTCGGGCTGTGAGTCTGCAGCCGCTCACTGTCCCACAGGAAGACGTCAGGACTTTCATGTCCTCATTACATCAGCTGCTGTGTTAGGCTTTAATGGGTCGTCGGGGGGGAAAGGTTTGAGAAGTGACATGTCTGCAGGGCGAGCGTGTGTTTCATCAAGTCGAGCTGACAGCGAGCGATGGAGGTCAAACTCTGCTGCATGTTACTTTTTCACTTCCCATTTCCGGAGAGACGATTTGATTCGTCCCGGTGGGAGAGCGGAGCACGTGAGCCCATAGGGAACTCGAACCCACGTGCCGGAGAGGAGCCTGCTCTCCTAAACATTACACAGAGTTGCAATTAGCTCGGTAGGTGGGATTGAAAACCAGCGGCCGGTAAGAGCTGTGGGAGATCAAAGTGGGAGCCTGATAAATAAAACATCCATCTGCTGAGGGGTGGACCGGGGGGGGGGGGGGGGGGGGGCGCCTCTGCTCACTCGCTTTCTTCTGCCGCCATCTGTCCTCTGGCCGGGCCGAGGAGCCGGAGGAGCCAGGGCCTGGATCTCTCCCTGCAGCCTTATGCAACACGACGGCCGGCCTGTCTGCACGTCTGCTCCCCATTAACAGACTCTCCCTCATCCTGCTGCAGCGCCTCACTCACATGTGGATCCACTCAAACAGAGGCACTTGCTGCGTTTCATCCCACGAGGAGAGAAGAGTGTGTGTGTGTGTGTGTGTGTGTGTGTGTGTGTGTGTGTGTGTGTGTGTGTGTGTGTGTGTGTGTGTGTGTGTGTGTGCAGCCCAAACACATGTTGATAAGTGTGTTCATTAAAAAGGACCCACGCTGATAAATCCTGCACAGGGAACGAGGATCAGACATCGAATATAGAACGAGGAGAATGATTCACATGAAGTCATCACATCCAGAGACGGATAATAAAACAATGAACACAGCGCTATGTAATTATCCCTGTACGACATAATGTACTACACACAACCACAGACACACAACCGACCAACCAACAACCTGTCGGTATCAGTGCTTTTGTTTTCAGATATTATCAAGACGTTTACAAAGATGTTTACGATGCAGAAAACATTGTGTTCATGTTTATTTCCTTTATTCAAGTTCTATTTATTTAGATGCATTTGTGTTTCTTTTTAATTGATAGTTCATTGTACTAAAGTTCAAAGTTTAATAACGAACCTTAATTGCATTTCTTTCTCCAAGGTTTGATAACAACATCTTAGGAATCTTTACCAAATATATATATCAGCCCTAATATTCACTCATATCGGCCTCACCTTTTTCTTTATCTATATATAAAGATATATATCCAGATTGTTCCGGTTGCAGAGCTAGGTATGACTGGAGACTGCTGGGGACAGGTTCAGCAAACAAACTGTTAATTCAGTTTATCTAAATAACTTTAAATAATAAAACTGAACCTGATCTTAGTAATAATTTGTTAGATGAACCTGAGGTTTCGCTGCTGGACTGTAAACTGAGTCTTCAGGAAACAATGACACAATTTGCTTTCATTCTCTTTTCCAAATGATTTCATCATCCAAACGTTTCTCCAGACGCGGCGGCCAAAACTCTGAAAATAAAAATCCAAGTTGTGATAAACTGGAATCACTGTCCTAAAAATAAAAAGACAGAACCTCCGGTGTCTGAGGCTCAGAGAAAAGGTCAGGTTGTGTGACTCATTGGCTTGTGTTGGAAGGAACGAGGATATCAGACACACAACTGTACACAAACACGGTACATTTCACAACGTCTGCACAGTGACACACAAGGTGGAGAGCAGCGGGTTTTCCCAGATTTCATACCTTATTGTAAACTTTAATTTATTTCTCTTTTTATGAGTCAGTTGATGTTTCCATGTTGTCATTTCAGACAATACGCTCCAGGTTCCTTTAGATCCGGAAACTGGAGGCAGATCATATATATCCTGCTGCTGGGATCACATGTTCTTGTTTACAGCAAATCAACAGAAGCTCTCGGATCTGTGTGTCTTTCCAAGTCGACATATTTGTTGACGTCTTCTTCATTCTGAGATATTTGCATTCCTATTGTTTTGTTTTTCTGTTTTCTATCTGTTCAGTGTTCACTCGCTCCCGGTGAATCCTCCGGAGAATCTCCTGCTGTGTCCTCACATGGGTTCACTCAAACATCGTCCAGTGACTGGCAGGAGAAACTCTCATATTCAGCCGCTCTGGATCATTTCAGCCGCTCTGGATCATTTCAGCCGCTCTGGAACACTTCCGACAGCGTTTGCCTCTTTTAATTGCTCGCTACAACTTCTATTTACATTTCACTTCACACTGAGGCCCATGGTCCCTGTGTAACCCGACGTGTCCTGATCAAACCCGCCCTCCACACGACTGCAGCAACATTTTCATTTCCTCTGGTGGGAATAAATATGAAATTTGCTCCAGATAAGCATCAACTCTCCAGTGGACGTGTTGCCGTGATGGTGCATCCATTTACAACCTCTGACTCGTCCCTGTTATCTCGTTCCCCGGCCGCTCTCCCTTCCAGCAGAGCCCCACACACAAACAATCTACAGATGAAATCAGACACGGCACAAAGGTCCATCTGAACGCACGTGCACACACAAACACACACAAACGCACGCACACACACACACACACACACCACAAAGTCAGAGACTCACTCAGGAACAAACAAGCTCACAGGAAACCCTGTTAACTCGTTTTTGGTGAAGCAGACTTTGCATTCCTGTGCAAGGTTTGTTTCAACATGCAGCGAAGTTTGCCCAAGAAAAATATCACCGCCTCATTTCCCTCAACTCAACAACAAGTGGATCAGACGCCTCTTTTCAGCCGAACCCAGGAATTGAACGTGGGACAGTTATTTAAAGTTTTAAGTTAAAAACTATAAAGAAAAAAGCTTAACTTCCATAGTTCTTAATTCTACTTCAGGGGAAAATGCAACTGACCCTCAACTCCCTGCAAATATTTACACAGCTACCCAGATGACACACGCCGCTGTCACAGTGTCGTCACAGGGAGGGAAACAAACACACAACACGCTGGAGCCGCGTCTTCAAGGACATAAATCAGGTCCCTGTCCTCTCAACACCTGAAGATCTAAACACGTCCAGGGTCGACACTGAATCCGGCTTCAGGGCGATCGGAGGAGGAAAACGCTCCACTCACCGGCAGCTGGTCGCTCTCTCTCCCCCTTCCTCTCTCTGCTCTGTCAAGTGTGCCGACTGCTGACTCCGGCAACATTGGCCGGACTGTGACGCAACCAGCCTTTCCTAACCATAGCTCCCGGGCAGGAGAAGGAGAGACAGACAGGAAGGCGGTGAGCAAGACCAAAAAAGGAGGAAGTGAGAGGAAAAAAACAGAAACCGGGTGTTTCAGACGCTCAGTTTCGAAAAACCTCCACCGAGGGGTAAAAAAACGATATGACATGGAAATTGATTATTTGTAAACCGCTAACAATTTGGAGTGAGTAACACGGAAAGGAGAGAAGCCCGGTGGGTGCCAGTGGGTACGCGGGTCTGTTGATATGAGAAGCAGATGTGAAATATGCAGACGCAGGAGGAAACGCAGACGCTAAGTGTTGGTCTGCACAGATGTGGACGTTTCTCTACACAAAAAGACACACAACGAGAGCCCGACAGTCCGCTTCAACACAACCGAGCCGAAACCACACGGTACACAATCATATCTCATTCGTCTAAGTGCGTCTGTTTCTCTTTTTCAACAAGATTCATGAATTATTCTCAGGGAAACGTCACAAAACGCTGTCACCAGACATCTGTGTTCTTTCCCTGACACAGACCACATCATTCAGCAAAGCTTCATGGACCAAGAAACTTTAAAACACAACCTCTTCAGCGGAGGAGCCCAGTCATGAAGGAAAATCGATTCATTAGTAATCAATCATTTGATATTTACATCGTCAAATCAATTTAATACCTTTAGGGTTTCGAACCCATCTGTTGAATTAAAGAACACATCGAATGACGTCTCCTATCAATTCATCAATAATACAAAATCCTCATCAAACTCTCCAGCTCCCATCTGGACATGATCTACTCACCATAGGAAAACTCGGCTCCCCTGGAACGGCCGCCACGGTGAGTTTGAGCACTAGAACCCGATCAATAGCTCAAAGGTCCAACAGGCGGCAGGTGGTGAAGGTTTTAGTCCCGGTGTGAAATCAGACTTCTTCAAATGAGCGTGTGTGTGTTTCTGTGTGTGTGTGTCAAGTTTGTAAAGTAGTCCCGAGCCTCAGGGGGGGGGGGGAACTCTGGAGGAGCTAATGTGACAGACGCTGGGATTGAGAGAACGTGACCGAAGCTGAGAGGCTCACTGTGTTTACTACGAGGAAGAAACACACACACACACACAAAAGAGAGAGAGAGAATCCTCAACCCCGCCTCTCTGCTGGGCTCAATCACCCCCGCAAGCTCACACACATCCCGGCTGACTCATGTAAACTCCCACTGAAACTGAGCTCTACTGGGAATTAGCAAAGTTTTCCATTTGTGACGGGATGACTGCGCTCTTACCTCAGAGTCGCTCTTCTTTACGTTTGTCCCCCCCCCCCTCCAAAAAAGAAAGGCCCTGCTTGACTTTGCACTTCACTTGAACTCTGACCTCGAAGGAAGAGGAGGTCAAATGAAACGAGGAAGGTCGGATGGGTCACGCCCCCCCGGTGACAACTCTGCAGAACGTCCCGATGTGAGCGCACAGCAGGAAGTCCAGGAGTGAGTGGGGGGGACTTTAGAGACGTTTCTAACACATGACAGAGTTTTGGGTGATTTGGAGGGGGGGGGGGGGGGGCTCTTCCCAGCCTGGGAAGAGCCCCCCCCCCAGTCGCCGAAGTTACAAAAATAGAATCATTTTGTACTCTGAAGTAAATTCCATCGATGGTGAGGAGTCAAAAACAAACAGTTGATTGACAGAGTGAAGTCTTAAAATGATCTTTCATCCCATTTTATGTTTGATTTATCTTAAATCAGTGAGGCAGTGTGTGTGTGTGTGTGTGTGTGTGTGTGTGTGTGTGTGTGTGTGTGTGGTGTAGGATCCTCAATGATTCCCACCCTAAACGCCCGGTTGCACTCTGCTGCATGTGACCACAAACACTCAGAGCCCGACACGCTCTGTTCTTTTGTCATTGGGGTTAATCCAAGATGAAACCTGTGTTTGAATCCCCTTCAATTAGCCAGTTCACCAAAACAGTTTCGGGGGGGCCACATGTTTGTAATAAGAGTCAGAAGAGGGGGGGGGTGGGCCTTGGTGCTCAAACCCCTCCTCTTCTCGTCCTGTGTCTTCAAAACAAGGCGCTCTGTTGAATCCATGCCCCCCCCCCCCCCCCCCCCCCGCTGTCAGCCTGATTTAGGGGCACTGTGTGTCAGCAGTGATGCAATTACCCCGAAGGATTCGACCCCAGTGGTGCAGCCATTGTGTTGGGATCTGAACACGAGTGACCCTCTCTTGATTCCTGACCTTGGCATTAACCCCTCGACGACCATAAGCCGCCCAATTCTTTCAAGTCTTCAAGGGGGGGGGGGGGGGGACACAAAAGGGAAACATCGGGTTTGAAGATGAGAAGGAAGCAAGTCTCTGTGAGAAAAGGGAAATCAATATTTTACCAACGATGCCGCTGGAAGTTCCAGTTGCGTGGCTGGTTTCAGTTTGGAGTCATCTAGAGAGCGAGCGAGCTTCCACAGCCGTGATGACTCATTTTGAACTGGAGCCCTTCTCTGAGCTTATTATCGCCTCTCTCTCTCCGCCCGCCGCTCTCAGGGCGTTTCATTAAGCACCAGCCGCTGTTTACATTTTCTGAAACCAACAATTAGGTGAGGTCTGCCGCGAGGAGCCTGCTCGCATGCAGAGGGATTTCAGTGGGGGTTGTTTTCTCAGCCCATCTCCTCACCGGGGGCCGCCTCTTAAGTCTCTGAACCCTGAGTGTACTGGGGGTGGGGGACCCGTGTGAGGCCGTTCCCATTGGAGCGTCGGTCAGGTACCCTCTTCCTGTTATTCCCACCGTCTGCCGAGATGCTGCTTCCTGACTACGATGCTCCTGGAGGGGAGGGGGGGGAGGGCACTGGTACCCCCCCACTTACCAGTGTTTGTACTTCCCTGACAAGACTTTCTATGGACGGATTGTTTGTTTTTGTTATTGCTGGACGACTGTCGGGCGGATTGTCTTTCCACTGACCCTGATGTCATTACATCAGGGTCAGTGGGGATCTTCAAATTGTGAAGCGAGTCTCACAACAAAGCATAAGAGGTACCAGAGAGTTTAATAATGATAAATACATAATCGATGAATAGATTCCATTATTATTAATGCGGATAAATCCCTTTAAGTCCTACACACTGGACCCTGTTCACCACCTCTAAGGATTTATAGAGTTTATTTATCAACTGGTTTGTTGGAGTGTTTGTTTGTCAGCAGGAGTTTGCACCAAACTACAGAAGTGATGTTCACGGAACTCGGTAGAAGAATAAAAAAAAATAACTCATTAATCTTTGGTACTGATTCTGACAAAGAGGAAAGGATCCGGGAAGTTTTATAACTTTTAAGTTAAGTTAATATAACTTTTTGACAGATTTTTCAGAAGTTAGAAATCTGGCATATTTCGAGGAGTGTGTGTAATCCAATCAATTCTATTCTGTTTTATTTGTATGGTGACAAATCACAACCTATTTAAGTAAGACTCTATATTATTATAGAGAAACACTACAGCTCCCACGAGGAGCGAACGCTGTGAGGGACTGAGAGAGAAAGTCGCCTCCAGGACGATTCAACGTTGGGACCATTAAGCTTCTTTCCACCGGTCAACAAACCAACATCTGGCTTGTGTCTGCAATGGGAATAGATAGAATCATCAAACTCTTAAACCGGCTCTGATCAGCATCGATGGAAACACGACACCCGGGCGATCAAGCTAATTCCTTCTTCACTTTAGACGTCTAGACGCTGATGCTGCACTTTTTAAGTCACAACGTTACGACATCGATTGAACTAACGGGCGTTGGTGCGTTAGTAGTGAATCGTTTGTGCAACAGTGATTTTTGTTTTGTCTTTGTAAGATGGTGCAAGACGCAACAACGCTCATTTGATCAGAATCGAGATAAACTTCCACGGGAAAAAGATCCATATCCACGAAGAGGAAGGGAAGTGAGTAACGGTCTCAGACTCCTCGGCTTCTCTCCTCCTCGCGGGACTGGAAAAGTACAGCAGGGGCGGAGGGAAGGCAGTTGATTGGTTTGCAGCAGATTTAGACTTGTGTCTGCAGAAGAGGGAGCTCCGAGCCTGTCGTAGCCTGCTGGGGGGGGGGGGGCACTGGAGAAACATGTCCGCTGCAGTGGCTGAACGCAGGAACTGATCTTTCACAAGCTGCCGTGTTGTGTTACATGCAGCGAATCTGAAAAAGTCTTCAACATGTAGAATCAGGGACGAAGGCTCCTTCTGAGGCAACACCGATGATGAGTCTCGTTTTTTCTCTATGTGGTAAAATAATTTACCAGCCGTCTCATTAAAAGGGTGGTGACAGGTTCCTCATCACGATTACTACATCACAAACAATGAGGTGATCACAAAGAGGGTGAGGACGGTTTCCCAGGATTTCTAAACTGCATTTCAGCAACACGGGTGTAATCAGATTACAACACACTGGCATGTTTCCATTTCTTAGATTAAAAAACAAATCTGAATTTATGACTTCATGGTTTTCACAGTGTGACTCCTCTCACACAACGAAGCAAGGGAAGAGGAAAGTGGGGTAAATCCACAAAGAAACAAATATGTGACATCAAATGATTATTTAAGAAAACTTAAAATCATTTTGAATATGAACAAACCAGGACGTGACATATAAAACCATTGATTTCAGCTTCAGCCCTTTTCACCCAAAACTCTCAATCTCAACTTTTTTCCGAGTTGATATTAATATTGTTATAAATTTTTTTAGGTTTGTCGTCTGTGGTGTTTTCGAACACGCCCATCTGTAGTCTCACATTGGCTGGAAAAACTCAACAAAGTCTAGTCTAGGTGTGAATGTGTTTGTCTGTGAATGTGAAACAGGGACATCAAAAGAAACGCACACACACGCACACAGACACGCACACCCTTCCCTTAACAAACACATTAACACCGGAGTGTGTCGACAGTCAGCTTCTTGTTGGAAAGCGATGAGGTCACTTTTCCCCTCACGTCCTCACAGACCTCCACCTCCATTAGTGGGTTTACATTACTGCTCAATGTAAACCTTCTGCCAGGAAACCAGTTTAAAGACTCTGTAGACACCAGTCAGTCAGGCTAACGAGGGAAATACACAAACTGGTGGACAGAAGATATATTTCGCTTTTACTTGGGATTCTTTGTGCTTTCTTTTTTAAATATGTGAGCTGGTATCAGAAATGTTTTACTTCTTAATATCTGCATTCGCCCTTTAATTTTCATATTGTTCGGGCTCTAGTGGAAACAGTCTGGTTTCTGTCTAAGCTCTCGTTGTGATTTGACGTTATAATAATAATCTCTATTGATACAGAACCTTTTTATACAGCTGCTCAAAGTGCTTTACAATAAAACCAAGGACATGAAATAAGGAGTAAGATCAATAAGAGCAAGTTGGCAATGAAACAAAGACTCTGGGGTAAAAGCATGAAACGAGTCAAATGTATAAACAGAACATTTTAATAAAGAGAAACGCAGAAGTAGCCCGTCTAGTATAAACTCAACTTTTTGGTATCTTCCAGCGTGAGGTACTGTCATTCAATTTTTGAATGTCTTTGTGACGTTGTCGTACATTGTTACACAAACACAATCGAGGAGGAGGGGCTGGTTGACACACTTAGTCCATAACAACAAAGTGCTGCCACCTCACACTGGCTGAAGGATGAACTACCACCTCCATCTTCTACCCGACAGGAAACAGGCATCCGGCCAAAATACCAGTGTTTACTCAGCAGCTCCTCGTCAGCTCAGAGCGATCGATACACAAATCGACCGAAGCTGAAAGGTGGGATGATTCAAACTCTGGTAATGAGGTGATTCCGTGCGAGTCGGATCGCGGGGCTGCGTCAGTGCGCGTCTGACTAACAGACTGATCTGATATTAATTCCTCCAAAACATCAGCAAAGGCTGAGTCATGACATGTGACCGAGTGGGGACAAAAGAGAGGATGAACGCCAAAGGAAAACACAAAGAAGAGAAAGATCAATGAGAGTGGATGACACACAGGCCAGTTCCAGGATCTCAGTGATGACAATAAGTCACAGTCTCCACGTGCGTGAGGATTTATGAGCAGTTTCCATCGCACACCAGCATCTCCGGCTCAGCCTGGGCGTTTTCATCCTTTTCACATCTTTACGGCAAGTTTAGAGTTAACGCACTCACGCTCCGGATTCTTAATGCACAAATTAAAAATGTGCATGAAAGCATTTGGATGGAAACGCTCTCACTACAGGAGACATCCCGAGAGTCGGAGTCCCATCCTTTCTGTTTCTGTCAAACCCCGACTCTCTACCCTCTCTTACTCTCTCTCTCTCTCTCTCATATCCCAGCGCCTCCAGCTGTTTGGGACTGGGAGAGGCCTGTTGCCACCGCGACCCACACCTTTACCAAGCGTCTTGTCTGGTCCTGTCTCGCTGGAGCCGAGAGACGCAGGGAGGGAGATGAAGGAGACGGGGACAGAAGGGAAGAGGCTGCGTGGGGGGAAGCGATAGAATAGGATGTTCTACGTAGGAGTCGAGGAACCGGGGGGGGGGGGGGGGCGGGGGGGGCAAGCTCAGACTAGCCGCCGAATGCTAATCAGACATCTATCCCGACCAACTCAGCCAAGAACTAACCCTGGATTGAACATCGTTTTCCAGTCGGACACCTACAGGCTTACGTTCAAATCCCACCGGCAAAGTGTCCCCAGTTCACCAGTGAGCCCAGTTGCGTCTGCAAAGCCTACTGGAAGCCATCGAGTGAGGTTGTGCAACGCGGTGACAGCGCTGCAGCTCAGAGGGCGACACCTGGTGCGGGTTTCAGTAAACGCTGCTGCAGTCGGGAGCTGATATAAGGAGGCAGGAGGCCGACGGCTGTGTGGGAATAAAGGGTTTAGATGAGGAGCAGGTCCAGGCCTTCGATTCTCTCTCTCTCTCTCTCTCTCTCGCTCTCTCTGCGCCTGCCTGGGCTCGTGTCTGTTCTGTGTCCCGTTGCCAAAGCCGCCGGGAAATCAAAGAGACTATTCAGAGGAAAAACTCCTAAAACGAAATATTAAAGTTTTTATGCTGTTTTCTTTCTTTTTCTGAGTAAAAATTCCTTCTTTGATGCGTCTGAGTGGGCGAAAGTCCGGGGATGTATTTATGTTCCTTTCCTTCCTGGAAAAGTGCGTCGCACTTGTCAAACAAAAGCAGAGTGAGAGTGAGAGAGTGAGAGGGTGAGAGAGTGAGAGAGTGAGGCCTGTGGGTTAGGGACGACCCATACATCGCCCCCTGCTGTTTAAAGCTGGTCAAAGGCTTCAACTTCATAACTACTGAGCATGAGCCAACGAGAAACACGCTGTCAGAAACGATTGCACTACACAATAAATCAGATTACACTTTACAACCGGGGAAGAGCCAAAACTAACATGACTCACCATCTCACTTTTCAAACTTTGTTCCATAACGAGCTAAAATTACCAGAAATATTGAGACTTGTGACACTTCAGGATGTCCTGCTCGTTTACCAGAACCCAGAAGGAGTCATTGACACTGACAAAGGTTTTCATTGCACAGATTCTGCTTCACTAAATATTAAATCTTATAACATTGAATCATGTGGAGTGAATGAGTCTCCCAGTGAACTGGACTCATTACACATATAAAACACAGGTTGAGACACCGTGTCTAAAGTTTGACCTTGAAAACACGACCTTCCCTTTCACTGACTCGCCATTAAATGTTTAAAGCTGCGGCGACAACAAGGGAACAAACAACAACCTGTTGCGTGAGTGAAAGGACTTCGCTCGTTACCACGTCCCTCAGCTCACACAGGATTCCGACCTCCAGTTGTTTTTGCAGATAGAAAACACTTCAGAACTTCGTCACTGAAGTTTTTCCTGTTGCATGTTTCAGGTTCAGCCACAAAGAGGCTCATGGAAAAAGTCGGGGACCCGCCGGTGATCGAGACTTGAGATTAAAAGAGCTGCGATTACACTGGGATAATTATGTTTAGTCACGCAAATGTTGTTTATTCATGGAGTTTATTCGCTGAGAGGTTCCAAGTGTAATCGTTGTTTGATTCAATAGTTTACCAGTGAGAAGGTCAGGGATCCTCTGGTCCTTTGTCCGTCGAATCCCAGTCCACACTGGGATACGAGTTGGTCCCTAATCCCCTTCCATAACAACATCAACCCTGACCCCCGGCCGAGGAGACAGGTGGAGCTGCTTTGCACCCCCCCCCCCCCCCCGCGCCTGTACCACAGCACGTCATATAAACACAAATAAACACTTTTTAAAACACGGCACATAAACTCGCCTCTTTTTCTCATTAACAGACAAATCTTTAAGAGGAGGGAGTGTGTGATGCCGGGGGGGGGTCAAACACTTTCAAGAAAAGAGTCAATAAAGTGAGGAGCAGGGAGAGAGGGAGGAGGGCGAGTTTCAGGTTAAGCTCTTTGGCTCTCTCCTCCTCCCTCACTTTATTATTCTCAGTTGCCATGGAGAACAAATCTATATATAACCATCTCCCTCTCTCTCTGCGTGCCGTCTGAATTCACCATCTTTCCTCTGCCTCTTCTTCACTTTTCCATTGTTTCCACAGAGGAGACAGCGGGGGGGGGGGGGGGCAACATCTCGGTTCAAAGGGATAAGTCCATCTAATGCCCGGTGGCTCCAGTGGCCGAGCCGAGCCGACGAACCAAAACAACCTCCGGCCCAGACACTCTGTCGGGCTCCCTCGGCCTTCTGGGCAGAAACCAGCGGCTTCAAAGTAATAACTCATCTCACAGTCTGGTGGCCCGACACAGAGTCCAGACACTGGACACCCTCTTAACACCTACGAGCCCCGGCATCGCCGCGCCGCCTCAGCGGCCCTGTGCTGTAATGCAACACAGGTCAGAAGCTTAGGAGGAGATTCAGCGACAGAGACGACATCCAGACTATTATTAAAACTTACACACAATCCCCCTCCCTACTAACACGCCTGAAAACACATACCACATGTTTAGGTATAATGGGCGAGTGTGTGAAAGTATAATCACGAAGCAGATGGTCTTCTCTATGGTTTGTTGCTTACTCACAGAAATACTACAATGGTGAATTTATTGCGAATTAGAGCGATTTGCCTTCACCGCTGGTAGTCGAGTCGTGAACCAATCAGGAATCCAAACAACCTCCATTTATACCCCTCCATCAAACTACACAGCCGTTTTCAAACTAGAACCGGGCCAGAGCATCTGGTGTTTGAAAACTCCAGAGTAGTGTGGACACCAAGTGGAAATGAAGCCACAGTCAAACGCCTTCTATTAAAAGACGTTCCATTCTCAGTTCCCTGATTAAATGAGTTTTTTAAGAAGTCCTTGCGGGTGAGAGTTGAGTTTGAGCTACTAGGGACAAAGTGTTACACAACAAGTCTGCTGTGCTGTTCTAAAAGCATCACAAGGTCAAAGTTTGGTGGAGTTTAGGCACAAAAACAACTCGGCTCGAGTTCGGGAAAGTTTGGTTTAAAGTAAGTACTCGTTAAAGATGGAGAAACCTCACGGTGTTTGAAAATGGCTGTTTTGGTAACTTCAGAGGGGCTTCGTCATCTCGGTTAAACCAAACCAACGCTGGTCGGTGAGAGGAAGTGGGACACAAAATGTTCTCTCATGTCTCATCCTCGCCAACCTCGTCTTTCTGTGGAGTTTATCATCCTTAGAGCAGCGTCACATGGTTCAGGACAACGATCATAACTCCTACAGCTACTCAGGGGTTTGTCCCTTTTTTTAAACAACCAGGGGACTTGAGCACATGCCTTAAAGTGAGGTTTTAAATGTTTGATATTAAGAAAATATATGATTTAAAAACACAGAACACAAAGACTAATCGGTCCCTGCACAGACCGGCCCTCAGGTTCTTACCTTAGTGGCCCTGCGGCGCTCGGGACACTCAGGGTGCTGGCACGCCACCCAGTCCTCCTCCTGGACGGGCTTGTCATCTGAAACACAACACACAAGTCAATTTGACATCGCTCTTCATCAGCGGACACCGAACCAGCCACCCAGCCAGCTGCACACCCATTAACACACCTTTCTTGGTAAAGCTGTAAAAACATAACGTAGACACCAAGACTGGAGCCGGTGGCTGTGTTTACACAAGCACGAGCGAACCAGGGGGACAACGGCGAGCACATGAAACACTCTCACAGTAATAGAGACCAAAGCAGCCATGTCGTAGAGGGAAAAAAGAGAAGTTCGCTTTAAGAGATTTCTCGTAGGAAAGGTAAACAGAGGGAAGAGGGTGGGGTGTGTTGTTGGGAGGAGATCAGAGAGAAGTGAGTCAAGACACAGGAAGAAAATTGGGCAAATGAGAGGAAGCCCCCAAATCTGGGTTCTGTACGAAAGTGCTCTCATCGCGGCCGAGCTCGACTCCACAATAACAAATCACTGTTGTCAAATAAAAGCCCGAAATCTACTCGACTGGCCGGCCAGTGCTACTTCCAGGGTTTGATAAAAGGGAGTGTTTACGTTTCCATCTCCTACGTGTACACACACGATAAAGATATCATAACATAAAGCCCGCACCAATATTTATGTGTCTGTCTAATGGGAAAAACAGAGAATACACGTGTTAGGACGGAGAGAGAGTCAGAGCAGAGAAGAGAAGAGCCCGAGGGGGGTGGGGGGGTGGGGGGGGCATATGGCAGAGGTGCTTGTTGAAAAACGTGTCCGGTTTCCGGGCACGACTCGACTTTGTAGTGAACCCTTCCAGAAAGCTCAGATAACCTGCTCGATGTAATGTCACCTCTCCCTATTTGGACAAGCCATTAATGAAATATCATTAGTGAATCATCGGGAGCGGGAGGATGAGGTCACTCCGCGGCCCCGACTCTGAAGGCCAACTTCAAAACAAGAATGTGTCACAGCGAGAGAAAAATAACGGCGAGATGGCCGAGGAGCCGGTGAACAGACACAAGTCACCTCGAGTCATCCGCTTGGCTACATCTACAGTCAGAGGTCGGGGGGGGGGGGGGGGGGGGGGTCGACCTGTCCACAGCGGATTTAAAGCTTAAAGGAGTTTTTTCTGTGATTGTCACAGCTTTGCAAAGTTAAAAAATCAATATCATGTTGTATGATTAACTTCCTTTAGTGGATAATCTGTCCCACGCCCTGACAGGTGAAGGCCGGGGGGTGAAGACGAAGCGTTTGACCAATCACAACAGAGTGGGCCAGGGAGCCAATCAGAGCCTGATCAGCCAGGGGCCTTAAAGAGACAGTCACACTAAAGGCAGGTTCATGCTTCTGCGTCAAAGCTTCATCGTAGCATTCAGAGGGTAACTGAGTATTGTTTAGCAGCTTTCGACTGATGGAAATATAGTACATTTTTGTCAAAGCAATAACATTTCATTCTGCAGAGGGAAGGACTGAATGTACTAAATCCAATGATTGCGCTGACTTTTCACTGAAACAATAAATTTCAACCTTGTCATGGAGCTCAGGGAAAAGACAAAAGATCACCAGAGTCAAGGGGATTCATCTGGGAGCCGTAAATGGTCGTACAAAAGAAATGTGCCAATCTATGTTTGGATATTTCGGAGAATAAGTGAAAACTTTGGACCTGCTGTTGGCGCTGAAAACAGACTAATAAAAACCAGTCACCGTAAACTGACTCTTACAGGAACTATCCGTGAATCACCTAAGTCGGTAGGATTCATCCTTTGGCAGCAGCGAATGTCTCGATGAAAATTCATGCTGATCCCTCCAGGTGGTTGAGGCCGTGTCAGTCTGGACCGAAGGGAAAGAACCGACCAATCAGCGCCGCCAAACCGAATGCCACATGGCTCTGAATGCCTTTCTGCAATCCCACTGCGGTGGAATGTATTTTGTCAGAACTTACATCACCTTCCGGGAAACAAGAAAACTCTCTCTCCTGTGTTTCTGCTGTTCTGGGATCCGGCCGAGACGCGCTCTCAGCCGGCTAACGGCTCCCCCGGGGCTCACCAGCAGCAGGCCGCTCAACGGGCCTCCGGCTTCTTATGGAGCGTTTCCCCCAAAAGAACCTTTTCTCTACCACAGCGAGACTTCACGGCGTTCCAACGGACAAGCGTTACTCATCGGTGTGATGTCGGATCTGATCATGGGGGGGGGGGGGGGGGCAGAGACAATCAACAACACACCCAGACCCTGGTGAATCTAAACCTTTTTAAAGGTCAGGTGATTACTAACTGACTAAGAGCCAATGAGGTTCCTCTGAGCTCTACAGTGCAGTTTTGTGTCTTTCAGCTCGTTGTGGTTTCATAACTTCACTGGTGTGGGGCCAGTGGGGCCAGTGTCGCCACTCAAACCAGCATAAAGTAATAAGCTCTAAAAAACAAAGTTACTGACTTCACCTTAGCAACACACTGCAAACAGAGCAAGGTGGGTTTTATATGGTTTGCTACTAAGTTAGCCATATTAATTTAAAATGTGATATCATATTAATGTTGTAGCTACATATTTGTTTCTGCTCTCCCCCAAATGGAAAATATGAATTCAGAATTTTAAGTAAAGAAACAAAAACTTTAAATTTCAAATGGAAATTCGCTCTACTTAACAACAAATAGTTTTTTTCGGGCTAATAACAAAATGAATCCGCCACAAATGAATGTGGTTCTATGGCTCCTTTGCCCTGGACTCCAGCCTCTCCTGATTCCCCTCAACATCTCAGCCTGACCACCGTGTGAATTTTATTATAGAATCATTCTGCTGAACCTCCATCTTCTCTCCTACTTGCTCACATCTTGCTGACTCTCCCAGTTTCTCTCTCTCTCTCTCTCTGATGAACTGGAATCCCTGAACTCAGCACTGCTGATTAAGCCAAAAAGCAAACACAAGCACGAACTATACACGAACACACGTGACAGCAGACAATGAGCTCGCACACTAAAGAGACAGTGGAGCATCCACATCTACGCAGCTCTCTGCTGGCCTGCTCACCACAGAGAGAATCTGCCCGGGGCAAAGACCCATTAGTCTCAGCAGTGGAGCAGTGGGGGGGGGGCTGGTTGGAAGTAATGCACAGTGTTTACCCACTCGTCGATCTCCACATCCTTGTGCTGGGACCATTAAGCAGATCTGAGTGCAGTTCTAAAGTGTCAGAGCTTTGTGTGCGCTCGTTAAAAAGTTATATATAAAGTTCTGGTGATGAAATATTGATCATTTTGCCTTTACAGTTTGGATACACGCATGCATGGTGCATTTCAAAGTAAGATTTCTATGCTTTTATGTGAAAACAGATTTCAGATTTTAAAGTTATTCTGTCAAAAAAAAGGCATTTGTAAAAATATTTCGACCAAAATTATTGATGTTTTGATTTATCGAGGAAATAATCTGCAGATAAATGAGTAATGGGAATAATTATTCATTGAAATCATTGGAGGGTGGCCGACTGACAGTGAGAAGCTGGCTTTCTTCTACTTGAGTCAAGAGGCCGCTGATATGAACACTTTGAAAACCTGGAGTGGAAACTGGAGATGGTGACAGGTGCAGCGACATTAACCCAGGTGGAGCTCTGCGAACACACGGTTACATCTGTGTTAAGGAAAAGTAATATTTCAAATGCGACCACATAAGAGTTCCCGCTCTTCATCTCCTCTCACCCCAGCTCCTCCCTCAGGAAGTGGAGATCACCAGGTTACACGGGGAGAGGCTGAGCCCTGTGCACGTTCAGCCCTGAGCCTTACACACTGGGTTTTTATGAGGAATGTTAAGAATCCTTCGCTCTGTGGTCAGAGAACGAGGACTCAGAGCTTATTCTTTTATTTTTTGCGGAGGCCCGGACTTCTCTCTTCATTTTCACATCATGTTTGTGAGAGGCTCTACATCCTCCGCACCCCCCCTCCCACACACACAGGCTTCCATATGTAATACACCATGCTCCTTCCTTGCCAGGAGATGGTTATAATAAAAGGACTCCAAGACAGATGGCAGGCAGGCAGATGGCGTACGGTCAGGGAGAGTTGGCGAAGAGATTGCTCTATCAGCACATGCAAAGAGGCAGAGACGTTATATATTTAACATTACTTTTTAAAATCCTAGGAAGGGAACTTAAAGAGAACAAAGAACCAAATATTTTATGACGGTTCTCCTCTACAGGTGATTAAGTCGTGGGCTCGGTGAGCAGACGAAAGAAAACACTCTCGGGTCGCAGCTGTTTCTAATGCTGAGGGTTCAGTGGCATCAGCCAGGACACAGCCCTCATGCTTATAATGTTGTTTTACCCACACAGCGGTGAAATCACACACATGTGCATCACAACCCCCCCCCCCCCTCCCATCGTTCCCACTCCACGGCCACATCTGAGCACGCCCAAGGTCTCCATGTTTGAAACTGTGGAATCTGTTCCAGAGGCAAACGGAGGAGTCGTCCAATGTTTTCAATTCACACGATGTGAAGAAACAAATTATATCTTATTTCCTCTGCCGACTGATTATGGAATAACTTAAAGAAAATGACAGTTGACAACGTGGGGCCCTCTCCGGTCCCTTCAGGCGAACCTAAGGTCCAGTGTTACGACACAATAAACACTGAAAACCTAATCCCCGGTCTCCATCTTTAACGGGGCTCAGGAGGGGATTACTGCATAACTGGAATACTTTTAGGGCATTTATGTCAGAAAGTACAGGAACTGGTCAAGTGCAAGTTACTATTATAGAACGGTGCAGTGCCCTTCTGGGTTCTCAGGCCGTTCTTTTTATGGGCTTGGCTGGTTCCAAGTAACATTGAGCTATGTTCTGTTACTGGAACTCATGACCCGGGGGATGCCAGTGTGTCCTGGTACATTCAGGATCATTTGGACATTGGGGGCAATGTAAAGTAGGAATGTGGTGACTGATGACCTGAAGTTGTGCCAAGACTCAAATAACAAACTTTGTTTATATCAAACTTCCTGACATTATCCGGATGAATATAAATATCTCAGGGTGAAGAAGAGGAGGAGCCGTTCGCGTAGAAGACTTGGACGAAGATGTCAACCTCGAAACACGATGAGATTCAACAGCTTTTGGTGATACAGGCCAACACTGGTGCACATGTGCTCACTTGAAAGTCCAGACCCTGCGTGCACCTTCTCTGTAGTTCATATTAATAATGGCTTTAGAGTTCCAGCCGCTATCGAGCAGCGGTAACGTTCAAGGGTCAAGTCCCCCTCTAGTGCCGGTGCTCGTTTTGTCCGCTCAGGGCTTTATTACATTTCTGCCAATAGATCATCTTAAATCCTTCTCTTTGAACTGTTAATAAGGACCTTTTCTGTCAAAACAGACTCAGAGCCGCCTTTCAAGGCCCTGAACCGCTCACGTGGAGAAGCTTAGTGTTCAGCGCCTTGCACAGGGACACTTCCACATGTGGGCAGGAGCAGCCAGGGGATCAAACCTACAACCTTACTGTTAGAGGACGATCCGCTCCACCTCCTACGTGTTCATTTATCAGCACCACAACATTTACCTAAATCAGAGGGAGGTCAATGACTGTTCTGATTCAAAGAGAGGGACGGGTGTTGAGGCGGCAGAGCTGAAGAGCCGGGTCCACCAGGGAGTCAGGAAATGTTTTCTGCCTCCGCTTGAAGCTCAATCACCGAGATGGTGAAAAGGTACAAGGATCAAAGCAGAACCGTTCCCTCTGTGGCATTCCTCTTCGTGGTCTGTGCCAAACAGGTCTGCCTCAGCAGGCACCGTCCTTTACGCTGACCAGAGAGCAGCCATTATTTCCACGCAGCTGGCAGAGAGGAGAGGACGAGGAACATTCCTCCCCGGCCCCGAGTTATCACTTCCCCTCCAGTAATGGCATAAATCGGGCGGCACAGCGGAAAGCAAGTGCCCCTGTGCCACGTCAGAGCACTGAGAGGAGACAGGGAAGCGTTTCAGTTCAGCTGTGCACTTCTTCGCTGGTAAATATTTCATCTGCAGAGCCGGGCTCATCCGCTCTTCCCCTCGCTTCTCGCTCATGTGAGGCTGTCTTCATGCCAGGCCACTCAGTGCTTTCCACGGGAGAGCAGGGCAATGGAAAGAGACAAAACATTTCCATGATGAGGCTGAAGTCCCGAGCTCAAAATACATGTGAACCAGATCATCTGCTTTCAGGAGAGAGAGATATAACAATGTGAAGTATTGTGCGATTGCATGTTACACAGTATCACACGTGAAGGCAGCTCCGACAACGATAAGCAACGCGAAGCCGAGCGCTGAAAGTGAAAATATGCTGATGACACAGGTTTGTTTGTTTATCCCGTGAATTAAGATAAGACTCAGTAAACAGTCCAGTCAAACCAGTTCAATGGAAAACACATTTACATGTGTCTTGTGCTCCCGAGCTTTAGACTTATCACTCGTTCAAGTCTAAACCAGTTTTCAGTATTTATAAGAATTATATCAAAATGCCTCTTATCTAGAAGGTTATATCCCAGAAGAAAACAAATATCTCCTGAGAATGAGATGTAACACACTCATGGGTCCCACGTACTTCCTGTCCCTCGCCTGTCCCTTTTGTCTCTGGCTGCAATTTGCAAAGGAGGCGGACAAGAATCTCTTTTTTTTTGCATATACGTGGTCACAACTCAAAGAATTTGAATAATTCTAATTTCTATCATTCAAATATCTGTCCAGATATTTCCGTCTTGACCAGCTGGTGCCGGCTGAGACAGTTGACTTTATTTCCTTATTGATTTTAACCTTGATTTTTCTATTTTCTGTGTTTCCACTTCTTTAAAATCTGTAGCATTGTTAACAAGTTCCAGAAACAACACGCACACCCACACACACACACACAGTCGCACAAATCCACCACCCGGTCCGGTGATTTCTCCTCGCAGCTCGGCTTACCACACAGGTCGTGGTTGACGTCCAGGGACGACGACCAGGAGTAGCGCTCGGCTCCTCCTCCTTGGCCGAGGGAGGCCGGCAGCGCCTCCAGCTCGTACGCTCCACGCTTCTTCCAGTGCGTGAACATCGCGGCTTCTTCCACCGGCTCACGTTAAGTCGTCATCGGTGGAGCTAAGCTGATGCTGTGATGTTTTGACACGGCCCTCACCTGCTGAACCGATTGGCCCCTAACCCGCCCCGGCCAAGGGCGTCCCGGCCCAGGCTCAACTTTAAACTCTGCCAACTGCCAATATGTTTACTCCAAATCTCCACCTGCGCAATTACCTCATCCAGCTAAACGGCTAAACTGCTCTGAGCTCCGTCCAGGTCCGATTCTGCTTCGAGGCCGGTCCGGGGGAGCGGAGAGAGTTCCCTCAAGTAGAATCCATTTCATCTGCAGGGGACCGGGCTACAGACTCTAAACCTGGAGCAGGTTTTAACAGGTGAGTCTCAACTAGGCCACAACAGGTGATATAACTGACCACAGGTCTGTCTTCAAAGCAAACACTGATGTCAACATGTCCCCCCCCACCCCCTCCCCCCCTCTTTGCTGCTTCTCCCTGTTGATTCAGTGCAATGTTCAGTCCACTAATCATCCACTAAAAGCCACCCAGCGAGAGCTGCCCTCTTCTAATCCATTTAACTGAGCTGTTCCTGCCTGAATCACAGACGTCCAGCTGCTGCAAGGTGTGGCACGCCGATCCCCGGCAGCGAGAAGCCGCCGCCGCCGTCGTCCCCGTCCCCGAGCCTCGACCTCATCCTTCCAAAAGGTTTCCCCGAACTGTACAAAACTTGGGAGTGAGGCAACTGCTCATGTTAAAGCCCTGTGTAGGATCTCCAGACGATGGGGGGGCTTTCTGCCCACTCCATCGCACAAGTGTTGTATTCATGCGGAGGTGAGTTGCATGCTGGGACGGGCAATCTGGGCCAATGGCTTTTGGACAGGGTGACACAAAGACCTCTTGTAAACCTCCTCCCACATCCAGAGTGAACTTTCTTTATGTTTTGCGCAAAACTGTAAAGGCCTGACATTTTTCTGCATTAATCAGTGCCCGCGCCTTTTATGTCCCCTGACAGATTTATTCCTTTTTGCATGAATGCACCGACTCTTCTGCGGAGGGACCACGCTCCCACTGGAGATGAGAAACCGCCCAAATGAGCAAAGGGGGTTTCATCATGAGACGCTCAACTTGAGACAATGCCTTCCACTTCTCTAATATCTCTGAGAAACAGCTGAGGGGTTAAAACAACACGGAGTCAGATACCTGAGGTCGAGGCTTAATATTTCCCCCGGTGTTGCTTAAAGGCCGATGCTCTGCTATTATGCATCTAAAATGGGAGAAGCAGTACTGTGAGAATGTGCAGCGCCGGCTGAGAGAAGGGAGGGACGTTGTCACACACAACGACCCACATGTCCAATTTTGGGATAAGAAATTAGAGGGTAGGATGGGAGCCGGTTTGCTGCTCAGCTCTGGGCTTTGCAGACATATGGTAATAATCTGAAGCAGCTTTGAGCACGCGGCTTCCCTTTTAATGAAGAGAGCAGTCGTGCAGCATGAGAACTGGGCTGCAGATACAAGGGCCAATTTCCACCTACTGCCGAAACAAAGAGGGCAGCGGAGGAGGCATGAGACAGGCTGGCTTTCATCATCATCCATCAGATCACCCTTCAATAAAAATATGCTTTTCAGACAGATGTGGCGAGGCCATAAAAGTCCCTCCTCCAATCCGGCTCTGCTTTTATCCAAATGCATTTTTCTGATCTGATCTCACGCAGAAAAATACTTTGGCTCCGAAGGAAGCCTTGTTAACATTAATTCGGGACTGGACATGAACGCACTGACAGGCTGCTTTCTCTGGCAGGCCTCAGATGCAGTCATTGGTCGGGGAGCCAGAGTCTAATGACGAACAGGATGTAGGTGAATCTACTTTTTCCACCGCTACCACACAGACTATTCCTGTTCCTATTGTGCTCCCTCCTCTTAAAAGGAGCGCTCCACCTTTTCTGCACCGGACTCTCGTGACGTTCTCCTGAGCGACAGACGTGGAACAATAAACAGTCCAAGTGGAAGTAGCCGAGGTTCAGCCAGACATTCACATTTGAGAATGAATTGGGGGGGGGGGGCAGCCCAGTCTGCGAGAACAAATAAACATGAGCTCTGTGATCGGTCTGGTTTTCCAGACCAGCAGAAGCTGCAATGTTATGAATTTCAGTCTCATGTACAGACCCAGCTCCATAAAGTAAGGAAGTACCTTACTTTTATTTTGAAAGCAACTTTAAAAGATACAAGGTGCTCGACGAAACAAAAGGAAATAACAGAGTAAAACAAATAGAAGAATAAAAACAACACAGAGGGAAAGCAAATACAATGGAACCGTAAAGGACTAGACCAAGTTAAAATATTTAAGAAATAAAAATAGGTAAACAACCTCTTAAAACTGTTGACGGACACAGACGAGCGATTCAGAGTTGTGAATAACTAGTTACACTAATCAAGACGAGAAGAAACTAAAGCTTAAATGATTTTCTCTAAGAAGCAAAGAGACTTTTCATTTTAACAAGGTTTCTTAAATGGAAGAAACAGGCCTGAACCACTTTCAAAATGTGACCCCTATAGGGGGTGGGGCTTTCTAAACATTGGACCCTACCTTTCCCACAATGCATCTGGATATCAGCTTTGATCTCACTGCCTCCTAAATACTCTCATCTTTCAAACCCCCACCAAGTAATGGAGGGTTCCCGTTCAAAGTCCCAAACCAGAGCTGAAGGAACCCTGACGACATTTTAACACTGGAAAGTTCCTCCAGAGCCACAGAGGAGCTTTTATTCTCCTTAGAACGAGCAGAAGAAGAGAAGTGGCTCTTTGAAGGATGACAGAACCGATCCTGGGATAAAGAGAATATCTCCTCCGACATCAGCAGCTGATAAACGGAAATGATTCCTAAGATGTCGTCATCAAATCCTAATGTAATGTAACTGAGGCTTTATTTTTAACAGCTTGACCATTAACGTCATTATAAGTAACTATAAATAAGAAGAAACAAGTCTTTGATTCAAGAAAACAGAGATTAAAGCTTTGATGTGAAATGTAAACATGGCTGAAAGCAACACTCTCGTACTCGGATCGTATTTCAAACTCTGAAGCAGAGATTCAAAGCATCTCTCTCTCCACACAAGCTCTCGTTAAATGAATAGTTCGAACTTTTTGGGAAACACTCATTTACTCTCTTGCCAAGAGTGAGATGAGGAGGGCGGCAGCACTCTGTTCAATCTGATGTAAGAGAAACGTCAAGTGAACCGTGAAACCTGCAGAGTCCTGGTTTAATGAGAGTCTGGAACAAGAGGACTACGTCACAGCACGAAACCACGAGTTGTCACAATCACACTTTGACTTTTATAACAATATTTGTCTCTAACGTGACGTGTAAATTAGAGAAATAAAAAATGTGCTGGTAGCTGGACTTCCGCCAGGTTTCTCTTGGTCTACAGCCTTTATGCTAAGCTAAGGCTACATCCATAAAACCCTGTCTACACTAACACACCTGAAACCAGAAAGAGCTAGAACGAGCACTTGTTATCAATTATCAACATTTTCTTCCATGCTGGTATTAAAAGGATAATGCAGGTTATTTTCTTCTCGAAAGGGGGGGGGGGGGAGTCATGTGATAGGAGCCTGACGAATCAGAGGAAATGGAATTGTGAATGGAAAAGACCCAAATAGCAAGCGGGTGTGAGGGTCTACGTAACCGTTTCCAAACCTCGTAACATCTATGCATTTTTTTAATCTTCTCCACTGACTGCTATAAAGTGACTCAGCAGTTATTCCCCATGACGTCCATCTATCCGTCCACCTTGTAATACAGCAGAGGGTTCACATAAAACTTGACATTCAAAAGGTGCAGCTGTATTTCCCACACTAGGAGCATCACTACAGCAGCATCACCTCAGCTACCTCCAGTTCATTTTTAGCGTGAGACAGAAACCGCCGGCGAATAAAAACCCCTCCCAGTGTGCCGAGCGCTCTCACTGAAGTATTAATGGTGTGTTGAGAAATGAGCGTGTGAGCGGCTGCGGTGCGACAAGACTGTAAATGAGCCTGTTGGAGTGTGTGTGCGCTGCCGGGGGAGAGAAGTGTGCGAGGCTGAGTGTTGACGGAGGGAGTGCAGTGGAAGGCCTGTGCGTGCCCATGTGGAGGAGGAGGAGGCTCGGGGTTATATTTAGCAAGGTGGCCCATCAAACAGGCCGAGGTTCACTCTGCACCGCCAAGCACAGACTGGATTTACAAGTTCTCTGTGGGAAGTCAGTAAAAAAGGACGAGTGCAGATGAAACAGATCAATTTGTGTTTGAGAGCCACTTTCTAAAATCCTCTTTCTCAGATGAAGAGAACATTAGAACAGCTTGCGTCTGATCTCTCATCTGCATGCACACGTTTTACTGCTTGACTTTTGGAAACACTTTTACAGTGAAGATTCCAGAGCTGCCACTGAATGGGCAGTTTGGAAAGAATGTCACCTGCGTCTGATTCCTGATTTGTCAGACATGAACTCTGGAGACGGCCTCACACTTGGGTCCAGAACTACTCCGGCGTTTGCACACCTGAGATTTAGTCCCGGTCAGACGCGTTCATAACGACAGAGGAATCTCTCTTTGGATTTCCACGTCTTCCCAGGTTTCCCAGAGTGTCTTCTACGTGACACTCACACTGTCAGGACATCTTCACCTCGCTTGCAGTGAATCCTGAGGATAACCTCCTGCTACATTCTCCCATGGGCTCATTGGACTTTCTCCCGAGATGTTACTAGTGGGTTGGAGAAACTCCAGAGAATGTCCAAAGCAACCGACTGTTTGTGTTCTCAGCCCCTTCAGAGTTCAGTGCTTGTCTGAAAGCAGCTTGAGAGTGAAATGATCCCAGAGATATAGAGCAATCTGTTGACATATATATATCTGGAGTACCTTCCATCATTCTATCAACAGAGGTTTTCTTTGAGCCTCGGCTCTGATCAACCACCAGAAGGAACGAGTGTGAGCGATACACAGTTCAACAGACCATCCTGACACCAGCGGGTTCAGAGGGACCCACAACCGACTCTTCCACTTGTTGATGTGAATAATCCCATAATTGAAACAATCTGGTGTAAATTGCAGTGGGGGTTGCTGCCGAGGAACCAATGACAGGGAATCCAAAACACTTATTCCATAAAAGTACAGTTATTGTCGCTGCAATGCGCCTAAACAGTCATTTCACTGGGGCGGAGGTTATAAGTGTGCAGGACAGTGTGTGCAGATAAACACTGGCGTTTAAGAAGATCCCTGTGTGTGTGTGTGTGTCTGTGTGTGTGTGACCTTAAATTACACCTTTAATTTGCTGCTGGACAGTTTAAAGAGAAGCAGCTCCCTATTGTTTCATTTACAACATGAGGAGACCCTTGTGTACTTTTCACCTATGGCACAGAGATTGTGTTTTATCTGTTTGTTTGTTTGTTTGTCAGCTGAATGGATTAATATGAAACGTTAAAGAAGGACGGGACATGGGAACCAACAGAAACAGAAATTATGAGATATAAAGTCTCTATCGGTGCTTTTCCGACATTCACTGAACTCTGGAGAATCTCCTGACATTCTCCGGAGGGGCTGCCGGTGAGAACACAAATGTCAGATCCTGACTTTCTCCGGTGTTTCTCCTGCCGGAATACAAATGCTGTAGGTCAGGATGAAAAAGCTGAGCCCTAAACATAGAAGACACTGATGAGGATGTTGGTGATAACGGCTGAAGAACTCCAGAGAAGGTCTGCACCCATCCTCTGGAGTTCATGTTTGGAAACGGATCATCAAAGACCAAACAAAGAGGATCAAAGAGTCGCAGCTTTGTCTTCTGTTATCGTCTGTGACACATATCACATGAAATCAGAGGACAAACGACTATTACAGTTCCCACTCCAGAGCCGTTAAAAAGTTATTAATGAGTCTGGCACAGGCAAACCTCCGTAAAACAAATAGAGGCTGTCGAGCGACAGATATGAGCCACGTGAGGCCGGGGTGATTATTCTCGAATAAGCGGTTTGAGACAAGAGAGAAAAACAAAAAGTGGAGAAAAAGAGCTGTGACCCGGAGCCACCAGGAAACGGCAGAAATGCAAAGAGGGGAAGAGAGAAAGGAAATTACTGTCGGGAAAAAGTGAAACAATGGAAAGACAGTATGAAAACGGAAGTTTGAACTGTAACAAGCCACAAGCCAGACCTCACTCACACATACACACACACACACAACATGACAAATTCTATAGTTACACTGAAGCGTGTCAGTGGAAAACACACAACACGTCAAATGTTCCCTCAGAGCTCTGCAGCTTTTCCACATGAAACCCTCAGAACTCAAATAATCTCAACTCAAGGTTCTTTTAGAAGCTGCTCTGGAGCTTTCAGCTGCGTCACATGACCTTCATCAACACACGTTCAAATTCAAAGGAAAACGTTTTCACAATCACGTGACTCGGTCTAAAGCTCCAGAGAGAACCGTCATGGACAAGAATTCACTCAAGTCCAAAGACAAACTGCCTCCTCACGAGAAATGTCCAAACTCTTCTGCTGAGGAAGACGACAGGATCTGACTGAAAGCTCCAGAATCAGAGCTGTTAAATGGACCTGACGTCTCCAGGGTCCAGAACTTTGAAACTGAAACACATGAGAAAATCCTGCAGGAGCTAATTCCAACAGCTTCTAAATGGACCTTTGGTTGAGATTCAAAGCTGCAGCAGTTAGTTGATGAATCACTTAATTGATGAGATACTATTGATTGATTTATAAATATCTAAATCATTTCAAATATATTTAAATGTGCAAACTTAAATCACTGTAAACTGAAGTGTTTGGCTTTGAGCTGTTTGGACAAAAACAAAACTTCCCCTCGACTCTGGTTGACTGTGATCAACCTCTTTTTTTAATCCCGGACATTTTACTAAACTAAACAATTAATCGATTGTCAATTAATAACATAGCTTAAGACTTGTTGGATCACTAGTGTGATTACAGGCCACTATTTTGTCACTTATCTTCCATTTACCTGCAGCAGAACTCGCAGGATATTTGAACACGAGAAGTCGTCAGTGCCTGAGATGATGAATCAAAACACGCATCATGTGTTCTTCATGTTTCCTTCATGCTTCTACTCTGACACCATGAACACTGAATCACCGAGCTGAGATTCATTCGCTCTGTTTTTTGTTTTTCAGAAGTGGACGGAGACCAGACGAGACATCTGGTCCCGGATTAGACCCGTGTTTTTAAGACGGGCTTAAGACTCCGGTGGCCTGGAACACACCGAGGGGTTCCAGACTCAACCAATTAACCAATTAAGGCTGCTAAACTTTAACTCCATTCTCTCGTTGCTTACCGTAGGAACCTGTGAACCCTCTGCACGTCACACGTGTGAACCCCGAGAGAGAGATTACAACTTTAGTTTGCTCCTGTGGAAAGTTGTAGTTTGACGAAAATGAGACTATTGATCAGGAAGGCTTCTCCAATATCAACATTTACCTGTTTTTCTTTGGACAAAACTAACTTTAAATACATCATGTTGAGCAGGTGAGTAGTTATAGTTTGAAATGGCACAAGTACCTAAGTTTCATTTAAGGACCTTTAAACCCCCATTATCTGTGTTTGTTTGGACAGAACTAACTAACTTTTAATGCGTGGTGTAGGAAAGAAGAATAAACCTTTGTCACACTTTTTTTTTAACTGCACATTAATCAATTAGTGAATAAAATGAGTCACTTCCAGCCGTAAACAAGACTACAGATATAACAACTTTAACTTTGATCTGAATAATGAGCTGCAGATGAGAGAGGAGGACAGATGGCAGGTCTTTGGGGGGGGGGGGGGGGGATTTACAGGAGGTGATGTGTATCATCTGAGTGTTCAGCTGCAGAGCTGAGCCGCGATCAGGGGGGGGGGGGGGGCACTTTAGATCAGACTGAACTGACTGGAAATGCCTCTGTGCCTCCAGCTGGGTTAATTGATCAGGTCACTTGCCAAATCCACGCATGGACTTTGAAGATTGGAGGAAAAGCTTGGAACAAAGATGTGAGAGCAGATCAGTTCCTGCAGGAGGAACCAGGATGTTCCTCCTGCAGGTGACTAATTTCTCGTCAGCTTCACAGAGGAAGAAGATGATGATGACAGTGGCATTGATAGGAAAAGGGACTTCGTGAATGTTTACTCACTGATTCGTAATCTGAGACCGAGCCAGCTCCTCGGTGGCGACTTGTGCAGAACTGAATTCATGGTCCACTTGTTTGGAACCATCGAGGTCCACACAATCCTTCCTGGAACACAATCCTCTGCAGCAGCTCCTCCAGCGTGTGTGTGTGTGTCTGTCTGTCTGCGTGTGTTTCTATTAATCACCCAGCAGCGTTTAATTAACTTTTACGCATCGTGTCCCGGTCCTGTCGCCCTCCTCTGGCTCGCAGTGCACCCGGCTCCTGCACACTCTGCCCGGCTGTGAGCACAAAGCTGCTGCTCGGTGGACGCACGGAGAAAAAAAGAGTGGCCAGGGAAAACAAAAACACACAAAAACACCAAAACACGGATCCCTCGGGTTCACACGAGGAGAAGTTCCCCAGCAGCTGCTACTGGGAGCAGGACGCAGTGGAGAACCTGTTGCTGGCTGCACGCACGCGAAGAAAAGAGCCGTCGACGTCCCGGTGGAACAATGTTGATTAGAGGAGCTGTGTCGGCGCAGGAATCCACAGATTACGCGCGGGGGGAAACCTTCCTCTGCTCCTGCTCCTCGGGGGCCTTAGCGGCTGCGCCTCCGTGCGCGGACGGGTTCCCGTGGATCAGCGGCTCCGCTCCACCCGCAGCCGGAGTTGGAAACATATCGTCCGCTCGCCCGCGTCGTCTCGCCGCCTCCTCAGCTCCACCGTCGGCTCCATTCATTCACACAACCTGGACCCACAAAGGATGCGGAGGCTGTGCACAGGGACGCACCGCGGCCGCTGGAGGCGCCACAGAGGCACCGTGCGCACAGCAGAGGCGCGCACGGATCCTGTGTCCAAAGCGCGTTCAGGCATTGGACGGATTTACAACGAGGTGCAGGCCCCCCCCACCCCCCAACCCGGGACCCCGAGGGGTCAGCGTGGGGGCCCCGGGGCCAGAGCCTCGGTATGAAGGGACTGATAATAGTTTCAAAGTCAGTGAGGGAAAAATAGAGACACAAAGCTGCAACAAAGAGATGAAAAACAACAACAGAGAGACACACAACTCCCAGAAACAGATGAGAAATTAACACAAAAAGACAGCGTGTGGTTAAATACACACAATATGACAATAAAGAGACAGAAACCAACCACACAGAGACAAAATACAACCACAAGTAGACACACAACTCCCATAAACAGATGTAAAAATGATCGCAAAAAGACAATAAGAGCATGACTGGTTACACAATGACAATGTAGAGAAAGATGAACATGAACATAAAGACACAAAATGACAACAGAGACACAAAGCCCCATGGAGAAATAAAAATGAACACAAAGAGACAGCATGATCTTAAATAGATACACAATGACAATGTAGAGAGAAAACACAACCACAAAGACACAATAATACCACAAAGAGACTAATGGCTTTAAAAAAAAACTCCCATAAACAGATGGAAAATCAACACAATAAGACAACATGAGCTTAAATAGATACATTATGATAATAAAGACACAAAAAAACACCACAAAGAGACACACAGCTCCCATAAACACATGAGAATGAACATGAATGCCCCACAGAGAGGTGCAAAACAACGAGGAGACACACAACTCCCATAAACAGGTTTTAAAAATTGTTGACAAAGTCACAATATGACCACAAGGAGACAAAAAGTAACAGTTAAGAAACACAAAACCACCATAAAGAGATGCAGAACAACACAACAGGATGTAGACATAGTCTCAGAATGAAAATGAAAAAGGCAGAGACACAACAAAGAGACACCAAATGAACAGAGACACAAAATGACCCAGGACACAAAGAGACCATCAAGAGACATGAAACAACCATAAAGATACATGTACCCACAACAGAAATATGAAAAATTAACACAAAGACACACAAAATAAAAAGAAAATGACAACACAAAACAACCATGAAGATGTTGATAGATGATCGTGAAGAGATGAATAACAACAAGAGAGAAACATTTAACAACTACAACAATATGAATAATGACCACAAGGACAAGTAAACGAGACAAATGACACCAAACGACCTTAGAGACACAAAATGTTTCACAAAATGAGACAAGACAACCATGATGACAAAAGAAGGACATTTAACAACTACAATATGAAAACTGACCATGAAGACACAAAGAATTAGACAAAATTACCATAAATAGACCAAATAACCATTAGATGACACTTAATGAGCATTAAAACCCAACAGGACCAGTAAAGCATGGAAACAAACTCCCAGCAGCTCATTGTCTTGTCTCTGTCAGTGTGGTGGTCACATTTAGAAAGTGTGTGTGTGTGTGTTGGGGGGGGGGGGTCTTTTACCTGCCTGACCTCGGGGGGGGGGGGCGTGTGTTCTCATGCACATTCAGACGTCCGTCCTGTCAATCAGAAGACGTCAGAGGGAAGAAGACGACAAATGAAGTTAGGAATAAAAGACACAACAAGGCAGGTAACTGCTCCAGGGGCCCCGGGTCCCAGAGGCTCCAGAAACACGTTGCTCTTTCTGCGCTTTAATACATATATCAGTTTGAATTCAATGTTTCAAGCTGCATTTTTCTGAATGAACTCGTGTTAAATCAGATTATCCCACATTGACTGAATCCAGTGTGAAACTTACACAAAAACTGGGAGAAACAGGAAGTTTGAATCGAAAGCTGATCTTTGAAGTCACGTTTCTCCCAAAACCAAAACATATCATGATAAAATAATCCACTTATGTTTTGGAACTGGACGTGGGGATCTGAGCAGAGATGATGTTTCACTGATAGGGTCTTTCCCTTGTGTGACAGGTTACATGAGAAAAATCATGATCCTGGTCGGAGCAGCAGCTGAACAATATTTGAAATGTAGCCCAAGTCCTGTTAAAAGGTGCATTTATCAACCATTGCCATGATCCAGTAGTCTGTTGGTTATTTTCTTAAATTACCAGTTAGTGATTTATTAAAACAAATTATAAGAATGTCTGTATTAAGTCTAAGTTTAAGTCTTTACGCAGCTTTTTTAGTTCAATCAAAAGTCCCCAAACTCTAAATGATCAGTTTCCAACAACAAATCTGCAAAACTGAGACAAAAATATGTTTAATCATCAACTAATTCTGCTTTTGAACATTAATACCCCTTAGGCTCCATTTGATCTATGTATGTGCTCTCTCAGATAACTTTAAAATTCTTTACTTAAACAGACATTTTGAAGGTTGCACACACACGTCTGCTGCATCATGTGAATCCTAAAGGGGTCAATGAATTATAAATCCTCCACATCAGAGCGTCAGAGGATTTTTCTCTGTGGCTCTAAATGCTCTAACGTCAATGTTCGCCCGGGGACCACGCTGCACTGGGATCTCTCTGTGGTTTGCATGAGGTCTATGGGAAAACATCTGACATGACAAAGCCAAAACAATGACTCGGCCAAAACGCCGCTGTGCTGTGTTTGTATGCAGCCGCCCTCAATGAAGAGGCGGGGAACAGGGAACAAAGAGCAGCACGGGGGGGGGGGGGGGGGGGGGGGGCGACGTTAAAACAGCCCACTTAACAAATTAGCAATTCTCCACAGAGTGTGTGGTTGTTTACGACCGAGCTTCCCCCCCCCGTCCTCCTCCGGTTCCTCAAGGCAGATAACGAGGAGGTCAGTCTGTCGTGGTGCGAGTCATTTCTTACATTAACCTTCATTTGCTTTTAGGACTCTTACAATGAAGGCGTCTGTTTTGACTTCACTTCACTTTTTCAAATCCTCGACACTTCCTGTATATGAGAAATACCTCAATCAGTATTTGTTCTGCCCCCCCGGTGGCACGAGTCGCAGCCCCAATACACAAAATGATCTTTATTCTTTTTTTAAATCTCGATCCCACATGAGCCTGTGAATATTTACAAAAACACTCGAGTGAACGTTTAACACAATAACAACAGTGGAAGCAGTTTTTCAGATTAACATAATAAAACATAGTTCCGACAAAAACCGTCTTCTTTCGTGTGTTAATCTGTCAGATTTACAGATGACATCACGTGAAAGATCCCTCGTCACTCTGCCGTGTCAACTGGGGTCGGATGTACACATAAATAATGTAGAGAACATTTTACTCCATAATAAAACTCAATAAAAACATGAAGGAGCTACTGGGTGAATCAGAGACTACACTGGTTAAAAAGCCATCGTTGGATTGAGATCTACATGGATTGTGAGTTATGACCTTAAAACAAACAACCACTAGTGAAACAGGGTAAAAAATAAAAAGCACCTGAAAACAAGAAGTCTGAACAAAAGTTGTTTTCTCGTTTTAATTTGTGGCAGTTTTCATTTTTTTGGAATGTCACCCACAGATAAAATACATCAACTGGAGCTGTAACTACACGGTGTGAGATCATCGGTCATGTGACACCTTCACGGCGTCCGGCTGCCGTCTCCTCCAGAGTCCCAGTCCCCCCCCCTTGCAGCTTCGTGAAATGAGAGAAGAAGAAAAAGTGTCCGGACTCCACCTCGGTTCTGTCCAGTCAAAAGGCCAGTGCTGGCCGGGTCTGCCTCGGCCCCCGGTCCAGAAGGGAAACAGGCGATGAAGTGAAGCTTCTCTAGAAAAAGTCCTTACATCCCGATCTGACTGGGCCTCGTCAGGCCCTTGAAGACTCGCAGCTTCCCTGCCCCGGTCAGATCGAAGCTGTAGTCAGCTGTGACGTACGGCTTCTCCCCCTCAAGGTCAGACTGAAACACACACACAGGAAGTGTTAGTGACTGCAACAGGAAGTTAGGTGTACCACGTGTACTTTGAAAGTCGTGTGGTGTGAACTCGGCTCGGCAGAAAGCTTCACACTGACCCATCCCTTCATGTGTTTGTTGTACAAAGTGTAATGTTGCTTGAAGAGAGGTGTGTATTTCATGTCCTCTGACCTGAGTTGTGAGGACGAAGAAAGGCAGCGAGATGGCTCCCAGCAGGAGACAGTTGACCTTGCGCAGGACGGAGGGATCTACAGGCGTCAGCAGGAGGTACAGACCTCGGGCCATGTCGATACCTCGAAGCACACCTGCAACACACAAACACACAAACACAGCTGATTGACTTTGTCACACGAGGTCGGTGAAACCTTTGAATCACAGGAAGAACATCCTGGAATCAAACCACACAAGGTTCTCGTGTCTTCTGCGAATCCGAACGGAGAGTTTGATCTGAAGTGACAAGAAGCCCGAGGGCCCAGCACGGAGCAGCTTACGTACCGAAGCCCACACAGGGACAGATGGGAGCCTGGGACAACAGGACCGGACCTCCTCTGCTCGTGATCTTCTCGGCCAGACAGCAGAGCCCCACCAGGGAGGCATTGGCCGCATAGAACATGTGACCGGGCATCACCTCGCAGTGGATCACGCCTAGAGCCACGGCTGAGTGCGGCACCTGAGGGTGCAGAGGGGAAACTGTGAGGATCCGACTGACTCCATCCTGTCAGTTACTCATTTGTTTGATCCACACAACAAACAGAAACGTAAAAAACAAACTCAAAGCTCATCATGTGGAGAGTAAAGGGCTGAGGTGTTAAGATAAGTTAATGCTTTACTGATCCGCACAATGTGGAAATTCACTTACAGCATCAGACAAGTAAAAACGAGGTCGACAGGAGAATCGAACTGATAAAAAGACAATAAAAACAAAAGCAAACAGAATGTGTACATAATAAACAGTTGTATCACGTGATGAGAGGAGAGTGCACAGAGGAGGATGCTGAATCATCTTGGTCATGTACCTGGTAAGGGGTGAGGCTGTGTAGAGGCCTAACTGGTCCAGGATCAGGAGACTGCAGCTGACTCAGGTAGGCCAGCAAGGACAGCTCTCTGTGCTCATTGCTGCGCTGGTGTTTCCTGTCACGCACAACAAACACACAAACACACACAATAAATAAATAACACACAAGAGACTAAATCAAAGCTTCCCTACTGAATCACAGGCCGATGAGGTGAACTCACGCTGTCCCTTGACGCGCCACCCCTTGAAACTCAGACTGCACAATGAGGTGAGTGTAGCTTCGGGGGGGACTGTGGCTCTCTGTGAACTCCTCCAGAGCGGTCTGGGTTGGGGGGTGCGTCTGGAAGCCGTGTGCCGTCCTCAGGAACTCTGGACTGAGGACGGGACACTGGGTCAACCCGCTGTGACCGAGCTGGACGACGTGGGAGACCGGGAAGAAGCGGATCATGTCCACGAGCAGCTCGAACCCGAATCCTGTGGAACACAAAGAGAACAAACACTCAGACACCATTACAACCAGTGCATTCACAACTCGCCATGGTGGTTCTCTGCTGACCTTTGACCCAGCCCATGGTGTTGATAATGACGGGGGTTTCTCTGCTCTGGGGGCGTCGGCGCCACAAGGACTTCAGGGACTCCAGGTACCGGTCCAGGTTCGACTCGCAGGACGACTGACCGTAGTAGATCATGTGCTCTGGAGAGCGCTGGTGAGTGAAGGGTGGACCTGAAAAACCAGTCAGGGTGAATCTCCCAATCCACAGTACAGGAATATGGAATAAAAATATGATATTACAGGAGGAGTTGATCTTTTGGGTTAGATTTAGTAGAGTAGAATGAGCTGCAGCTGAAGATGTGTGGGAGGTGATGGGGTTAATAAACCTACCTAGAAGTGGTTCACTGACAACTGACAACGACAGACAACCAGCGGGGGTGAATTCTGTTTGACCCAGGTCGCCTTCCAAATAATCTACACACGTGGTGCTGCAGACACACAAACAGACAAACGACAGATCGTATTATTATCTCATATTTTGACTGTATCGGCCTCTATAACAAAGTTAAGTACTGTAATGCACAGAGATCATATCAACAACCACATCACGATTCAAAAATAACAAATAATCTTGACATACAAACTTAAGATACATCACAAAATATGGACATACGTTTTATACTAAGGAAGAAATAATGTTTTAATATTAATAGAACTTACTGATTTAGTAAAGTGTTGATGAGGGTTCGGATAAATGACGACTTTCCCACATTCTTTGTTCCACATACGAGGATAACTGCACAACCATCCATGTCCCCTACGAACAACAGACAGGTGTCCATTAAATGGGATTTGAACACATAGATCTGTTGACTTCAGTCTGTTTCATACAGTACATGGTTTTATTCAAAGATGACAACTGCTCCAAAGCTAAAATATGAACGGTGAAACTGCTGAAAACAGTTTTAGTTATTAAAAAATTAAAAGGATTTTTTGTTTTCTCACAGGCTGTCACCGCGAGGGATTTAAAACTTGTTTGAAACCTTAGCGTCTCACTCCAGCAGCTTATCTCACTCCCTAAATTATATAATATTTAAAGGTCGTTAAAAAAAAACTACCCTTTAATGGTTTAAATGCAACTCTGCACCAGTAGATGGTAACTGGAGGCCCGCCAACATTAATATCTAGTGTGTAACAGTTGAAACTGTGGACTGCTCCTTTAAGACATCCTGTGTTGCCTTGACACAACAGCAGCCTCTTCTGGCAGCTCGGTTTCTCTCAGGCTGGTTCAGTTATTCATCAAATCATTCTGATAAAATGATGAATACAGACGAGCTGAAGGATGCTTTCAAGGAGACTTGGAATATCTAATATCTAAATTGAACTTGTCCACTGTAGTTAATCTTTTGAGCTGGACCTGTAAAGGGTTTTAACACAAAACGATTCTCCTAAGCAGCTTCAAGTTGGTTCATTAAGTGCTTAATGGTTTATTGACCTGGTTCTGTTTGCTTCTTGGATCATCGAGCTCAGACATATTGTGAGTTTCACTGCACTGATGAAGCCTTTGGGACAAACTGACTTTAAGACAGATCTTTGCCACTTTCAAAGAGGAACATATAACCAGGACAGCTTCATTAAAGTCTCCAGACACAAGGTTTCCTCACGTTTACACAATTAGAATTCCATGTCTCCCAGGGACTCACCTTTGCAGGCGCTGACCACTGAGGTCAGAGCTTCTCTGTGGCTCCTTGACAACTTCAGGCCCTCGACGGTGCTCACCAGAGGAATCATTCCCAAACCATTGAGGGGAGTGTCGAGAACGGCCGACACCAGTTCACTCTACGAACGAGGCAGAGGGGAAAAGCTTCAGTTAGTCAACTCTGACAGAAACATTTTGTGATATTATATGAGAAGAAAACGTAAAAAAAAAAATCAGTTTCCTTACCATCGGGGGGCTGAACAACTCATTGAGCTCTTTGAAGCTCGACAGAAACCGCGTCAGAGGCGTCTCCATGGGCTCCAGCAGGATGATGGACGAGCGGGACGTTACGCTTTTCAGCAACTTCTTCTGAGATGCTGCAAAAGACAGTCAAGAAAAATATAGTTCAACAAACAAGAGACTCTTTGTCTCTTCCTAGTACACAACTAGATACAAAAAACACTAATGTTTTATTTGAAATTAGCTCAAATAAAGCTATGAGTAATAGATATATTACTAATGATTCCACAATATTTTTTATTATTAGGGCTGCAGCAATTAATCCATTAGCTAAAATATAATATGCACTGTTAATATCATTGAATAATTATGTAAGAAAATACATTTAACACCTGAAACATGAGGAGTTCTAGGTTCTCTCTATAAAACTGAATTAGATTTTTTGACTTTTGGAAGTTTGACAGACATTCTAGACACATGGTTACTAGAAACACCATGAATGTGCACAAGTGTTTTAGACACATTAAACAATACACTAATCAGTTAGTGGAGAAAACTTTCTGAAGATGAATTGACAATAACTAATAGGAGAGTGGATGTTACCTGTTGACAGATACTTCCGGAGGATGTGTGACGCCTCAGTACTGTGATCCCTGGAGTTAGCAGAACTTTCCACGGCACTGATGGTCAGTGGACAATGTGAGGCGGGGGAGAAGAGCGGATACGACTGCTGGCCCTCTTCGATAGTGAAGCCCATGACTTCTACACGACCATACAGGCAGGTCAGGAAGCACTTCCCCCGGAAACACAGGTTCTGCAGGAGGACATGGTTGTGATCAGTTGAAGAAATGCACTGGAGTGTTGTGACTAGGTGAAGTATCCTGACTCATACCTGATCCATCTGCATGACGAGCACTGCGTGGTTCTGCTGATCATCCCGCTCTGCACAGTAGTGCAGCGCCTCTCCCTCCAGTCGACCCGGTCGGAAATCCTCCGTGTCCGCCTCGGCCCCCACGCCGTTCCTGTGAACAGCCTGGGAATACTCCTTCCACTCCTGAGAGTCGTCGGACTCGTTGTCCATTGTGAATGCTGCACTTCCATTGGCCTGACTGTAGGTCTTCGTCAGTGCAGCCTGTGCAGTGTTTTTCTTAGAGTCAGACACAGACTTGGCTTTAGTCTGCAGCCTCTTGACCGAGGGTTTCTTCTTCACGGTGGCCTTGTGCTCTTTCACCATCTTGGCCATGACCGGAGACGAGCTGAGCTGAGAGGAGCTGACGGGAGGCCGGCTCCGTTTACCCCTCACATCTTTCCACTTCTGAGACTTGCCGGGGCCCTTGACCTGTGCCGTTTTCTTCACCTTCATTTTCTCTTATCAACAATTACTCATGAGGGAGCCGAAAAGAAACTAAGGGGGGAGCCTGCAAAAACAGAGAGGCAGAGAATTAGCAAAACGGTGCAGCGTCTCCGAGGGAACAAGATGTGCAATACACTCTGTTGAGTCAGTTAATGTCAGTTATATTCATGTGTTCTCAATAGAGCAATTTAATACAATATGTGTAATAATTCTGATGTCTGTTTACATCTTATTTATCTATTTGAGAGCTGGATGTAATGTAAATCTTGAATCCTGGGTGATTTCAGACGTCTGGTTTTGTTCAATTATTGAAAATAAAAAACAACAAAAAACCTACGATAAAAAACTGAAGAAAAAAAAAAATCTTCATGGAACAGCTGAGAAAATTATGTTTTATTTGAAATTAGCTCAAATAAAGCTATGAGTAATAGATCTATTACTAATTATTCCACAATATTTTGTATTATTAGGGCTGCAGCAATTAATCCATTAACTATAATATAATATGCACTGTTAATATCATTGAATAATTATGTAAGAAAATACATTTAACACCTGAAACATGAGGAGTTCTAGGTTCTCTCTATAAAACTGAATTTGATTTTTTGATTTTTGGAAGTTTGACAGACATTCTAGACACATGGTTACTAGAAACACCATGAATGTGCACAAGTGTTTTAGACACATTAACCAATTCACTAATCAGTTAGTGGAGAAAATTGTCTGCAGATTAATCGACAATAAACCTGTCGTTGGTTGCAAAACTCATAAATATATATATATTTATCTCAGGAAGCCACAGATAGCTTGATTGTCACAACAGTGCACAGCTAAGCTAACCATGCTAACCCAGCAGCATGTTAACTTCTAACTCCTCCACGTGTGAGTCCGAGTGGTCAAACATTTCAAATCTAAAGATGCACGAGGCGCCAGATAAAGTTCTAGTTTTAAAACCAGGCTTGAAGTTTCCTCAGCTGCCTGTCGCAGCAGGAAACTAGCATTAGCTGCTAGGCTAGCTCCTGCTGTAGCACTCCGGTGGAGAGAACTTACCCCCCAGCTTGTTGTGAAAAATACAAAACCCCAGCCGGGATGTGGATGAGCGCTTTTATGATTTAAGATGAGTTAAGAGTTATTTATTGACTGGAGTGAATCCCAGGAGGAGGCTAAGTGCTAACGCAGCGGTGCTAACGAGCTAGCTAACATGTGTGAGCTGCAGACACACGCAGCTTCCAGATGGTCGACCATGACCTTACCCGGTGTTTCCCTATTTACACTTTAAAGTGATTTTTCAGCCGTATTTATCTATTTAAACTGATCACAAATCAGATTAAAAAACACTAAACATCATTTAAATCAGTAATTATCATTTGAATTGCTGTCATTTATTTGATATAGCAATGAATGTCGGCGTTTGATAATGGGCAACAACGACTGTTCCCGGAGATCCTCGGGTAAACACCGTCACTTCCTCTTCCTGTTTGCAGTTTTTTAGGGGCCTAAAAGAAACGAAAACAAGCTGCACGCAGCGAAGCTATGCGCTGTTTGTTTCCCCCTGCGTGCGCTGACCTCAGATCGGCTGCAGCTCGGCGATAAAGGGGAATCGATCATCGCGCTGGGTTCGATTCCCGCAGATGTGAGCGAGGAAATGCTGCTGTCGGGTGAGTGTCACGCTAAGGGAGCGTCTTTAAAGATCCGCGCAAGGAAATAAACGTGAAGCTGCACAGGTAACCCGATATTTTTAATATTTACTAAAAACTGCAGATGCACTGATGCCAGGAAAATATTCTATAAATCTGTATTCTTAATAAGCCACGTGATGAATGTGTAATCAGATCAGATGCAGTGTTATAAAAGGAGTAAATGTGTCTGCAGGTTTTATGAACCATTGTAAACAGTGCAGGGGCCATTTTTATCTGCAGCCAGTACTTCAAGTAAAAGTGCAGTACTTGAGTAAATACTTTATTACTTTCACCACTGTTTATCAGAACCAGGTCTGTTGGCCAAGTTTTTTTGTAAAGACTGTATTATAATAATAAGAAAAACAAACTTTATTCGTATAACACCTTTAATATAAGAAATGCAGCTCAAAGGTGTTTTACATATAATATTGATAAAATAAAAATATTCTAATAGAATAAAACATGTAAAAATGTAATTCATATAAGAGAAAAGCAACATAAGAACGCGTTAAAATGACATTTAAAAGAAAGAAAATTAAAATGAAAGTGTCGCTGTTACTGTATAATGGATTTAACTGGTTTCCACTGGCTCCCTGTGTACTTAGATATAAATGTAAAGGACGGTTAATTATTGATTTTCTAGTTATTTTAATTAATAATTTAAAAGGTAAAACCTGATAAAACTCAGCTCACTCACTCTTAGGATAATTAAAAGCTGCTAATCGTCGCAGTCGAGTAGATTAAATCAGCTTTTCCTTTGCTTTAAAAATACTTTAACAATGAATTCCTTATCAAACTAGTTCATGATTTGTCTTTGTCAATAAACTTCATTGATTAACGGACAACTAATTTGAGTTCCTACACAAAGGATCTAAGACAGTAGAATAAAAGGATAATCCTGAATTATTGTGATAGTTGTTAACTGCTTTTTTAGTTTTCCAGTGAATAAACAGATTGATGTTGTGTGTGTGTGTGTGTGTGTGTGTGTGTGTGTGTGTGTCTGATGCAGCAGCAGTGATCAGTGGAGCTGGAGGGATGCCTGCAGCAGAGAGCAACCATGCCCAGCAGGTCCTGTCCTCCCTGAACCAGCAGAGGGCGGTAGGCAGGTTCTGTGATGCAGCGTTGAACGTGGGAGGGGGGCTGGTCTACCTCGCCCACCGCAACATCCTGGCCTGTTTCAGTGACCTGTTCCAGCACCCCCCCATGCCCGCCTCCCCGTGCATGGAGCTCCACCTCCAGGAGTGTCCCAACGACGGCCTGGAGCTGCTGCTCAACTTCCTCTACACCGGGGAGCTGAAGCTGGATCCTGAGAACCTGGACAAGGTGCAGCACGCGGCCGCCAGCCTGTGTGTGCCGGCCGCCCTTCTGCTCTGTGAGCGGTTCAAGGAAACGTCTGTGGATCCTGCTGCTCCTCTCAAGCGTAAACGAGGCCGACCTCGAAAGACCCCGTCACACACGACCCCTCAGGGTCCGGTCAAAGACGAGAACCTGGTCGTGGTAACAAGAGATGATTCTGGGTTCGATCCTGAACCAGCCACCACAACCACTGCGACCACCACCACCCGCTCTGGTCGTGTAGTGAAGGGCCCCAAGCGACTGGTGACTGATGAGGTCCCCCCCACTGATGTAACGGCCCCTGAAGTCCCCAGCACCAAGGCCCCACATATTCCTGCGGAGAAAGAAAGCGGTGACGTGGGAAATCAAAATCCAGATCAGCCAAGTGTAGAAGCTGAGGTACAATACACACATGTACAGGAAGCATGCCACACCTCACTGTGATTGTGTATTTGCTGCTACAGGCAACCACAAGTGCAAGTAATGATCGACACTAACACGGTTGTTATCGTTGCAGACAACCGAGCTGCAGATTGACATAAACGAGGACGAGGGTGTGAACCCGGTGCTGGAGGAGGAAGACGAGGACGGGGGGGATTTCGAGGGTTCGGACGAGGAGTACGTTCCCGTGGCCGAGCCCCCCCCCTCAGGCTCGTCCACATCGACGGCCCGGAGACGCAGGGCCCAGAGGAAGACGGAGACAGCTGAGAACGGCGAGGCCGCGGAGGACGACTCGAAGAAGGACTCGGTCCAGTGTCCCACCTGTGACAAATCCTTCAAGAGCAAATACTACCTCAAAGTCCACAACAGGTAAATATGTCTCCTCTGTGTCCACCCCTCCAGGTCACTGTGGAATCGACTGACGTGTCTTTTCTTCCAGGCGACACACGGGCGAGCGGCCCTTCGGCTGCCTGAAATGTGGGAAGAGGTACTTCAGGAAGGAGAATCTCTTAATACACGAGATCAGAGATTGTGCTCGAGTGCAGGTGAGTCAGGAAATCAAACCGTTTCAGCTCCAGAAACGTCTGCATCACATATGAAAGTGTAAAACTCGTGTTCGTGGTTTGTTGTGATTACAGACGTACTCCTGCTCGACGTGCTCCGAGACCTTCGAAGGAAAAGAGCAGCTACGTCTACACAATGTGTCGCACACCGGAGAAATGCCCCACAAGGTGCCCACCCCACCCCCCCCCCCACACGGACGACAATAAATCATATCTACTGTACAATGAGTTTTAGAAAACGATCTTCATTGACGTGGTCTTTATTTTTACACAGTGCTCATTGTGTGCTGAACAATTCATGTACAAGAAGAACCTGACGATTCACATGATGAAGGTCCACGGTTACCCCAAACCACACGCTGTGAGTTCCTCTGTTCACGGTCACGTGTCCACACTAAATAACACTTCAAGTGTGTAACTTTACTTCTTTGAAATACCTTTTACTGCAGTGAAATGGATTTCCATGTACCTGCAATTACTCATATTAATGTTTTATTTCTTTAACACCCCGTGACATAATAAGAGTGAAAGGATTCAATTCATGTTCATCCATATATATATATATATATTTACAACCTTTTTATATCGTCTATACTTTTTACATATTTATATCTCTTCCTTTTTTTATTATCTTTCATATTTTATGTACAGGGTTCCTATGGTCATGATAAACCTGGAAAAGTCATGGAATTTTAAAATGACTTTTTCCAGGCCTGGAAAAGTCATGGAAATTTGATATATTCATATATTCATGGCGCTCATTTACGCTGAGTTTTAAATAAATCATATGCTTTTAAAGAAATACGCTTAAAATATAAGCAGGAATATTTGGGTTTTTTGTCATTTAAGGTTTAAATACTACATTTTGTCCCTTCTTTGCGTATACACCGAGATTTCACAAAATGTTCGGTCATGGAAATTTGGTTTAAAGTTATTGAAAAGTCATGGAAATCCATTGGTCAAAATGTGAATGAACCCTGTAAACACCAGTAAAACTCAGTTTCTTGCACATTCGCCTTGAATTAAGTTTCTTGTTTCCACTCTGTTTAAACAACATTTCATCTTAAGTGTCCACAGTGTCCCAAAACCTTCCTGACCCGGACGGAGCTGCGTGTCCACGAAGCAGCCAAACATCGGGGGGAGAAGCCGTTCGTGTGCGAGGAGTGCGGCCATCGAGCGTCCAGTCGGAACGGGCTGCAGATGCACATCAAGGCCATTCACAGGTAGTGGAGCGGGGCTTGTTTATTACAGTAATGCCGACTTCATATTTAACCCCAATGCTCATCAAAGTTGGCTTTGTAAACGAATGGGAGTTGATAAACTTTCAGAGTTAGTCCAGGAGATCGTGGAGTAGGAAGGGAGCGCTCCTATAAATATGAAATTCAAGATCACGGGAGCAGAGACAACAAGCTGCTGCATGGTTGAAAGTGAGACATGTGATCTATTGGACTGAATCCATTCATATAAAGACCCACATTCCAAATTATAGGGCCCAGGTTGAAAAATACCAAATGAAAACCCCTGTGCAGATGAAGTGAGTCTATTCTTTCGATGTGCTTCACAGGAACGAGCGGCCGTTCGTCTGCACCCTGTGCGGCCACGCCTTCTCCCAGAAGAACAACCTCAACATGCATCTGCGGATCCACAGCGGGGAGAAGCCGTTCCAGTGTCACCTCTGTGGGAAAACCTTCAGGACTCAAGGTCATTAAGCATCCTTCCTCCCTCCCGCTTTGAATATTCCTCTGTCAGCGAGAGTAATGGCGCCACCTGGCTGTTGTTTGTTGTACTGATTGTCTCTTTAATACCAGCCAGTCTAGATAAGCACCACCGGACGCACACCGGCGAGCGTCCCTTCGGCTGCGACGTCTGTGAGCAGCGGTTCACGGAGAAGGGCGCCCTCGTCCGCCACAAGGCCAGCAAGCACGAGGAGGGTCGACCCCACTGCTGCCAGATCTGTGGCAAAACCTTCAAAGGTGAGAGATCCAGATAGACGGGCCCTGCTTGGTTCAGTGTGCGATGAACACGTCGTGTTTTGAGTCCTGATGAATCTGGTGCTCATGTGGTTCTTCACCAGCGAGGGAGCAGCTCCGTGTTCATCTGCGCCGCCACAAGGGCATGAGGAAGTTTGAGTGCCTGGACTGCGGCTACAAGTTCACACGACAGGTCGGTTCACTCACTGTTATTATTAATAAATCCTCTGATGATCTGTTAATCCATCCTAACATTGATCTGAATCACACAAGGTTTTATAAAAACATCTGTCTAATAATGATGTTCAGGGTTTAAGGAAGGGCAGGGTCGAACCTGGACGTGTGATATATTCAATATTAATAAAATCTGATTAAACAAATGACCCGAGCTCTGTAGCAGCAGCGGCTTGGACTCATCAACAAAAGTGACTTTATCTGTCTCGACTTCTGGGTTCTGTGTATATATGGTTCTAATATTATGAATAATAAGCAGATGAACAGCTGTTTGTGCAGCAGTCATATTCAAACTCAAAGGACGATCACAGATCCCTGAGAAATATTCACATTGTAGAAGTTAGAACCAGATATTAAATGATTATATGATTTAATATCTGATTCATTTACTGGTAATCTCAGCTCTAAAATATACATGAATATGTAAATGTTTCTTTCTTCCAGGCTCATCTGAGACGACACGTTCAAATCCACAAGCGCACAGAGAACTACAACCCCCGCCAGAGGAAGCTGAGGAACCTGATCGTGCAGGATGTCGATGGAAGTTCTGGTGAGAAGGATTCAACAAAGACCGCGGGAGTGTCGCTGACCACCGAGCAGACGGATCACAGCCCTGACCCCGGCGACCTCCAGGAAACCACAAACCAGGAGGCCGCCCCCTCGCCGGCAGGGGCAGGCCTCGGCTCCAGCTGCATCATGCGGGTGGTGATCGAGTCCAGCGCCCCGGTGATGGAGGAGCTGGTGTCAGATCCGAACCTGGCACCGGTCGAGGCCGAGGAAAGTTTCTCGGTGGCAGAAGTCCTGCAGCCGACGCAGCTGGTCACCGAGGTGTTCGAGTCCACGGTGGACATGGAGGGGATCGTCCAGGACACGTCCGAGAGCAAGACATGAGACCTGAAAGAGACTGGAGCCTTCAGAGGATTCAGGTCAATGAGAAGCACTGAGGAGAGGAAGCAGGTGGAGAATCACAGCCGGACACTGCTACTGAAACGGCTGCTGATGAGTCTCCAGTCGTGTGAGAGAAGAGAAGCAAACACATTTCATGCTCGTAGTAATTTATACATATTTAGGTGAACTGCATGTTTGTTAAAACAGCTGGAAACCTCTGTTTGGTTTAATTCAGCCTCCTCATCCCAGTGAGCCCAAAGCAGCTGGACTCTGGAAACCATAACATATCTTTATCAGTCTTTAGATTTGGGGAATTTAGATGAGATGATTAACAATAAACATGATTTACCTTGTTCACTTGTGATTTATGTATTTCTTTGCTGCAGGATTGATAATTTAAGTATATGTATGGACTAAACAAAATGATGTGGTATTTAATGAGCCTGTAGGTGGATTTCATTTTCATTTGACCAAGCCAGGCTTGCTTTCTTCATATTTAACAAAAAGACAAGGTTAACAGATTTTCTTATTCTCCAAAATGTGATCAAAGATGCCCGGTGGAGTTTCTGACAACTATTTGCACCACGACGCGATTTTTCTTTGCATGAAACTTTCAATTTCTTTGAGATTTGACCCATCTGACGTATAAACGACAACTATAAAACCATGATGCTGTATTAATTGAGACCAGTTCACATGGAGGAGATTCAGATCCTGATTGGAGATGTTCCTGGTTTACAGATGTCAGAACATTGTGTGAATAGATTAACACGGCGGTTTATGATTAAAGCTTTATGGGCAAAAACATACGCTTGAAAATCATTAAAAAAAAACTTTATTGACTTCTCACACTCTGCCACAGCTACAGTCTGTAATCTATAAGTGAACATTCGTATTCATCGCACAACTCAAGTGACTCAGCAAAATAAACTCTCAGGTCTGCCTGCAGTTTCATTTATGGTAACTATACTGTAAACATTACAGAAACACAAAGGATATGAATATACTATATTTACAAAACTGATTCAACAACACACACCTGTATGAAAACTATAATGAACAACAACAGCACAGATCATTGTCACACTGCAGTGATGTTCCTCTGACGTCAGGCTAGATTAGAATACTTTTATATAAAGGGGAGTGATGAGCAAATATTTATAATCCCAGTAGGAGCCTACAGGTGGACACTGGGTTGGGGTGGGGGGGTGGATGGGAAATAAGATGCAAAGGAATCAAGCTTGTAATATAATTCTATATTTTAAATGCTTGATTCAATTCTTAAGTGGCTGAATTTGAACTGTTCATAACAGTATTTGCATTTCCTCACCCTGAATGTGACGTCAGAGGAAAATGGCCGGCGTACGACTACGTTCTATGGAAACACACAAAATTACAATTTCCATTAAAGCAAACGTTTTTGTTTTTTCTTTTACACAAGAGCACAAATTATTTAGATTTTCCAGTTGAGATCGCCGACCCTTCACTAGTGTCACTGCTCTGGTTCTTAAGCAAATGCATCCATAAAAAAAAAAAATCATAAATACAATTCTGTAGGAAAATACTTCATGCACATTCTGCTGGTGGTTCTAAAGAAGGTGTGTGTGTGTGTGGGGGGGGGGGGGTGCAACCTCATTATCACTGGTTATATTAGACAAGTGCAACCAATCCATATTTCAGCTCGTACAAGTCAACACATCCGATGAAGCCTTCTGTCCGTTTACTGCTAAATATCGATTGTTGAATGTTTGTGGAATGTAGACAGATTGTTGTTGTTGTTGTTGTTTTGGCTTCTTTCTTGCTGGTGAATCACGGTTAATAATAAACTAAAGTAACAGTCGGACTCTGAACTGATTTCAAGGATAAAGATTGAACTGGCACGTTCATTACCCACAATGCTACTCGACCACTGTTGAGGCCATTTGTCAGACCTCACTCTGAAGCCTCACCAGGTTTGTAAACACTCACTTTGGTGCTTGTGTGTGATTTAGAATTACAATTTAATGCGTTTGTAGAAAAATAAATTCCACAGTGATCAGCTGATGACTCACAGATGTTCTCATCCCCCGTGTGGTTAATAGTTCCTGAATAAAACCTAAAGAGAAGCATCTGTTTTACTGCTCTTCACAGAAGGAAGGGTGCAGTTAACCAGTCTCATGGTTCTCTTAAAATAAAAAATGCATTTAAAAAAGAAACATTTCCGACTGTTGTTGCTGATGTTCTGCAATTTTGTCTGTAAATTGAGAAAAATGTTTCCTTGAGCCGAAGGTGTCGTCTTCAAATGTTCGGTGTTGTCGTACACCGTAAAACACAGATGCTCGAACCTCCAGGAAACATTTTATAGTTGAAAAAGAAGATGATCATCAAATAATCTGCAGATGACTTTGAGCGATAAGTGATGAATTGTTTCAGCAGTGTTTTCACACCATATGTTTCAGTTTTACAAGAGAAAAACTTTAAAGGATGATGACTTTGGGAAAGAAGCTCCGCCCACTTCCCTGTAAGAGCAGCATACAGACACTTCCCTCTTCTTCTACAGGAACCAACCAGAACTGTTTCCCTGTGAACAGGACTAAGCAACCCACCTGTCTGTTCTTCATCCAGTCACAGACATGATTGTCACTACGACACATTCACACTCGGGTGGATTCTGCTCCTTCGTCTCTTCAGCCTTCAACATCTTCACCATGTGATGAGGTGAATTCACAGTCAGCCAATGACAGCACGATGAGGACTGAAAACACGTGAGAGGGCTTCAAGGCCCAGACTCAGTGCGCCGGGTTCACATCCTGGTTGATATTGTTGTTGAGGTTGTGGAGCGCTTGCTGGCGCTGGTGGCGGTGCAGGTGGATGGGGTTCGTCTCGGGGGCGTCGGCGGGTCGGAAGGCGCTGGACACCTGGGGCATGAACTGGCGGAAGATGCTGACGCTGCCGTGCCAGAAGGTCGGCTGAGGCAGTCGTCCGGCGAGGGCCCACGTGCGCGTGGTCGGGTCGAAGGCTTCCACCACGTCGGACAACTCAAACGTGTTGTCGTAGCCACCGGACACAAACAGTTTACCGCCCAGGGCTGCAACGCTCCCTCCAACGTGCACCTGGGAAAAAGATAGGAAAAAATAAATGGACTTTTACTTTGTTATTTATCAGTTTTGGGGCAAAAAAATGAGTGAAAACATATAATGAAAAGGATTGTTAGTAAATACTTTAAATGAGGTTAAAATAAGGGTAAAAATATAAAACCAGACACGTTTATCATATGAGCATGAATCAGTTGTTCTTGCTTTAGAAAAATAAGGAATATTTGAATGATTAAAAACATATAACAACAAAAAACTGATGCTGAAAATAACAAAAAGCTGGTTAAACAAATAGATATGAGTAAAATAAAATAAGTGTTAGAAAAAAATATAAATAAACCAACTTGAGGTTAAAGGAAACATATAAAACTTCTGAGTAATCTCAATATAATCAAATAGATTTAAAGTATACAAACAGGCTGATATCATTGACCACATTCACTCATTCATCACTTGTGTTCATGTGCGTGTTCATCACCATCTTTGGACCTGTTGACCCAAAGAGATCACGAAGGGATTGTGCAAGAAGAACGAAAGCAGAGAAACACATGGTGTGAAATACTAACCTGGGTCATCGGACTTATCATGTCCCACTTGTTCTTTTGGGGATTATAAACATCCACCTCCGCTGAGTCATCCCTACAAATAGAAACACACCAAAGTCAAGCCACTGGCAAAAGCAGCCCATGATTCATAAATATTGAACTAGTCACGTCTAATAAACACTAATCAATTATATCCTCAGGTTTACTGCGTTAGAGGAAGTCTGTGATCTGGTATTGTTATAAATTGTGGTTTAACTATAAACTGACTGAAAGCTCATATAACCCAAAGTGTTCTGCTGATCTTACAGACTTTAGAATGTAAATAAGAAATCAAAAAAGATATTTTTCATTAGAAAACTACCAGAAGGAAAATGTAAACAACTCAAGAAAAGGTCCAGCACTTCAAAAGCTATGTATTAAATAGTGTTACCAGCCAAATGTACCTTAAGGGCAAGTTCTAAGTACTCACTCTGCAAACAAACACCAAGTTATAAAATGTTCTTAGTTAATAACACAATATGAGCCTCTCTTTATAAAAGCAGCAGGAAGGCTCCAGAGAAATGAGGGAACTACAGGAGCCATGAAGAGAAACTTCCTCAGAGTCAGTTCAGATGTGAAACTGTTAAGAACCTGTTTCCTTCTGACCTGACAAAGTAGATGAGGCCGTTGAGGGTCAGCGTCTTGGGTGTGAAGGACCAGGGAGGCAGCTGACCACAGTTCACCATGGCCCAGCGGTTGGCCTCTGGGTCGTAGCTCTGGATGGCCATGGTGTCCTCTCCGGTCAGGCAGCCGATGGCGTACAGGCGTCCGTTGCACGACGTGGTGGAGCAGTTGTCCATCGGGTGCAGCATGGCGGGTAAGGCCTCCCAGCAGTCCAGAGCGTGGTCGTAGCGCTCGGTGCTGTCCGACGCCACCACGTAGAGCTGACCCTTCACCACACAGGAGCTGTGGTACTCGCGGGCCTTCAGCATGGGCGCCGCCTCGGTCCACTCGTTGACGCTGGACTTGTAGCGCCACACGCCGTCGTAGAGGCGAGCGCCGTCGGAGCCACCTGGGAGACACAGTCAGTGAAGCTTCTGATGGTTTCAAATACAGAAACTCTGATTTCTTTAATATGCAAAATAAGCTGCATCACAGGTGAAATCAGATTAAATCTGCCTGTAAACGTAAACATGTGTTATTCCTGTGGAGTCACTGAGCTAACTGCTAATCTCATGGTCGGTCATCTGTCTCCTTCCATCTCTGACTCAAGGTCTCAGATGATGTGTCGGGGAAACTCAAGGGAAAACGATGCTGATGATATTGATGATGACACCACTAGTGTCCTGGCAGCACATCATGTCCCGTCTTACTCACACACCCACACACACACACACACACACACACACACACAGACAGACACACAAACACAGACACCAGCCAAAGAGCCGGTGGTTTATTTTTAAGCCCTCACGCCTGACGACCAATTCATAATACGAAGGAGCAGGAGTGGAAATGTACTGACTGACACTTCCACAGAACAGAGTCTAAGACACACAGCAACTGTATCCACTGTAACCACACTGTCTCTGGAGATCCCCTTCAAAGTGTTGTGTAGTAGAAAAGTGTGTTAGAAAGATGTTGGAGTGTCTTTGATCGTCTTACCTGTCACGTACATATCGTTTCCCAGGGCAGCTATACTGTAGCCCCCTCCGAGGTGGTCAGGGAACTCAGCCAGGTAGCGCCACTGACCCGTCTGGGGGTTGTAGCAGTCCACCGTGACCAGCTCGTCACAGTCCTGGTCGCAGCCTCCCACCACTACCAGGATTTCTGCCAACCCCGTGGATGGCCGTGGCCGCATGCGGTGGCAGGGCCGGTCATGGCGGTCGTACTCGCAGGACTGGAAGCTGCGGGCTTCGTTCACCATGCGGAGGCAGGTGGGCGACAGGTAGACGAGCGGGTCGCTCTCCACGTGGGCCAACAGGAAGAACCGCCTGACGAACGGGAGTCGGACCTGCTGGAGGAGCTCGGGCCAGTAGTGGAGCCTCCGCTGCAGATCGGCCTTCACCCAGCGCACTGCGATTTGATAAACCGTCTCCTCCTTGTCCACACCCAGCTCATTATCGGACATGAACTCCAGCAGGCGCTTCCAGGGTAATCGCTCAAAGTCCATCCCCTTCGCCAGCTCCATGATGTTTTTCAGGACAAAGCGGCGAGCGCTGGTGGCCAGCTCTCTGCAGGCGAACGCCTCCGCAAAGTCCTGGATCTCCAAGCAGTTGGAAATGTCCAGCCGCTGCTCCAGGAAAGCACAGCAGGCCTCTTTCACCGAGGGAAACTGAAACAGGTCGGCCGTCTTGAGAAGGAGGTCCACGTTATCCTGAGTGACGGTGACCCGCCCCGTGTAGCAGAAGTCCACCAGCAGACCCAGAAGCTCGGCCGACACCTCGTGCAGAACCACCCGGTCCATGACGCTCTCCCTCAGGGTTCCTGTAAACATGGCCCGGAAGTAGGTGCTGGCGGCGGCCAACACTGTGCGGTGACAGTGGAACTCGCGGCCCTCGGCACAAAGAGTCACATCGAAAAACTTTCTCTCAGCTCTGAGTTCGTGGATTCCCCGCAGGAGGTTGAAGGCGTGAGCCGTGTCGAAGAACGGCAGCGTGGACGGCTGCGTCTGCAGGACGGGCTTCTCCGGATCGGCTCTGTCTGGTTGATCCATCTCTGGTGGTTGTGATCAGAACGTTGATTTCATCTATGAGACAGAGAAACACCAGAAACATGCATCAAAGCTTAAATCAACCTGGTACAACAAACAAATCCTTTTATTATCGATTTCTTTACAGATTTTTTCCTGATTAATAAATAGTTGTTCAATAAAATATCCCAAAAATTGTTTACTGAAGCCCAAAGACTTAAAATCACTTGTTTAGACTTTCAACATTTAAATTCTCACAACTGAAAAGCAAATCTATTAATTAATTATTAGAACTGATGATTGATGGAAACTCAGTGATCTATAATGCCAAAGGTAAATGAGAAATATCTATAATGTTATTTCATTCAAGAAAAGTTTCACAGTTAAAAAACAAAAGATGTATATTAAGTTTCATATCTGCCTCTTCAATCCCAGATGGAATGCCTAGAAGCAAAAACAAGCCAAGTAGCGAATAACAGCAGAGACATGAAGCCGACGTTTTACCAATGTTACTGGACATAGGTTCCAATAAACTGAAAATCAAATCCTACAGCTGTTGTGTCCCTACCTGACTTCCTCCAGGCACGTTATACAATCCCAGGGAAAAACAGTCTAGAATATTCAACAGCGGAGCTCGAGAGTTCGACCAGCTCCTTACTTGTGTTTAAGAAAGAGAGCTCGCTTGTGCTCAGGGTCTATAAATACACAAGCAGTGTCCATTTCCAGAGGGGGGGGGGGGAGAGAACACCTAACATGCCGTGAGCGTACACTGTGGAGAGAGTGTAGACCCCGCCCCCTTTTCTACTGGTATGTGTCTGTGGTCAGTCGGTGTGAGGAAGTCGTCATTGAGAGGAGCGAGAAGAATCCAGAGCAGAAACATAGAGCGTCCGGTCTGAGGCTAGATCCACACTATGATAAGTTTTCATTTGAAAACACGTCCACGCTGCTCCAGAGCTTCAGAGAAGCCAGAAGTCTGGAAACGCTGCAGAGTGCTGACCGGGTTTTATTTTGAAAACGATGATGTAAACACACTCAAACGTCTTTTGAGTCATGATTCGTCAGTCTTCTATCACATGACCCCCTTTCGAAAGAGGGGTAACTAACATTAGCCTGAAGACACACCGAACAAATATGAAAGTTACAGCTTCTGAAATATGAGGTTGTTACTGGTCCTCGTCACAAACAACAGTCTATTGGATACAGATTCTGAAATTAGTAAATTAATCAGCAGAAAATGATTTATCACAAACTGTATGATACAATATTCAAAACAGAAAAGCCACTCGAGAAGTCTGTTGCTGGATGAAGCTTTGAAATTAATATATTTGGGTCATGAGCTGTTGCAGCCTTCATCAAAAATGTTGAAATCAACACTCAACACATATTTTTATTTTATGAACCCTTATATAGATTTTTTTCTGTTTGTGTTATAAAACTGACCCTTCAGTCGGTTTTTAATTCTGAAAGAGTTTATATGATACTGCAATCTGTCTATTTATAGCTTCATATAACTCATTGCAGCTTACAGAGAGCTACACTGGGTTTAGACCTTGTGTTGTGGATTCAATTTCAGGTCTACATTCCTGTATCATCGCCAGGAGGAAAAAAAAAAGCAAAAATACTTCTTTTGACTTTTTCAAAACCACCCGTTCACTTCACAGAGACGTGAATTTAACGGCCAATCAGAGCCTCCTGTCAACATTCGGAGATGATCATTCCTTCTCGAAATACACAGGTATCTCTTTACAGAGATTTGTTTAAAGGCTGTAATAAGGCCCCTGGTCCTCTGGCCAAAGGACTTAGCACACATTCCACACCGGGGTTCAACAATGCAGCGGTGCACACGGCTCTAAGGGATCAAACTGCCCCGTGAAGGGCAGACAGGGCCTCACATCCCAGATCTGCACTGGCAGACACACATCTTCCTTACTCCTGTTTAAGCCATCGTCTTTATGTTAGAAGGGAAATGGCTTCTCCTTACATAGAAGTGATGAGCTTTCCTTTCACCCAGTCGTTTCAGGGATTTCTTACGACCACTGTCCTGCGTGCAAATGCTAAAAATGTTCTTCCCTGAAAACAGCTCAGTCATTCAACAATAACATCTGGTCTTCGTCTTCCACGTTTTGGCCGTTATACCCCCCCCCCCCCCGCCGCATTATCACGAATATAAAACATGAAGTTATCTTCAAAGTGCAGCAGCCAGGAAGTGAATTGAGCAACTTGTGTTTACCAACCTGCTCCAGGAATAGCTTAAAGACATTTATACTCTCCAAAGGGACGAGGCAGAGGGAGGGACATGGCACAGAGGGGGAAACACTCCATCAGCTATGAGTGAGGAGCACAGAGAGAGCAGTGTAACAGCCAAACATCCCCCCCGCCCACCTGCACAGGCTCTCGCCATGTAGGTGGCAGGGTCTCTGACCCCCCCCCCCCCCCCCGCTGTCATCAGGTACCATAACAGTATACAGTCTGTCTTCCCCTGGAGATGAACTCATGACCTGTGGCTATATTCTGGATAAAAACACTCATGGAGGAGGCCGGCTGTTACTCACAAGTAGAGCCAGACTTGTTTGGATTTCTGGAGGCTGACTTATACCCATACATCTGTTGATATATATCTTAAAAAATGTATTTAGAAATTATTCTTAAGATGACGTTAAGAAACGCTTGTGGTGGAACTGATGCTTGATATTTCACAGATGAACTAAACAGGTGGAAAGACACTTGTGCAGCTTCAGGGTTCTGCAGCCTCTTTCAGCCGGTGTTTACCTGCGGCTCAGTTACTGAAGGTCCCTTGTCCAGTTTCATGGGTAACATCCTGTCTATAAACCGAGAGGATGGTTGGGGGGGTGTATATTTTTTTCTAATCCTTGAAGAGATTGATGAGAGGGCCTGTGACTTCAGTCGGGCACCATGTTGCTAATGAAGATGCTCAAACTACTGCAGAAAGACACTGAGAGAAGAATAAAGTGAGAAATGGCAACTTTCTACAGCCCAAGATGAGCTAAGCATATTTTACTAATGTCTGAACAACAGTCAAAACCCCCATATTAAATTTGATTATCAGTTCATCTGCTGATTAGATGTTAAATCTTCACATTGTAATGTGGACGAGGCTGAGATGCACGAGTTCTGCAAACATCTGTATGAACTTTACTCTCAGATTAGTGAGCACAAATACAAAAGGCAACAAGCTCAGATTACACAAAAACAAAGCCTCATCTTGTTTCATTTAAACTGAAGAACAGAGTTGGCTTGGTTTACCGGCTGCAGGGTCTGAGTCTGAATCACAGTTCCATAACAGTTTGGCTTCCAACAGTCCCGACTATTCAGTTAGGTTTGTCTGGGAGCTGCTCTGTACATTTGAACTGGTACATCACAAACCACTCTACCTACTGGTGCAGTGTACAGTCTGTCTCAATGCTAGTGGTGCCCCTTACTGGTGCAAGCTTGCAATTACCAGTAACGACAGTGAAACAGCTCGACTGTGAACGACCTTCTTCAAACTCAGCTGTTCACATGTATTATTCTGGTTTGAAAGTTTTGAAATACAAACTGGAGGGATCTTTCCTGCAGCTATAGAGACATTCTTTACCGGAGCATGACTCAGCACCTTGTATACGCCAACAACCCCAGTGAGACAGCTGCTCACTCTGCCGTTGCTGCTGGGACCAGTGCAGACAACAGAGTGACACAAATCCCTGGTTCTCCACAGCTGAGCCCAGCCTGGCCATAAAAAGGCAACCGTGCCCCCCCCCCCCCCTCCCCCATCCACTGATGAGGGTGAGCACAAGGCCACGAGCAGCAACAAGCCTCAGATAAGAGACATGAAGAATGTCTGCACAGCGGGGTCAGGACTTTCTCCTGAGTTTCACAAATGAAGGACGCAGCAGGAGATATGTAAATGAATGTTATAATATTCAAAGAAGCTCACTCGATTGCATTTCCTCAACATACTGGCTTTAACTGTTGTTTTTAAATATGTTTGTTGGTTTAAACTGATTCTTGTCACTGGAACGCAACGTCCCAGCCATTTGGTTCTGGAATATTTTAAAGATCTCTCCATCTTTAACGTTAGATTGCTCACGGTGAAAAGATATAATCTTAATTTGCACAACACTTTCATCTGCTAGTTGTGGAAATCTCCACAACTTGAGCTGAACTAATAAAAGAATCTTGAACAATTGGATAAGTGGTTTGGAAATGATCTCAGTGGTAGAACTCGAGCTGACGTGGCTGATGACTGTAACTTTATGAGTTTTAAGAAAAGGTGCACCACAGGGATCTATACTAGGTCCACTATTATTCATAATTTAAAACATAAACCTCAGAGGCCTCAAATTAAAAAACTGTTCAAACCATCCAGAGCCTTGTTGGCTTCATGATAACATCCAGATGTCAGATTCACAGCTGGGCCCGAATCCACATGTACAGCCAGATGTTCCACGTGACATATGAAGGTTGTTATTATTATACAAACAGTTTGCTAACTTCCAGGATGCTAACGAACTTTAGCCACACTTTATAACTCGTAATGGAACGTTAAACAACAAATGAGGATAAAGCTGCGTGTTGTTGTTCCACGTGTTAAATCATTTGAAAGATGATAAAGATGATAAAGACGCGTCGGGATCGGAGCTCCGGATGTTTCCTGTTGCGTCACCGCGGGACGCAGCGATATTAGAAACTGACCTGAGGTCGGCTGCAGCCTCGGAGGAGGTGTTCACTGAGACCCGAGAGGAGACGAGGGACTGACACAGGAGGAAGAAGGGTTCGAACCCGCGGCTCCGAGAGTCTGAGGCCTCATCTTCTTCTGCTGCTTCCTGTCCGCCATGACACCCTGCGACACATGATGCCTTCATGGCCCGTCGGAAATATCAGCAGCAGCAGCAGTGGACGATTCTGTACAATAACAATAATGATCCTAATAGTTATAATAGTCGTAGATAAATGTTATCTACATTATAACGTTACTACTACTGCTGGTACTAATACTAATAATATTTATATTACTAATGATAACACTATTATTCATAAATTCAAGATAATTAACGAGAAGGTAAATACACCATCATTAGTATAGTATACTACTAATACTAGTCCAACTATTTCTAGTAATAATAATACAAAAAAATATATATAAATATGTCCATGATTACTATAAAACAACTTCTACTTCTAGGATTTATAATAATAATAACAGAAACAAGATGAAGACGAAGACAAATAAGAACGACATACCATCATTACTATACTATTAATACTAGTACAACTACTGCTAGTAATAATAATACAAATACAAACAATAATATTTCCATTATTACTATATATCTACTACTACTTCTAGGAATTATAATAATAATAATAACAGAGACCAGAAGAAGACAAAGATGGATAAAACGATATACTATCATTACTATACTACTGCTACTAGTTCTAGTGATAATAATAATAACAGAAATAAGAAGCACACGAAGATAAAGAAGCATGATACCATTATTAAAGGGAACTTGTGACTTATACACCTCTTGATATCTGTAATATCATGTATTACATTATGCCTGACCCTCATGTTCCACAGAGGATTGACCTGAGAGTCCGACGGCCTCGGCGGGAACACCTCAGATCAGATGTTGTACGTTTTGTGTTGGAGTTTCTCTGTGTGTTGTGAACCTTGAGAGAAACTCCTGTTGACACAACTCACAGTCTGTTCAATCCCATTCGCTGCAGCACTGAAGTAAATCTCGTGTCCCTGAAGCTTTTTGTGGAGCCACTTTGAAATAAACTCAAGTTAGGACAGTGAGGGCCATTGTGAGGGAGCTGTCTTTTACAAGTGCAACCTAATTACAGTGCATGTGAAGCAATAACAGCAAATGGAAGTTACCATATCAACAAATGGCACTGATCTAATGTTGTGGTTGTATCACGCCTCTGCATTAGAGGAGCTGGGCGGCTGGTTTTTATTACCAGAGCCAGACTGGTATGGTGTTTCCAGCCTGTCAGCTATTAAATATCTACATAAAGAAAAGATCTAAGTGTCATTGTTGAAAATGGAATCATTAAACCTCAGTCAAGTGAAGTGAAATGTCAGCATCCCTGGTGGACGACCCTCTACCTAATTTGGCAGCATTATACAATGTCAGAGTGACCCCTGTGTGGAGGACGTCTGTCAGCAGTTCCCACATCTCCACTGCCTGTGGCCAGTGAAGTGAAGCCAGAGAGGGTTCAACAGCAGGTCACGCTTATTCTACAATCAAGGCCATCCTCTCTTTCTTGCCTTCCCCATTACCCCTTTCTGAGGGATGAGCAGCGAAGGTACAAAGACGTACAATTTTTTCTCCACTGACTGAATCTTAAGCAGTTTATTGAATTAAACATCGCGAGGGCCTCGGTGGATATTACCTGTCAGTGTCCTGCTGGTTCAAAGGAGAGCAAGTGGATTGTGAATACCTGATGGATGGATTTATTATTTCTCACGGGAAATCATCTGAATTCAAAACGCACATTTTACGTCCATAATCTGTGACGATTTAATTTTAGTGCAAGCGAAGATCCAAAATTGTTTTTTATTGTTTATCAGAGCTCCAGGACAGAAGTTAAGAGTCATGTCATATCATTTGCAGCTTGGACGTTATTACATGATGGATCTTTACCAGCAGTGAATGGTTTGTGGCAAATTTAATGGTAATCCATCAAACATGTGTCAACATATTTCAGTCTGAACCACAAAAGTCAAAGGCCAGTAGATTGCCAGAGACATTATGATTGATCCTTTGCGCACCGTGGATGTTTGCGTCAAGTTTCAAAGTAATCCATCAGACAGACGTCTTGTGGTTTCATTAAAAGAAAGACAATGTTTAAAAATCCATTGCAATCCATCTGATGGTTGTGTTGGACCAACTGACATCTTGTAAATCATTGTCATGTCTTTTGATTATGTTTCACAGGACGAGAGAAAAACATCATGAACCTTTAGTGAAGACTTTGAAATGGAAGTGATCAATTCAACATCAACAAAACTAAAGAAAGGTTAAGAAATCATTTAACAAATGATAATTAGGCTGCTGTAATGGCAGCATCGAAGGTCTTGAATGATGTGGCGGCTGGTGCAGTAGATAAAAAACAGCATTGTGTTGTCATTTTTATGAATATGCTTAGTAATTTCAATATTGTTGATATCTTATGAAAGAAACTATAAGATTTGATCATTAACAAAGGTGTACCACAGAGCTGTGTACTAGGTCCACAGTGGTTGTGTTCTCCACTATGTTCATTACCTATGTGCAAACTTTGCCTGTTAGCTTCCTACTAGCCAAATCCTTGAATTGAAAGTCACTGTGTGTGTGAATAACACTGAAGTGAACTGCATTCACTGCTTCCATACTAATTTCATCCTTTTTATAACTCTAGCAACTTTGAAGGTTAAATAACTAAATTATTAATTTACCAGGGATGTGACAACCATGAACCTTCATATTTAAAATCCTGCAGTCTGAGCTGAGCCTCCCTCTCATTCCTTCATCCCCATCTTTCATCCCTTGTTATTATACTTGTTATCGTGTTAGGGTCACAGCTTATTGGCTAGAAACTCTTGAAAAGCCCTGGAAGAAATATCTCCACTCACACAAGATTGCTCTCCCCCTGTGTGTGATCCATGGTGGCTGTTGTGCAGCAACTACACCCAAGTCACAGACACACAAGCCACATTAGAATGAAAAACGAGTGTTTACACGCGTTCAGTCACTAGATGGAGACATTTTATAGTTTTTTGTAATCGTCTGTCGACCAGCAGCTTTCAAGAGATAAACAATATCTGCCTTTTTAATTTGCTGTGGAACAAAAATGCTCTCGGCAGAATAAATGCTTCCAGGTATAACTAAATTGCTTTGGTTGAAAAGAATACTGTACCTCTGTAAAATGATAATTGAGTTTTTCCCTAATTGTGGTGTTTTGGTACCAACAAAGCTTTTTACACACAGCCTGCATCAGACCAGCCCTGAGATTACACCCTAAAGCATCAGCTGATGACTTCCTGTATGTGCCTGCTGATATTATAAAGTTTCCATTCCACTATTAACAAGTGGGTTGCACCAGATATTCTGAAATCCTTTATAAGGATTGATTCCTAACGTCTGGTTCTACCTAAGTTACTACTCAGCAAATAAATTCTCAGCATTTATTTGCATTAGGGACACAAAAATGACTAAATGCTAATATTTAGAAACAACTAATACTATCCAGTTTGTTGATTAATTTAATGAAGTGTAAAGTTATCACTTAGTAAGTTATACTTATACGTATGTATATTGCTAGATATATTGATATATCTAGACATATAGATATATCTATAGATAGATATCTATCTATAGATAGATATATCTATAGATATATCAATTTTTAATTATGAAACATATTTTAACTTGTAAACCGCTTGTACATAAGGATCAGGTTCTATTCTTAAATAAAGAGAACATCCATTATTGTGAAGTTAATTAGGCTTCAGTAGAGCTTTATACATGTTTAATTATTAATATGAACAGTCGTGTATTGTTGTTTGTGTCAAGCAACATATCAAAATATCACAGTATAATTTTAAATTCTAATATCACAAGAACATATGTCTGAAAAAAGAATGTGTCAATGTGTGTTTTTAACCTTTAAACTTGCATATTAATTTACACATGAGGACAACAATTTTATGTAAGTTACTAAAAGAGAAGAACCACCACATGCAAAATCAATCAATCAATCAATCAACTTATATCTATGTCATTGCTCTCCGTGGTCAGAGGCTGTAAACGTCTTCATTGTGCAGAATGAAACTGAGTGGACAGTAGTTACCAGTACAACATATCGACTCTTTATTCCTTTTTGTAATACTGTTGCATATTTAAAGGCACAGCACAGTCACTGAGTAAATTATTAATATGACAGACCGCAGCTTTGAATATCAATACGTGTCAGACAGCAAGTGAAAGAACCCACAACACAAAAGTTTGATCGATGGCGACCGAGCCGTCGATTAAGAGGAGAGAAGCGGGATGACACAGCGAAACCAAGACGATTGATTGATTTTTATTATTCGTGTCGAGCACATTATCTGCCAAGTAACAGGACAGCGTTATATTAGAAAAAGAAAAACTACCACAGATAAGATAAGTATAAAATGTAATTCGTTCTGAACCTAATTGATTCACACAACCTGTCCTAATCAGGGATGTTTTTAAATCGACCGACTTGAGAACCAACAGAAAGATTCCAGCTCAACAACTTCAGACCCGTGACTCCTCCATAAGTTTCCTACAAAATAATCTCCAGACACAAGCTGAATTCCCTCTGACGCAACGTCTTTTAACAATTCAAATGTTGAAGATATCAGAAAGAGTCTGTGATGAAGAGGAGGAAGCTGTTGAATCACCAGAAGCTCAGATCCCCCGGAGTGTGTTATAGAAAACCAAGCTGTGTTGTGCCTCCTTTGCTTGTTTTGCCTGGACACAGTTACATAACCTGTGATTATTGTGCCGTGTTAAAATATTAAAGGTCACAGCGTGTTTGGGTTAATTGAATCTGAAAAATCTATTGCCTCTCCATGATGTGACATCTGTGAAGAGCCTGATAATAACACACTCTGGGCTTGTAGTCTATTCAGGCGTCCGGGGGGGCGGGGGGGGGGGGGGGGGTGAAAACATTGGGCTGGCGCATTAAATTTTGAACAAACTCATCTTAATTGTTCTTCTTTCCTTAATTGTGTCAACTGCTGCATGAGGCCTGGTCAGCAAACCCTCTCCTGGATAAACAAAGGTCATAAACTCAATTTATTTTATTATTTTCTCTTGGAGTGTTATCTATAATCATAAAACACAGTGTCTGCACTCAGCATGCAGTAGTAGTTAAACTGGTTGGTAACTGGGACCCCCAACTCCATTTGTTTATCCACCACAGTGTAAGTAACCACAACTATTAATTCATAAATAAATAAATAAATGAACTTTCTAAATTACTCTCCACAGGCTTTATTAAGGCAGGAGCCATGGATTCTCTGTTAAAAAGTTCTTTCACGATTCTAAAGCTGTAAGTCAGTCACTGTGCAGAATATCACAGATCTACAGATTGTGTTTTTATGATGGGATGTCTTCCAGCTGCCATAATGTTTATCATGGGCTGAAGGAGACGTGGTGGAGCAGAGTAATGCCCCCCCCCCCCCACACTGCACTCGAAGGGGATCCAAACCAGACACATTTCATTTGTTGTTTCATGTTGCAAGAGCCCAGTCACACTGTTCACGTGCTGTCAGCTGAGTCTTTTCCATCTGGCGTCACCTTGTATGTGCATGTGTGTGTAAGTGTGTGTGTGCGTCAAACGTTAGCTTGTCATTGTTGTTTCCCTGACTCACATGTAACACAGGGTTAATGCCAAACTACACATCCAGGCCACCTCTGTGTTCTTAAATCATGCTCTGTATTTTCACGAGCCAGTGATTACGATGACGTGGTGAGATTACGACAAAATTGTAAAATTACAACGTCGTGTTCTCGCTCGTCGGTTCTGAGCCGACGCTCATTTGTCGGATGTCGTCGTTTCTGGTTTTCGAGCGAGTGAATTGCAGGAGCGGAATCATAAAAGCTGTGAGCGATGATTGAAAAAGCTGATGACTGAAATGTTTCTTTGTGTGTTTCACTTAACACAGATGTCCCCGTGAGGCCGGGCAACTTGTGAACATGCACATCTCTCCGGCTCCCAGTCATCAGAGCTGCTTGTGCTGAGCGTGCAGTTGCGTATTATACTTCATCTGGTGTGTAAAGGCTGGTTTTGCTCCATTACTGGTGCTGATGTATTCACGAGGGGGGGGGAAACACTTTAGTGCTGCTTTATTGTGATGCATCATTTCTAAAAGCGTGGTCGTCCGCTTTCCTGACACTCACAACCCACATGATAATCTGGAGCCTAATCCAATTATACGCCATTGATGCTCGGACACGACTCGTGGATATAACCTCGGCCGGCACATCTGCATTTGCTGATTTGCAGAAAAACTTCTTTATTCTTTAAGCATTTGCAATAAAAATCTGCCCGATGTCCCTGCCCGGTCTTTAAAATGGAAAATGACTGTGAGGGTTTATGCTGCCATCACAGGGGCCATCAGAGAACCTTAATGGAAGATAAGAAGCCATTTATCCTGCTGAAAATATATTGTTTCCAGAATCCTTGACAGCGGTTTTTCTAGAACATCAGCAAAAAACTGTTTCTGTGCTTTCATTTATCTTTATACCGGGCCTCTCTCTCAATAAAGGGCCACTTCTCTCCCACTGCCGAGGACTCCTCACGAATCCGTCAGCTGGTTTAGTGTCGCCCCCCCGAACACAACACAATAAATCATGCTGTCACACGATCTATGCGTGAATGCAGCATGGCCCGGGGTGACCAGGCGCAGAGTGACACGATCAAACAAAACACAGCGGAATGATAAGAAGTCTTTTATTGTGCAGAAAGCGATTTCCAGTATCACTGCAGCCATGCAGGAGGACGAGTGGGGAGGTGTTGCAGAAGGCACTGGCCACGTAACTGCAGTGTTTTTGTCGACTGTAATTAGTCAATGAGCTGCATCGTCAAAAAGACACTATCAAAGAATAACAAGGAATCATAACTCATCTCAAACGCTCATTTTAACCCTGCTCATCAGATGCATGTGTGATATCCAGGATGCACATGATTCCGTCTAGTTGAAAATGCGTTAAGCAGAGATCGAATAAGTCAAAGTGTCGTGACAGGGACACGTTCAGAGGCGGTGGCACCGCGACTGAGAGAGGAAATAATTGGATAATTCTATATTTGGCTCCATGTTTGTGAATTTCACTCCTCAGCTTAGTTTTATTCATTCGGTATATGACTGATCCCTCGCCAGCAGTTTCCCCAATAATCTTCCCATGTAAGACGGCAGCTAAACGAATGGCTAATGGGGGGGTGAAAGCAAGTTTCCCAATGGTTTCCCCCTCATTTGTTAGCCTGCCACCACCGGGGGCACGGAGGAGGTGACACCACCACAGCAGTGTCTCCCCCCGCCGACAAAACCGGTGCCGTGTGTGGAAAATAATAAGACGCTAAACCCCGGGAGGGCTGGAGAGCCTGTCTTCAAAGAGCGACTTTTCCTCCTTCTCACCAAAGGCGCTTAGGTTCGGGGCTCCAGCCTCCTGCCACGTCTCCCAGGCAGCTGTGTTATTATGGATGGAGATTACCGAGCGTTGGTGGGCAGAGGATGACCTCAACCGATTATCATGGAAACAAAGAGCCACGTCTGCCGAGGGAGGGAGGCCTGTCGGATTCCTGCTGGAGTAAATAACATACAAGTTCTTCATCGGGGAGTAAATGAACACAGTGGTGCCCGAATAAGACGTAACAATCTGGACTTTATGTCACATTAGACGAAAATAGAAATGTTCTTCATTGTAATTTACACAAACAAAGTCCAACAAGGATCTAAAGGTGAGGAAACAACAGACAGATTTTATTTTGGAGTTCTGTGATAACGCTGTGAATTACCTTCTAATAAGGATGTAGGGATCCAACAGTGGGGAATAATGCTTCCATGACCTGAAGTGGTTTTATAACACTTCTTACTTCTTGTCAGTGCACTGTACAATAAAGTGTGACCTCGGTTTTGCACCGTCTCTGGATGTTTTCACTTGTCAGCCACTGGAGACTGGATCTGTTGTAACACATTACAGAGCCGTGAAACCAAAGGAGTTTCTTCAAACACAGAAGTCGGGTCTGAGAGTTAGAAATGGGAGATTTTACCCAGGAGGCAGTTTGCCAGTTTTTACAGTGGGGGGGGGCAAGGATTTTACTAAATCAGGGGCCATAAAGGGGCCTGAATTTAAACAGAGGGGCAAATTATACGTCTACCATCAATCAGCTATTCCTGATTACACAAGGTGCACATTTAAATCATTCCTTGTTCATCTTTAGCTCTAAAGCTTTGAGCAAAATTTAACATGTTTTTTTAAATTGTTCTTTGTTTAAGCTCATTCTGTTCTTTGAAATAGCTCAGAAAATCTAACATATTATCATAATCATTGTTACTTTTGTTAGGGAATTACTTTTTAAAGAATAATGATTGGACAGGGTTACTTCAGGGGTCAGTCAGAGTTTAACTGGGGAAGGTGCCCCCCCCTGGCCTGGCCCCTGGATCCGCCCCTGGAGAGTGGAGCTGTGTCTCCGAGTTAGATCCCAGGACTCAACCTAAAAGTTGTTGAACTCAGTTGCAGGTTTCAGTTTCTCGTTGTGCACTGTGCAGTATAGAGTAAGCTGATGTGTCTTAGTAAGAGAGAAGCTGTGTTGAGTAACTGAAGCATCAGGTTCAGCTGTGGCTCCTTTTAATACAAATACAATACAGACATTTCTAAAGAGACATGTTGGTAATAACATCATCAGATATAATTGTTGAGAAGTCATTCTGTGAACCTCAGCTCTTCAGATTAGCCGTAAGTACAACAATTTAACAAAACTAACTTTTTATTAAGTATAATTTGGCATAATGTTCATGTTTCTGTTCTCGTATCTTCCTCTGAGTTGCGGTGATTGTGACAATCACACTCCAAACAAAAGGACTAATTCAAATGTGTTTGTGGTGACGGAGCAATTTCAAAACAAAACTCATCGCCCGTGTGACAACTAAGACGTCCAGGGCAGTTACGCGAATTGCTGAACCTGTTTGCTCCTCGTGTGATTATTTTACGCCTCGCACTGTTAAAAATTGAAATGGGAAAGTGTTCTCAATTGCAGCGACAACAGTCGGGGCTGTGTTTATCTGCACGGAAACAAATCTCACGCTGCTGCTCCACAGCCGAGCAGCCCATCATCCTGTCCAAACGATTTCATGCTCGGTGGAAGCTGAGGTTATAGGGAGAATATATCGGGTGGGAAGGGGGGCTGAGACCTGTGGGGCTCGAGCACCACACACCGAGGGCTCATTTGCTTTGGCCTCCTTTTTGTTCTGCTATATTGTGTCTTTATCGATCCCTAAATTGTTTTTAAGGCGCTTTGGAATATGCTTGAAAGGATCCATGAGCGATCTCATTCGCTCACTTACACACGAGTGTAATAGCACAAAGAAACGGTGGGATGAATCCGAGATTTGGGAGGAGAGAGAAACATCTGCAATGCTAGGCTGCTGCTCAACAACGGTCTATTTGTTTCGCAAGATTACACAAAAACTATTGAATGCACAACTCCAAACACTTGCTGGAAGGATTCGTGTTACGAGAGAAACTAAACTCTACATAGAAATGCAAAGCCAGTTCTCTTCGCTCCTCCACGTTCACCTGGGTTCTTTTGAGGCGCCTCACTTACCAATGTGCTGCTCAGCAATCTTACCAGGGAGTTGATGGATTACACTTCGTCCTTTAACCCAACTTTCCAACGTGGTCCACCCGCCTGTGAACCGTGACGTGGTCTGCTGGCCGCCCCCTCCAGTGGACGCCGGGCTCGATCTGTGACCTCGCCACCTGTCGGGAGTCGGATTGGAAGCGTCGGCCTTTCCCTGACACCTCGTTCCTCGCTACACTTCAGCTGAAGTATATTTAGATTAACAAACCTCCTACGGGTCATCACAATGTAATGTGCATCAGGATATAACCCATAAATCCAAAACAGGTTTTACCTTTGCGATACAGGGAATAGAACAGCTGAGGGATCCTGATAGAAAATAAAAAACATCAGGTATATTTCGGGGACTGGTTTAATTCCAACTTGTGTGAGCCCCTGGATTCAGCTGCTGTGGGGATGACACACTTCCTCCTGTGAAATGACAACAGGCTCATTCAGTTTGTCATCTGTGGGCTGAGTGTCTCTGCACCTGCTCAGCGAGAGGCTCTAAATCACATCACTAACACACCTAGGAGACCTGAGACAAGTGGCCCCCGGGCAGTAGATCGTTTGTGTGTGGGCGTCCTCCGACAGAAGCAGCCTCCATAACCATCGTGGAACTAATCTTACTTAAGAAGAGGAAAGTGAATTCCACTCTGTGACTAAAGAAAAGACACAAGACTCTGACACACAGGAAAATGATATTTAGTTTATGGAAAAGTTAAGGAACTGCTTGGAGGCAGATTTCTTGTGAAAAAGATTAATTTATTTCTGTGTGATATAATTAAACATTACTGTTCACCACTTTAATTTAGCAGGTCAGCATATTGCTGTTTGTTAATTGGTATGAAACCCAAAGAAAGCACCTTACCCTTCCTAAGATATCATTATCATTTCATGAGCCTGCGTTTATTCTTCTACAAAAGTAAATTATTGATTATTTCTTCACTGTGGTACTTGAGTTTATCTTCCACCACTAAAAATACAGTTACTACTTATGTAGCATCTGCGTTTGTCTGTTTGTCTGATAGTTATCATCATAACACAAAAACTATCTGAGAAACTCATATTTTGGTGCAGACACGACACAGCAAACAATCCAGGAATTGTTATAACTTTCTTAAACTTTGCTAAAATCTCTAAAATAAGTCCTCACCCATTTTCTCCTGAGCTCAGATCAGAAAAAAGGGTTTTAATGGATCACTAAAGTCGTGAGGGTTCATCCTCTGGGCATCGTGGATATCTGAGCCAAAGTTAACGACAATACATCCGACAGCTGTACGGACATATCACCCACAACCCAAAATGTCAAGCTGCTGATCAGTGAAGCCAGCAGGCCTCATCCTGTGGAGATCATTAACGTCCGTAGAAAATGTCACAGCGATCCATCCAGTGGTCGTGGAGATATTTCAATAGAGTGGACACAGTAGAGCCACGCAGCTAGCATAGCTAAACAGTTTTTTGAATTTCCATCTGCACACAACTGCTGCAGCAAAGTGTTCCTCAGCCAAACGCTCTGTGCTGCGGGTCCGGTTTTATTTCTTCGATTTGTATTCTGCAGAGGAAGAAACACACAACACTGTCACATTGAGATACAGGCAATTAAGTCACAATAGCACTGGACAAGGTGGACTTTGTCTGAAAAGCACATGTCTGGAGGGTAGAGAGCCCCTCGTGTTTAATACCTGCCATCAAAATAAAGTTATTTCAAATCTGAGAGAAGACACGTGATGTCTTTCAAAGTATTCTCACAAAAATGTAGCTTCCGTGCTGTTGTTCAGTTTGTCGCAGTTTTCATTTTGAGAAGTTTAATTCTTCGGCTACAAAAATGCCCCAGAAAACATCTTGGCTTCTCAATACCCAAGGGGGGGGGGGGGGGGTAATTAATGACTGTGTATGAAGATGGACAAAACATTTTTGATCGCCCCCGGGTGGCTGGCTGCAGTGCACTGTTCACAAATAGGACAATGACCAAACAAAAAAGTCAAAGTAAATGTTAAATACTTTTTTTCGAAAGATGGTTTCTGTCAAATTGGTTTGAAATGAGTTAAAGAGCAAGTGACTGAAACAGAGTGAATATCTGATCATGCTTCACTTGTTGGTGAGAGTTAAAGAGCCCAAATAGGTAAGTCAGAACTTTTACTTGTTTTTTCGTCTTGTATCGTTCACCTCGGGCTGTGTACATACAGTTGTACGTGAAGTTGTAGACTTAATCATCGGAAGCCTGGTAGACAACTTCGCTAGAGGTTTAGTAAGTTAGCCAATCTGGTATCTTCTCTATCAGTTTGTCAATAAAATGCACGGATGTACAGCTGGGTGCATGGACACATCCCACCTGTAGGGGGAGCCCGCGTAGAGCAGAGAGCGAATATTACACTGCAGCTACGTAGCAGTTTTTAAAAATCTTGTATAATTCACTTTTGTACAACAAAGACTTTTACCTGCATTAGAAACATGAAAAAGGGGAAAACACGGCACAAAACATTGAAATGCTCCACGAACACGTTTTCTGTCGAGGTTCCAATTCTCAGAGGCCGATCCTTTCTTCTGCATCTCCGTGTCGCTCCGGAGAGAGAAAGGATCAAACACATCACTGATCTCCTCCGCCCTCATTTACTCTGAGATCTGAGGAGTCGCCGTCTGCTACAATTATCTCCTGAGCCCAGTGGAGGAGCCGCTGTGTTCACTGCACTCAGCTGGAGCCCAGTGTGAGGCTGTGTTTGCTTCTAATGTTGTAAAGGACGATCCTGACTTTGGGAATTCACCGACCCCAAGATGAGGCAGTCGATGCTGCAGCTAATTATCATGTTCTAAAACTGATTCATAACTTTCATCAGTTGAAGCTCAGGGACGACTGTGGAGGTTTTTTCTCTTTTAGAACATTTCCTCCTCCACTGGTTCCTCATTGTAATGACTCCATGCTGCTGACACAGTTTGTCACCACATCTGTATTCTTGGAATTACCTTCAATGACCCCAATATGAAATTCTCATTGAAAATGATTTACGATGTTTAGCCCCAAAATAATAAATGAATATTATCCAAACAATATTTACTATATTTATTACAAAATATGAATTAAACGATTATTATTACTATATTTGTAATTGGTTTGTTCTTTGAACGGCTTTCAATATTTTTAGAAATACTGTTTAAGTTAATAAGAGTTTAAGTTATTAGCGAAGTTACAAAATGAGGTTTTCTCTCTTAGCCACCAAACCCTGAGGGTCTGTTTTCACTTCTATGATCATCATAAGTTATATTAACTCATAACCCAACCCCAAGCCGAGGGATCCACCAGGGGCAGAGTTCACTTTGTCACTAATTGAGTTCAGCAGTGGTTCTCATTTCCCTGAGAAGCTGGTGCAAACCTGTAAATTCGGTTTTTTCGTGTTGAGGGTTTTGTGTTTTGCGTTGACATGTAAAAGCTGTAATGAGAAAATATGACCAGGTGAAAGCTGGCAGCGTTCACATGCCTCAGGATTAAAATGCATAACAGCGGCTGCTATGAATTGACTCCTCTGGACTCCATCACTCGTCGGGGGCCAAGCTGACAGGAGCTCAATTAAACACCTCATCTCAATGTCAGTCAGGACGTGTTTGGATGAGACTCTGCTCCGTGCACATTACAGCCGGATGCAGAGTGATCATGCTGATCCATACCGGGGGATGATTTCACGCTTGTTCATCGCCGCGCTGTTGTGTACTCAGCCTCATTGAGAAACACCATAAGGTAGCTGCAGATCACATTTTAAGCCCTTTGAGCAGCCTCACGGAAATAGCTTGTTTCACTGTGCGTCTTACAGGCTTGTGTGATACACTCGCTCAGATCTATTTGTTCTCAGATCTCATCTGTTGTATTGTGGTTTGCCGAGCGTCATCCGTCAAATCCTGCTTACACAACGTACGACCGTCGCTAACGAGCTTAACGATGAGTCAAAACAGAGACGTGGGCACCTATGATGAACACAACACGACAATATAACACACACACACACGCACACACGTGGCACCGACACACACGCTGTGGAACTCCTGACACCGTTCGACCCTTCGGGAGGAGTTTGAAAGTGCTGCTTTTGATTAGCATAGCTTTGAGAGAGCCGTGCCTTTGTCATGCGTTTACCGAAATGAATCAGGTTCAACATCTGGGCCCAGGAAGCAGCAGGAAGATCTGCTGGAGATGAAGTTAATCTGCATATCAAACCGGGGGGGGGGGGGGGGGGGGGGAGCTTGTGTGCAGCAGCCCCCTCATCTACTGTGAACAATATGCCCACACCTGCAACAAAATCGTATATAGCCTTCTACAGCCAGAATCCCTGATGGGAGGGGCCGTTTGGAATCTGCTGGGTTCTCAGTTAGTTTCTACCTGTTGAAGAAACCAGTTCTCTCAGCAGTCGTCTTGATTACGGAGTTAATTTCCTCCTCGGAGAACGGAGGGCTCGTGTTTTTGTTTTTCTTTAAAGCACCGTTGTTGCTGCGCAGCTTTTAAATTATTTATAGCTGGGAAAATGCGTTTGTATAAGAGAGAGAGAGAGACACTATTTTGTGTTGTTTCTAGCTATGCGTTGTTAATAATTGATGACGAGGATCAAACCTCTCGTGCAGTTAAATCTGAGATGTGTTATGCTCTTTCACTTACAGCCTCTTTGCACGTGCAGATTATAATTCTGCTGAGTTTTACCCGTCTCCAAATATTCACCCTGTACTTAAAGTGTATTGATTTTTGAAGTCAAACTCAAACTTTGGACAATACAACTAATGAGGGACTTGGAAAAACCCAGACGCTCTTTGTGGTAATGGTGCATTAACTTTCTTTAACGGCAGGTCATTTCCCAGCTGTCTCAAAACCATACGATAAGAAAGAACCATTACACACAGGAGCATTATTTGTCAGACACACTGGACACCCCCGGACAAAACACTCTGATTAATGTAATGACACGAGGAAGAGCTCCTTCACCCCGGGGCTATTTCCGTCCACCACCATTAATGCTGCTATACAGCAGCTCCTTGGGGAATTATTGAGCTGCTCTTGTGAACACTTGTGTAGCAGTGGACCTGTTTGCATTAACCACTGGGCAAACAATGGAGGGGGCGAGTCAGTATCAGCTGCAGCAGATGCACAGAGGTTAATTGACTCTTTGGAAAACGCTCAGCCAGAAACCATTTGTTGTTTGCCTCTTAATCAGGATTTTCCCGAGAAGAAAAGATCCAATCTTTAGTAGCAGGAAACACAGGATGTCCAGCGTGAGGGGGTTCGGGGGCAGGTTGGGTTGAGATTAGCTGTTACTTATCGAAGCCACCTCGGAACAATCGTCCACCAGCGTAGGCAGAGTAGTATTTACGCCCTGATTTAACTCAATTAAAAAAGGGAGTCGACCACAAGCTTGTTAAACTCAATATCACTTTAATTAGATGAGGATGAGATCATTTTCCTGGAGCCTTATTCATCATCGGGTTTATTAAATTACTTTGATTAATGGTAAAGTGGGTAAGAACACAATCAAGAGATAAGGTCAAACCATATATATAGGTTTGATATAATACAGTAAGAAAGTCGAGTCAATTAGTTAATCAGGGTTTTTTCTCTGGACCTTTTTCAGATACAATATGAGAAATTCATTTGGAGTCAATCCGCTGACGTTTGGAAATAAAAGTGAAACTCCTTAAATTCTATCTAGCTGCCCCCACTTTCACCCAATGTTTGAAAATCCAGATTCATTCATTATTTATGGGAAAGAAAAAGTTAGAACCAAAGTTAAAATAACTTTCTTACATTCTCCCCACATTCTTCTTTGCATCATTCCCCTGTCACCTCAAACTTTTAGTGTAATCCTGCAAACAAACAAACAAACAAACCAACACAAACATAGCCTCCACAGTGGAGGTAATAAAATGCCAACTTATTGTGTATCAGCATTTGTATGCAGCCTCGTGTTGTGATCTCTCTCCCTCCCTCCCCCTCTCTTTGTGACACACACACACACACACACACCCACACATCGTTAAACCCTCATCATTACAGGTTGTAAACAGGGATCACAATCGGAGCGAGGAGGGATTGCCGGTGGGAGCGGCGGCACAGACCTGGCAGTCACAGGTGGCTCGGGCTCGGGGGGGGGGGGGGGTTCATCACCTGAGACACTCTGACCTGCAGGGAGCAGCCATGACAGGCGACCGGAGAAAAACAAGCCCAGTGGTCGTTATGATGGGTGGAGTGGTGGCTGCGGCGCTATAGTCAGATAAAGGATGGGGGGAGCAGTGTTTGTGTGTGTGGTGTGGTGTGTGTGTGTGTGGGGGGGGGGGGGGGTAATTTGGCTACAACGCTTGACGGTTCACCGCCCACGACTACAGCCACGTTGTGTGTTTGGTTTCATTTGGCTTCTTTGGAATAGATGTGATGTAATAACTCCGTCCTTGCATCACCTGGGGGCGACTGTGACTCATTAAGTCGACAACTGTTGTCATGCACACACACACACACAGACACACACATACTACCACACGCTTATATGACATAGCATGCACACAACATGTTCAACCACTTAACGATCCTGCCCTGTTTACACACACTCCACATGAAGCACACAAACACACACCCACACACACATGCATAAGCACTCATGTGTGTCGGTGCGTAAACACACACGAGAGATTCTGGAAGAAGGAGAAGAATCAGCCGAGGAGGACGGAGACAAGTTGCGTTTGTCTTCTGCATGCTCGGCTGCTGCTGCCTGTGTGTGTGTGTGTGTGTTGATGTGTGTGTGTGTGTTAGTCCCCTTGGATGAGCACACACGGCTGAGGATGCAGCTGGGAGCATGAGTCCTGACCGAGAGGAGCATGACATGGTCTGTCAGAAAGCTGTGACCCTACTTGTTGACCTTTGCCTGCACAACAGCACGCTGCTGGATCGGGACACCTGCCAGGACTTCCTCTTCCTGCTGTCCAGCCAGAGCTCTGACCACAAGGACCCGGGTAAGCACCACGATTCACTCCTGATCCCCAGCAGCTCTCATGTTGATCTCTCTCAGCCTCCATGCTCGGTTATCTTTCCCTCAGATTGAAGCTAATTTCACAGGATTATTTTTTATGAACTCCAGAGGCAGAGCAGCTAATCCTCCTTTTAACGTGTGTACTTTTTTTGTTTAGCACATGTCCGCTCACAGGCGGCTTCGACAGAGCGTTCTAAGCCATTAATACATTTTTAATGAGTTCCCTGTGACCCGCGGGGCAACAGGGAGCAATAGGTGGATAAAACAAACTCACATTGACTCCCGCGGTTTGCTCCAGAGAGCAGGGATCCTATACCGTCAATAGATCCGCCTCCAGGCTGACTAATGCCAGCTGATGCTGTCCTGACCACTCAGGCTGACGAAGAAAAAGAGGCGAGAAGCAAACAAACCTCTGGAGAAATGTATCCTCTGGTGTCGGAGTGCCCAACAAAACGTGGATGTGTGTCGGCAGCATTGTGTTGTGTGCGTTTAATCCGCTCTGCGAAGTTTAAAACCTCCTGAATTGGATGTTTGCCTTATTCATGAGGGGTGATTTACACATCTGTTGCAGCCTCGTGCATCTGTTGCTCTGGCACTTGTAGTGGAGCTTCACTCTGTTCACAGGGAATCATCCGCCCCGTCTTCAAACGCTTTGTTAACGGAGCGGCTCTGACGAAGCCTCCAGCGGAACTGTGTGTGTGTGTGTTTTTTTAAGTCTCTGTTGTGTGAATTCTAGTTGTGAGGCTGTGGCTGTTTCCGAGCTGGCAAACACCGGTTGATTTGTCTCGACACAGAGGGAACTTGGGATTTTGGGTGTTGCACTGCAGATAACAGTGTTCACAGGATATGACCACAGGGTGTGTGAATAATCAGAGCTTTATGGATTCGGAGAGACGGGGCTCTCACACTGTTTTCACAAGGTTTTCGGATTTCACAGCCAAAGCATTCAATGTTCCTGTCCACTCTTACTTTTGATTTTCTGTATTATCTTTCCTCCCGTGCAAAGAGTTTGTGGTAAATTCACCAGAAGCGATTTGATTCTGTTTATGCGTCTGACAGCCTCGTCAGCAGGTGCACGGAAGGAGAAAATATCATCTGTGCTGCTTTTTCCAAAGGACGGGCTTGTCAACCGATCCCGACCAAATCCACTGTCACCTCACATCATGCTCAGTGGAGGAATTGAACGTACATCACAGAGCCACTGGCGGCGGCTGCTGCGCTGCGGGGACATTAAATGCCATCGCATGTTATGTTTCCATTGATGTAAATGATTTCTGCCACATGGACGCTACAGACAAGCTGCTTCTCAGAAAGTCAGAGGATGTGTAGGTTGAGGGTTTGTCATGAAATGTCTCCTTGTTCGTATCCTGGATCCCACAGAGAGCAAAATGTGGTTGTGTTCACCAAACTGGTTTAAATATCCTTGACACACAAAACACACACTCAAACACAGACACACATAAAACCCTTTTTTCATTTTACTTCTCCAACAATAAAAAAATGCATGATGACAAAAATTGATTATTTATCCAATATTATCGATATTAAAACTTTGGTTTGATAAGAAAAATCCCAACCTCAGTCTTTTTAGCAGTTTATGGAAAAGCTGTTTATTTTGATTTTGTTTATTTTGTTACGATTTATATAATAATGTTTTCCACCAGGACAGCGCCCTCTTGTGTTTGGTGGTGGAAGTCTTTCGCACTAAATGACAGTGTTTGTTTTGCAATCTGAGTTTTGTCTGGAACGCTCGACAAATATTTTTTCGTGCATGCAAATTTTTAGACGCAGTGCGACTGTAAACAAAGTCAACAGAAAGAAAATGTGTTCGGATACAAATGTGCCTGCAGGTGTTTGACCTGAGGCAAGGAGGCGTCCACAGGAGGAGGTAATGTGCAGGGAGAAGAATCCCAAACTCAAACTACAAAGATATTTCATAACTTTACTCACATGCGTCACATTGGGCTACTTGTTGCTTTACTTTCATTACTGACCTGTCTTTAAAAAACTCCCATCTATCCATCAGTCCATATACCACTTCCTCTTGGAGTCCCCAGGGGGCCTGAAGCCAATCCAAGCTGACGTTTGTGCGACAGGCGTTACAAGTAGAGACAAACAATCCTTCACGCTCTCATTCACACCTATGGCTTATTTTACAGTCACCAAAACCTAATCTGCATGTCATTGGAATAAGGAGAGGATGTCATAGTACCCAGAGAAAAACCCACAGAGACACTGGTGTGTGTGCATGTCGCCTCCACACGGGGCCGAGCACTCGTGGTTGTGTGTAGATGTGTGTGAGATGCTCAGAATCTTAAGTGGTGCTGGAGATTCTGTGCTGGTGTTGTGTTGAGTTTCTTCCGGTTTCTTCAGATCAATGGTGAGGCTTAGGGGATCGTGTTGAAGTTGGAGCTGATCGTTAGATAGAGCAGTTACTGAACTGCAACAAAGAAAAGAAAGACCTTGTCCATGATTGTTCCTTCAAACCAATTAAAAAATGGCGTCAGGTCTGTGTATAGTTACATTTTGGGGGATGTGCATGTGAGGCTACATGTGTTTGCGTGGGCTGTGGTGTAGCTTCAATGCAGAACCATGAATTGGGCTTGAGAACCACTTCTTTATCTTTTCTATCGACTTCTTCTCAGGTTTTGTGGAGAATATAAAAACTCAGTCACCTTATTTTCTCCTCTGTGAAGTTTTCTGAACCTGCAGCTGTTTGAGTGAATCGTCGGCTGTCAGGTTCACAGCAGCTCCATTCCCCTTTCTTACCTTCTGCTTTCATCTTCCCCAAGTTTCAAATCGATTATGATAAAACAAGAACGACTAATTGGAAAACCTGGGACTTGAACTCCCGCCGGAGATAATAACCGACCGTCCCTGTCGACCAATTTGTGGAATCTCGAGGGGGGGCCTGCATCTGAGGAGGAGTTCTGGATGTCACTGCTCCCGGACCCACCTGCTGTTGGTGTGAAACGCAGCGCCTGGACTTTCCCAGTGAGATAAATGAGAACTGGGATCAGACGCTCCCACTCTGCTGAGCTCACATTTCCCACTGATCAGCTGCTTCGTCTCAGATATTGATATTCGCTCTGGAGCATTGATACACTTTACAAAACACATCCCTTAAGCCTGTGTAGCTCCTGGATGGTGAGATGCACCTATAACCCCCCCTCCTCCACACGCACACACACACACACACACACACACACCCTCATTACAAATTCCACCCTCCTTGTCAGCTGCAGCTTCAGGTGTGTGTGGGCTTGAATTGACGAGGCTTATTCTTGATCACATCATTTCTCGCCGGGCTCGTCTCGTCTTGAGGTTCATCAGGCGAGACCTTGGCTGGCAGAGGACATTAGCATCAGTGGATCATTCGTGTGGTTCCCACCGGCCCGCTCTCCCGGCTTCTGTCCGCGGCGTCCCTCTGGCACAGATGGTGCATTGCAGGTTGATTCCAAAAAAAACTGGAAAAACAAGAACATCAAATTAACTGCACTGTGGAGATTAGAGCCCCCCCCCCCCCCCCCCCATCTGAACAACTGTGCCTTTCAATAATTCATATCTACTGTCTCTGTGTTTTATTGACACAGCATCTCACTGTAGACCATAAAGGAACGCCGGAGACACGCTGGGCTCCTGTTGTGAGAGATAATACGTCTCAAAATGTCTGTCTCAGCTGCGGTGGAAAGATCAGCCGCCCGTCCTCCACGCCGGGCGCCATTATTACTGAAATCATTTGAATAATAAAACACATTTTGGTTCTTTCCCCCCCCCCCCCTAAGATGCAGGGTTAGGGAGGTTTATGCATTCATGCTGCCTTTAATCCTTCCTGTGCACCTTTACC